>NC_139513.1:249646189-250118689 GCF_947247035.1 Vipera ursinii
CAGTCAGCCACAGAGCACAAGGGAGACAGCATTTTATTCCAAATACCACAGTTTATATTTCAGTCTCAGGAAGCTTCCTCAATGCCATCCTCTTCACTCCCCAAATGTTCAAAGCAGTTGGTCAGGAATCCATTATGATATTTATTGCAACTGACTTAAAATGAAAAGGACAAAGAAGAGGAGTGGCAAGTTCTCTGGCCCACCTATAGATCCATAATCATCAAAAACCCTTTTGTGCTCACTCCACACAAAAAGGGAAGGAAAAAAATAGTGCCATGCTACTTCGCATGCAAGCTTCCATCCTGAAGAGAACAAATGGAAATAAAATCAATTGAACGTGCTATCTTAACTTTTAAGTGTTATACAGATATTTGGACAATAAAGGCTATTACAGGCTGAAAAGGTGAATTTTATATACTTTATCTATTGATTGATATAAACTCAACAGGTGACCTATTTTGTTACCTAGCAACAAGGGTTCACAGCAATACGGTATTCTTTAAAGTAGAAGCTTAATGTGGATAAAGTACATTGTAACTGAAATTATACTAGCCATTAAAATTTATGTTTTGTGGATGCTTTAAAGCATGTGTCTTTTGCTCTAAGACCAAATAAAGTATTTACTTACTTATTTGGTTTCACTGTGGAATTGCTCATTGTAATTTTTTTTAAATAACATTTCAGAGGAATGCATCTTCTATAATCTAAAAAATGATTTAATTCTTTTTATGTTTTTCTACCTTGCAATAGGAGGAAAATGCTTCTCTGAAATTTGAAGAGATTGCAGGACTGAAGTTTCTCACTTTCAGTTTTAAAGGATTCATTACAAGTGAACACATATTAAATATCTACTTACTCCTGCAGCATAGTAATGGGACCATCTAAGGAAAAACCCATGAAAAAATGGAGGATTCTTCAAGTTCAATAACCTAGGATCATATAAGACTAAGAGAGCTTCTCCACCTGGGTGCTCACCTCTGGTGTTCTGACCATTACCAGAATTTCCACAATTCTGATTTAGGAGATTCTTCCACAGACACAGTTTCCATGGCTTTGAACTACATAGGAGCTTAAAAGTAAGGACTTGGAGGATGGGAGAGTAATTTTTGTCATCTTTATCTGCCAACACAGTGGTCTGTTTGTCTGTTGCTCATATAATTTGGATGAGGAAAAATAAATAGATAATTCATTCAGATCACTGCAGTCAGAAGTTGTAAGATAACATGATAGTTGAATTCAGTGGACATTCTTGGACCTCTTTTCCATTGCTTTTTGACATCCTAGAGTTTGCATATTGCAACCACTCCTCCTAGTCCCATAGTCGCTAGCATGGAAATTAAAATTTTCCATCTGCTTATCAAGGATCAGCCACACCCTGATTTTCTTCTCAACAGTTAAGAGTATCATTTATAGAGACAATTACATTTTATTTGGTCTCACAATCCTCTTTCCCATTGCCCCCCAGGTCATATTTCCTTATCCTTTTTAGGATAAAAACTTTGTCAAATTTTTGATTGTTTCATCCTCCTTGCTGTGCTGTCTCAAACAGGTTTTGATCTAGTGGCATGTTTAACAATACTGAATACAAAAGAATCTTTTCATAGCCTCCCCCAAATAATATTCCAAGTAATGTTCAGACATAAAAATCAGAACCAGTGCTGTAAATATTCATAAAATTTCCAGGTGGGATGTGCGTATAGAATGTAGAACTTTATGCAATTGCATTCTTCAGATAATAGAGTTTGCCATTAAAAAATGTGTCAAGCTATAAATTAGCTAGATATAAGCTGCATATATCAGGACCAAATTGAGCTGCATTTGTCCATTGACAAATTCAGCATTACTTCAACACTACAATTTTCTTAGAGGAAGAATATACCTTTTTGAAGGCTGATTAAAGACAGTCACTGTGCACACATAGAGAAAGAAGTTCACTGAGGATGGGCTCCAGCACAAGTCCAAAAGCTTGGAAGACTAAACCTCTGGTCCCAATGTTCGACACAGATTGCATCCTACAACATTATCCTGGGACACACATATTGCCTTCATTTGTGCTGATCAAACAGATTAATAAAAATGACTATATAGAAAAAAGAAAGTAAGTCTTGTACTTAAATTAGAAATATATTTTCTTTACTTATCAGTTCGAACCTATTAGGAAAATTTTGCATTTTATTTCTACTTGCCAACTCACCTCACATTGGCTAATCATTTGGGATTAGGAAAAAAAATTGTGATGTTCACTTTTGGAGCCAGTTTATCTCACTGTTGGAATGGTTTCAGGAAAAAAAAATATTTGTCTTATGACTCTTATTTAATTGCTAATAGCCTTACACTTCCAAGTTGTAATTGTAATCATTTCAGTGAGAGATGCATCAGGCAAATAAATAACTCAAACAGCTAACAGGAATAGAAGAACAATGTGTGTAACCCAAAATCTAACAGTACATACTGGAAACTTCCAAAAGAAAATAGCCATGAGCAAATGGATATATTTTTTTCAAGTAGAAGCAATAAGAATTTGGCAGGGCACTTGGAAACAGAATAGCTTTCCCTTTACTGCTTGCTAGTCTTATTGTATTGTACATGAGGAAGGTTAATGAGTAAACTTAATTCTTCATGCAGAGAAACTTTACAGTTTTTCCTTTGGTTATGAGCAAATGGGTCATCTGGGAGCTATTAAATGAATGACCTGCATATTGGATAACTCTGCTGACCCAGGTATACAGTGTTTTGTTAGGAGGCAAGATGTAATGGGTGATCAGCTTTTCTATACACACAAAAGGAAAGTGACTAAGGTGACAGCCACTGAACAGACTTTAAAGTTAGAGGACATTCCTTTCAACACCCTCCACCTTTAGAAAAAGGAATCATACTTATACTATTGTTATATAGTGACAAAAGAGAGAGATGTTGGCTAGGATCAGGGCCAAAGTAGATATGATTTTTAAAGGCCTTCACATTTGACCCAGATGGAAAAAGTGGAATAAATATGAATAGGAAAGGCAATGGGTTTTAATCCTTTTCTTACACTATGGTCCAAGGAAAAATTGCACTATTTCCTCTTCTAAAATTGGTATCATTTGGAAAAGATTTATTTTTGTCCATGTTAGTTTATTAACAGGGAAGAAAATTTTAAATTCCTTTTATCTGCTCTTTTGATCCTATTTATTAAGCTGATACAATTGGTTTTGGTTTGTGGGGGGTTAAGGGTTGCATTTAAGGGTACAAATCTTAGCTTTCAGTTAACAAACCTTATTTATATTAAGTGTCAGTTCAAATAAATAAATAAATAAATAAATAAATAAATAAATAAATAAATAAATAAATAAATAAATGACACAACAGCTTTAAGAAGGGGTGAACTATATAGTCTTGAACTGGGCAACTCTTCTACAAACCTTAATTGTTTGTAGAAGGACCTGTTTAGGAGAACTACATAAATATTTGAATTTAGGTGAATATCAGTGATCTAAAGGCAAATTCAGAAAAGTAAAAGTTAAGATAAATTGGAGAGCAGAAGAAAGGGAAAGCTAGATTGAACACATAGCTTTATTTCTATGACAACCCAGTACAAAGCACCATAAAAATAAGAGTTCTCCCTGCACACATTTTGCCTAGAGAACACAAACTCTTGTACTGACAATTGCCTTTTTGACATTGTAGCAACAACTGACTCTTCAAAATGCTTTTGATCTGAAGAGAGTTTTTTATTTTACTAAAAAGATTGGAGGACCTGTCCTTACCAAGAAGGACCATCAACCAGCATTTGAGGAGTAGCAGCATCTGAGGGCCTGCAGATTCATTAGCATGAATCCATGTGAGACAATACATAATTATCTGTAGTAACTCAAAGAACAGAAAGAGTTTCACCATTTTTGGCTGTCCTTCCCAAGATGCCATTTCTATGTTCTGTCACATTTACTTTCTCATCTATTTTGATTCTGCAAAATTATTTGGTTCTTTCACTTTTATTGTCCATTCTATACTATTAAACACTTAGTTCAAAAGCACGTAAAAATGCAAGTAGAAAAATAGGGACCACTACGGTGGGAAGGTAACAGTGTTCCGTGCGCCTTTGGTGTCTAGTCATGCACATGACCACAGAGATGTCCTCGGACAAGCGCTGGCTCTTAGGCTTTGAAACGGAGATGAACCCCTAGAGTCGGAAACGACTAGCACGCATGTGTGGGGGAACCTTTACCTTTACCTTTTTATAGACTATATAATATGTTCCTCCAAATTTATTAATTTACTTTTACCATTTACTGACAAACTTTCTAACAAATATTGAAGAAAATCTGTAATTTGAACTAATGAGTCAGTTTGGAAACCAAAATGTTTTTTAAATTTTACTGGAGAATTGAAAAATATTTTTTCTGTTATGCTTGAAGAAGAAAATCAGGATTTTACAGCTGTTTGGAAAATGAAGCTTTTCTGACATTCCTATAGAAGCTTCATTCAGCCAAGATACAAGTGCCATTAATAGGGATCAGGTTTGAGTCAGTTTGGGTCTGAGGAAGTCTACCACAAAGTACCCTCTAACCTTCCTGTACCATCTGGGCTGGTTGCAGGTGCTTTTTTAGGTTTTGTTCTATTAACTGTCAATACTCATTCTCCTCACTTGCCAATTGGCTATTTTCACTTTTCCAAGCCAATCAAGCCAAGCAGTGTGCAGTAATTGAGGAGAGACATGGTGATTATCAATGGCCAACAGGATAATACCAACTATTTCAAGGGAGGAGGGAATTTTTAAAACACAGTTTTAAAAATCAGCCCCAATGGGCCACTAGCAATTTTTGGAACCGATCTCTTTCTCTACAGTACGTATTAAGTTGATTCTAGGCTCTCTCTTATATTGAGAAAATATTTACTCGTATTTTAGCAACCTTGTAGATCTTTAGCATCCAAGGCTGTCTAGATTAGGGTCAGCAATCAGTAATCCCATTTCCCTTTCCTGTAGCCCCCCAAAATCTCTTCTGAAAGATAAAAACTGATGGCAATTTCCTGCCATTGTGAAGCAAGAAATGTACAAAAAAGTAAGTGCTGAAATTTGCTTAAAATTTTTAAAAACAAATATCCTAATTTTCCCCCCCCAAAAAAAAAACTATGCATGATGGCCACTTTCTATCATAGTCCTACCCTCATAAGTCTTAAGAAGAGACCATGGTCATTAATTAAAATTGCCATGATCTAAAGGCAATTTTATGAAGTTATAACAGCATCTGTCAATACTGATTTAATGAATTTATTATCTGGGTTTCCATATTGAGCCTATCCTATAGCTAAAGAGTACAAGATAACAATATTGCTTTTAGAAATATAGGTAGAATAAACAGTGCTTTTTTCTAAAAAAGAAAAGGTGCTGGAACTCAGAGGTGCTGTCACTGGGAGCGATGCTGGTGTTTGTAAGAACCCCCTTCTTGCTACGGCATCACCGCCCGTCCTTTGCACCCCCGCCCCTGCAGCTTAGAGCCACAGGCTGTGGGGATTCCCCTCCCTGCAGTTGCCACGCCACAGCCCATGCTGAGCCCCCACCCAGAGTTGCTCCGAACCCTGACCTAGAGCTGTGTTCCTTTTGGCAGCAGTCTCTGGCGCTGAACAGCTGATGGCCTCTGGCACCATCCCTGACACCAGCTGAAGACGCCCCAGCCACGGAGCACTGCGTCAGACTGCCCAGAGTCTCCGGTGCCAAACAGCTGATGGCCTCCGGCCCCGGCCCCGACACTCGTTCACTTACTGCCCTGTCGCTTCCAAACACAGTAAGTGAGCAAGCAAGTGGCATTTGGAAGTGTTTAGAAGTAACAGGGCAGTGAGTGAGTGAATGAGCAAATGGCATTTGGAAGCATTTAGAAGCAACGGGGCAGTAAGTGTGAATGATCAAATTCTTAACTGAAATGTACAAAGAATATGGAAGATCTATGCAAGTGGCTTTGGAAACACTTCCTGACACATAACATCAGCTGACATTTAGGGCTGAGTTGGTGTCTTTCATTTTTTTTAATGTGGCTTATTTGAACCTGGAACAAATCTGTTGTTCTTTGTTGTTTTTGTCTCCAAAACTTTATTTCTTCTGAGCTAATGTATGATTCACTTTTCCATTGGATGAACCATTTCTGTTTCTTGGACTTTTCCTTCTGTTATTTTTCTTTGTGAGGTTTTTGTTTTTTGCTTTTTCTTTTTGGAGATATCAACTTTTAAATGCAGTGTGTTAAAGCAATTCAACATGGATTTTTCCTTTTTTTCACAATACAATAGCCTCTCATTAATAATTGAGAGAGCCAGGGTTGCTAGCAATTGTAAGGACTGAAGTTAATTTAAAGGGATTTGATAAAGTAAATCATAGTCTCCTTTTTGATAAAGTGGAAAAAATGGGCTTAATGGCCCCACTGTGCATGGATTCATAGCTGACTTTAGAGTCATCCTGGTGAGATAGTCAGCATATAAATTTAATAAATAACTTTTTTTTTCAAATGCCCCTATCAGGAATTGAATTTCAATGAAGTTTCAGAAAAGCAAATGTTCTGTGCTGGTGGTACTAAGCTCCCAAAGATCTAGCATGGGATAAATGAATTCTTCCTAATAAAAATAACTTCCTGCCTTTTTCTAATCATCATTTCTTCCCTACAGCAATTTGAAAAGTAAAACAAAATGAAACAAACCACTACTCCCTCCATGCAGGGAAAATTTCCTTGAGTCATACTTGGATATCCTATTTGCAAATAATATCTTACCTAGTTGAGATGGTGTAGTTGAGGAGCAGGGAGGAGTGCAAAGTTCCTGCCTTCACTGCAACTTGCCTGTGCAACATTTGCCGGCTGGGATTTTGGCACACTCAGCAGCAATTCCTATTGGTTTTTGAAAGCCAATAGGCCAGGGGTAGGCAACCTTGGCTCTTTTATGACTTGTGGACTGACTCAGGAATTGTGGGAGTTGAAGTCCACGAGTCATAAAAGAGCCAAGGTTGCCTACCCATGCAATAGGCTTTTGAAAGCCAATAGCAGCACAGCTTGTGCAAAAGTTTTTTGTTGTTTTTTTGCAAAAAAAGGTGTTGGAACGCCATTCTGAGCATTCTATGAGAAAAAAAGCCCTGAGATTAAACATAGAAACAGCCTAATGGCTAGCTTACATTTAGCAAAGTCACATATCTCATATGAAGAGCTAGATGCCTTTTAATAAATTATCAAATATATATAATTGCTTGCTAACTAAAAAAGCAGAAGTACATAACTATGCCTACTTTTTCTATCTCATAATGGCACATTAACTTAACTACCCCCAGATAATATAGTCCTGCATTCCACTGTCCACCAAATATTGATGTGCAAGGAAGTCTTCAAATTAATGACACATAACAATCTTTCACTTTTATACTTATCCAAATATATAAATGCATAACAGATTAACAACCTTTACACTCCAGGCTTGTGTAAAGAGTTCATATGGATTTCCTTCCTCAATATGTTATTATACCATTGTCAATTATGGAAGATTTACACTTTCCTGTGAAGCATCTGGCACTGACCGTCACTTGAGATGGGATTTTAGTCTGAAAGAAAGTTCTGTCTGATGCATTTAGCCAAGCCACGTGCTTTGGTCTGTCTGGAGATTTATCCACCTGATTCTTCACAATACCCACAGCTGAACACACACAGCCTGCATTCATTTCAGACTAAAAATACTCACCTAAAATAACTGCTGATGGTCTTCACCATACGTTTGTGACGCTCAATAATAACTCTTCAGATTCCCAAATCCAAATATTTAATATAAGAAAATTTCAGTGCATTTTTTTCAGCACAATAATTTTAATGGAAAGAGAAAATTATAGTACAGAAAGAAGCAGCAATGATACGTTTCACCTGATTAAAACACTGAATCAGTGAATGAATAGTTAAATATTTCACAAATGAACAAGGTTTTAACATAGAGTTATGACTGTTACAACTGCATTCGTTGTTTGTCTTTTTTCCCCTTGACCTTATATTTCTAGCGATAGAACGAATCAGTTTACATGCTTTTTTTCCCCAAAAGTAATATCCAAAGCTAAAGTAGATGAAAATCCATTGGACAAGTTACAACTGGTGATGGCTTACTAAACTGTTATTACTTTTTGGACTGCTTCCTTGCCTTTAGAGAAAAGATATTGTCTGTATAAAAAAAAGAATTCCCACTTCATCTAGATTAGCATTTCATTAGAAATATTAGATTAGATTTAGTTATATTTCCTTTCAGACCTGTCTGGCAGTTATTTTTTTATATTTCTCCCTTGTCTGCATTTTATATATCATTCTTTAAAGGGAATAATGTGATGGGGTTTGGAATATGTTACACAGCCTTTTTTTTTCCTTTTATTTTTTGATGTTGAGGTATTTTAAGTACATAATAATGTTGTCCTTTTAATTTATTATAACCAGTTGTGCCACAAATAAACATACAATTATGTGTTTATCTCTGATTTATTCCAATCAGGAATAATCACCCCTCCAGTTTGGAAAACATGGCCAAGAAAGTAGATGATGGATTGAGGCTTGTATCGCTCAGAATACAGCACCTGAGTGTATTTGCAGCTGGATTGTGCTTGATAGAAATTGCATTGTGCAAATATTCTCCATGTGAGCCTGGCAGGCTTTCCTCATTACCAACTTACATTTGGTTCATTTGGTTTGACGTAATTGCACAATTAAGAAAACTTAGATCTATTTAAACCCAACTGCCTTGCCATCTACGAAAGAAAACAGAAGGCCACATTTAAACTTTAAGCAGTATGTCAGAAGCTCCATTAGAAACAGGCAAGCAAGACAAACCTTCAGAACAGGACAAAACCTAAATATAAGGTATGTTCAGTGTTATGAGTGATAATTGGGTAGGGCTTCTGAAGATTTCCCCCCAATTGGATAGAACTATAAATCAGCTATTCCACCAGCAATAGATGCTGGCATTTGTTTAACATTCTGACAACATTTTATGAGAATTCTCTTGTGTAAGAATACCTTGAAAGTGCATTTTTCTGAAGTTTTTTTCCCCAGTTTCCTATTTTCTTGTTTTCCTTTTTTGAACTTCACAAAGGACTAATATTGTCATAGTTTTGCTCAGCAGCATGAATTACTGTTCTAAAGCAAAGCCTTCATGATTTGAGAGCTTTCTGGTACAACTATTCTTTCTGACAGTCTTAAGGCTTAAAAAAAAAGTTTTACAAGCTTTAGCTGATTTCCCTGTGGAGCTTTTATGCAAGATTCAGGCTGCACTTGGCCTAGCTACAGCAATCTAGCAGGAAGAATTCTTTATATAGGTGCAGAATATAGTGGCTTGCAGTAGTAAAAGGAAATGAATAAAGGCTAAAATAAAATGTAAGTATTCCACATAGTGGAAAACCAAAATCTACTTTGGACTTTAAATGCTACAAGCAAACTGATGCTCTGTTGTAACTCTTCAAGGTGTGTCTTATTAATTTGTAGCAATGGAAAGCAAAACTTAACAGGGACAAAACATTTATATTTGTGTAGACAGCTCTGTGTTGACATCTAGGTCATTAAAACATCTATGTTCAGGGTGATTAGATATAAGATTTGATTTGAAGAAGCAAGACCTCATGCTAATTCAAATTAATACCACTGAAATCTGGGACAGGCATTTTGTCTCACATGTCACCATTTAGAACCTGCAGCTGGCATTACTGTATCTTCTAGTTAAACTGCAATATTTGCTTGAATTGCTTGACCTGAACATAATTCTATGTTCATTAACTACATCTTGATTAGATTACCGTAATTCATTCTACATTAGGCTGTCCTAAAAGGCAATTGGAAATTTCAATTAAAGCAAAACTTTTATGGCTACAGTTCCCATTGGAATGATGTGACCTTTTTATTGCATTAGTTTTGCAGCTGCCATTCATTTCAGAGTACAGTTCAAGGTATTCATTATTACCTATAAATTTGGATTCTTATCCAAAAAAATGTACCACCTTTAAAAATGTGTGTGTAGAGACAAAACTTTTGGTAATGGGGAACCTCACAGGAGGGAGTAAAAATCAAACTGGCTAGGACAATACTAGAAGCTTCACAAGCAAATAGAAAGGGTTATGCTTTTCTGATTTTGTTTTCTGAATCATTTTGAATTGGTAGGTTAAAAACCTGCCAAGATTGTTTTACAGGCTACGTGTATTCTGTAGTTTGTGTGGGGGGGAGGGTCTCAAAATGGTGTAAAACAAATATTTTGAGTTTTGATTGCATCATTATGGCCACCATAATTATAGTGACTTTATTTATTTATTTTTTAACCATGCCCTGTGGACAATTCTTGGAATTAGCAGTGTGTAATTCTCTAATTATTTCTATAACAAGTAATACATGGGAAGATGGGATCCATTGAAACGTAACCACCAGTGCATAAAGGTGGTATTTTCTGTATCTACAGTGTATGACTGTACATATATCAAAGTCTGTATGTGGACAGGTGCATGCCTGCTCACGTTTTTTCTTTTCATTGCTTTGATTTGTTTGCCAAGCAGGCCTTTAATAACTTTGAAGGTCTTATGTTTGCAGAGGAATTTGGGAAGCATTTTCTTTCCTCCCTAAGGTAAAGCTCACAAATGCATCAGTCACTCCTGTCTTTTTCTGACAGTTCAAGTCACTGAAAGCAGTTGGTAAACTTTAATCGCTGTCACAACTGTAAAGTTTACACAGGGGAAGAAAACACATATCAATTACAGAGCCTGAACATGAGAACAACTGTGCCTATGTGTAAATAAAAATGACTTCATGGGAAAGAAAATGCTGTCATTTCTCTTTTATGTAAGTTAAGAACATGAACTGCCCATGCAGCCCAAGAAGGCTAAAATGTTAAAGGTACATCTGAAATACTGAAAAACAAAGCTGCAATTATGTTTACGGATTAATAAATGAAAAGCTAAAATAAAAAGATTTACAATCAAGCCCCCCCATACTTATTACATGACATGAAAATGTGGCTACAATGGTTTCAGCAACAGTTCTGAGTCCTGTTGTACACTATCATTATCATAAGGATGGTATTCCTGCTAGGGAGCACCAGGAGTGTATGCCAAAAGTAGATGGTCATTGAAGGCATGAAGGTCACCCCAGCTGCCTAACTAAGCCAAGCATGCATTTATATTGGCCAGCAGCAATACAGAAAGATGCTGGAGATAGATGGTCACTGTAGTGACAGTGATAAAGACATCCTTTCATACTGCCCAAAGGAAGGCAGTGGTAAATCACTCCTGCAGTGCTTCCCAACCTTGGCAATTTTAAGTTGTATGGACTTCATCTTCCAGAATTGTCCACCCTACATATTGGCTGGGACCTGACGTCCATACAACTTAAAGTTGACAAGATTGGGCCTCCTAAACTTCTGTATTTTACCAACAAAAGCACTTGAATAAATAATATAGACAGTCAATTTAGTTTAGTGATTAAGGCACCAAGCTAGAAAAAAAGAGACCATGAGTTTTGTCTTAGTCATGAAAGCCAACTGGGTGACTTTGGGCCACTCTCCCAGCCCAACCCAGCTCACAGGGCTGTTGGCTGTGGGGAAAAAGAGGAGAAAAAAAGATATGTTAGATATGTTCACCACCTTGAGTTATTTGTAGAAATAATAAAGGTGACATACAAATAAATAAATAGAAACATAAAATTATTGTCAATAGAGTGCTGGATGATGGGCCTTTCAGATCACATGCCACTCAACATGCTACTAAGGGACAGCTAATGATTTTTGGAGTACTAATTGTATTTGTAATGTGGCTAAATTAAAGTTTTTAGGACATTAGTTGCTGAAGTTGCAGTACAGAAAAAATAAATCTGAAGCGCCAAAGACAGAAATAAAGTAGGAACACTGAATATAAGAAACGTGAATAAGGGAAAGGTCAGTACAGTGAAATATGACCAGACTGAGACATCAGTAACTTGAAATGGTCTGTAATTGGACACTTCAGTCTGAATATTAGTCTGCTTATTGGTATGGACATAATAAAAGAAGAAAGTGTGTTTTTCTTAGGAAAACATATAACAAGAAAAGTACTTGGCTACAATGCAATCAATGACCAAATAATATCATTAAAGTCTCATGGACTATCCTTTAATATGAGTATTATCCAAGTTTATGCTCCAACCATTAATGCAGAAGATGAAGAGGTTAATGAATTTTATCACCACTTTCAGTTTGAAATCAATAGAAGATGCAAGGAAGATGTCCTTCTTATGGCTGGATATTGGAATGCCAAAGTTGGAAATATTAGGGAAGAAAATGTAGTTGGATTATGTATTTCAGGAAACTAAAATGGAACAGAAGGACTTATCTTGTCAATTCAGTAAATTTGATCATTGCTAACCCAGTTTTCCAACAACCAAATTGACACCTGCATGCCTGGGCATCACCAGAAAGCGTACACAGAAAAAAAAAAAGATTATAAATGGGTAGAATGAAGTGGAAGAGCTCAATTAAAACTGCAAAGACTGCACTATTTGTAAGTAAGTTCCAAGTAAAGCTAAGGCAATAAAATAGTTTCATAATATAATCTTGAAAATAACCCTAAAATTTAATAGCAAAGGCCAAAAAGAAAAGTCAAAGACAAAAAAGACAAAAAAATTAGTAAGGAACTTAACAATTTCATATAGCTGTTAGAAAAGACAAGGAACAATGTTATAACATCTGTAAAAAAGCAGACATGGAAAAATCAGAAAAGTCTTCCAAAATATTTCCAAAGATAAAGCAGAGATAGGAATATACTATCTATAAAAACCTTGGATGTTGGATATTAACTTGTATATTCACAGTACAGATATCACTATAGTTTAGAAGATTTTCATTTGATTGTTGATTAAAATATTTGTGTGGCTCCCCATCTTGCTAATAATGTTCTTTGATAACTAAACAGGGAAATCATCTGAAAACTCTGCTAATATAAGTCAAGGAGCAGAGTGAAAAAATGGAACAAATATTAAATATAAAGAAGACCAAACTAATGGTAACAGCTAGAACACCAGATTTTCATTTCAACAATGAAAACATTGAAATGGCAGATATTCTGCCTTTTAAGATTATCAACCATAAAGGAACTAGCAAACAAAATGTAGGCTGCAGGCTAGGACTTGAAATACTTGGAAATAATTTTCAGGTGCCAAGATCTATCTATACCTATAAAGAATCAGAATTGTGCAAGTAACTGTTTTTCCCATGACACTTGTGGAAGTGAAAGTTTTACTTTGAAGAAGCAAGATAGAAAGAGTATTGATGCTTTTTATATTTGGGGTAAGAGAATACAATGAATAGTCAATAAAGCAATGGATTATCAAATAAATTGACTTATTTCTCCTGAGGCAGAAGTAAACTGCTCAAATATACTTCAGACACATTATGCAAAGAGGTCCATAATACTGGGAAATTTTTTAAAAAAATGACCAGCAAGATGGATTTTTAGATATATGACTATGGCCTAACTGGTTGGGTTGGCAATATATATAAACTATGATTGTCTTGTTGTAATAGAAACTGTATTATGTCACTTTAAATGTGTGGTGATTGGCCAACGCTGTTTTTCCAATGGCCATAAGAGGGAGCTAGAGACATAGGTTCTCTCTCTCTGTTATTCTCTCTGTCACGTTTGCTGTTACTTGCTGATTATTGTGGTTTGTGGGTTTGCTACTGTTTGCTAAACCTGAAGAACTGTGTTTTGACTTATGGACTGGTAAGAAGACTCTGTATTGGATAATCCTTGGACTATTGTTATTTGCTATCATCTCTTTACTTGTGTATGACCTGGACTGATTTTTCCTGGACTGTGCTATTGTATTATTCCACAAGTAAAACTTTTTTACACACCTCAGTGTTTCTGTGTGGTTGCTGCGTAAACTTGACTACTCTCAGTATCCTCTTTTTCTGTGCAAGCTCTTGTCAGCTCAAGAGGTACTCTGCACATCCTTATCAGATGAACTATTGAATGATTTAGTCATACATTTTGGTTAAATGTTGCCTAAAAGTTTCAACCCACATTAGAAAAAGAAACAATGCTTTTACTAATTGTTGTTGTAAATTAGATTTGCCATCAAACAACATTGGTATCTTAATGACCAATGAAAATGTGGATGATTCAAAACACAAACACAAAAACTCCAGCTTTTTAGATTTCCAGTTCCTGGGGTATAAACAAGAGTTTTCTTTTTTCAAAATGATGAAAGCTCTGTTATGCTATGCTAGCAGCTAGCAGCTACTCCTATTGTCAATCTGTTTTACGTGCAGTTCTTTTTGGGGGATCCCAAGGAAACATCTCCAAAATAGAAAAAAGCCTTCCTTCTTTTACCTAGAGGAAAAAAAATAAGCTAGGTAGGCTCAAGCTTATTATAATGCCAACCGTCCATTGATTACAATCAGTGGTGGGATTCAGACAGTTTGCACCACTTCAGCAGATGGTAGCTAATTTTTTGTTGCACAGGCCCAGAATGGACTTCCAGAAACGGCATGCACGAAGAGAACTGGTTGTTCACATATTTGAATCCCACCACTGATTGCATTTTTTAAATATACATACGATTAGAGATTTATCTTTAGATAATAATTTAGGCTACTACTCTGACAAGTCACTGGAGGGTTTTCAGCTCTAGAAATACTTGCAATAGTATTTTTCCTTCACATTTTTCTATGTAAAAATTGTTTTGAACTTTATTTACTATTCAAAGTTTAGGCTTTGCATGAAAGTCCTCACATTCCTAAGTAATGCAAGACTGCAAAGTCCAGCAAATAGACTTTTACAATCTCACTTATGAGCCTCAAATGGCCACAGATAACAGATTCTATTACTAGGCTTGGAATTTACTTGAAATATATTTTGCTCAGTACAGTTATATAGTTTCAAAGTTCATGGGCCTTTATGCTTATATTATACATAATGAAATAGCACAATAGAAATCAACCTTCTGTAATAATTCAGAGGTCCTCTATAAATATGGTGCATTGGGGAATATGGTGCCTTCTGTGTTTTCTACTTTCTCCAAAATATTATGAATAACTCCCATTCTTCCAACTGAGGAATTAGATGGTTTACAATTTAAAGTAATTGTGATCACTAGGTAGTTTTAAAATTAAGCATCTGTACTTGCATGTTTAGTACATGCAATTAAAGTTGGGGAGGGGAAATAAACATGAATTATCTTAAAATACCCATCAACATGAATTTATGGCATTATTTCATCATGACATTATAAACCAGAAGCTCCTGGCTATTTTCTTCCACCAAATCAAGGGAGTTTTAATTATGTCATTCCAGTAGCAAATATTGCAACCATCCATCACAATTTATTAAATATTTTTCAGGCCATGATTCACAGAAGCCAATATCTCCACTGAATGATAATGCAAAATTACATATTGGATTATACTTACTATATACATTTTGGGACAATATGTTACTAACAATTAGATGATCATCTAGTAATTTTAAATATATCACTGTGGGATATTTTAGAACATTTTCTATATTCTGAAAGCACATACATATTTAGATAATTGATTTAAATCAGGGAAGCCAGTAAAGTGATAGTAGTCATTAAAAGTCTTGGAAAGATATTTGTCAGCAGCATTGGTCAATGACTTGGATACTCTACAATATTCAATAAGAAAATTAGGAATTGGGTATTTGGAAAGTTAATTATCACTTTCTATTATTTTTTTTTATTAATTTTAAGCATTTTATTGAGACTTCAACTAATAGAAACATGCTTCCTAACCATACGTAAATGTTTGGCTTTTTCACTTTTCTGTAGAAATGTTGATGCTTATTTTTAACAACTGAATATCCTTATTCTGAAAACCAATGGAAATAAACCAGGCAAAAAACAGTTTTATTATCTGATTAATGAAGCTAAATCTGTTCATGTAATAGTGCCAATAAGTTTAGGAGATGTTTATCCTTGTTAATATGATATTTTCTTACGATGATACTTTGGGGCCAAAGCAGGGGTAAAAAAAAGTGGAGTTCCAGATTTTTGTGCAGTCTCAAAACCTGTTTTTGGAACACCCAGAGCCCCCCCCTCCCTTTCACTCATCATACCATGACCTTCAAAATTACCTGGCAAATTCTGCATCAGTTCCAACAATCCAATTATTTAATTTCTAATAGATCTAATGAAACCTCATTCTGCTTTAATTTGAAAAAAGCATGTACTGTATACATTTGAGATCCATTTTTGCCTCCAGGCAAGATAAGCATATTTGGAGTGGTCATGAAGATCATCATACTGCTAAACTTGTAAGCCGCCCTGAGTCTTCGGAGAAGGGCGGGATATAAATGGAATTAAAATAAAAAAATAAAAAAATCTAGGCAAGAGGCATACTACAACATCCCCAAGAAACTACTACTTCTGTTTGAATATCTCTGGCAAAGAAAACCAGCCACCCAAATAGAAAATTGCTTTCATCTTCAAGAATTATATTCTAATGTTTAATCTGCTGCAGAAAGAAGGTATATTCTTTTTTCTCTCTCTAATACTGAGAATCATGATCATGTCAGGAATCAATTCTTTCCCCTCCATCACTACCTTAGCATCAAGGTAGTGGCAAGACAGATTGTCCTAGGACAGACACGTCAAACACAAGGCCCAGGGGCCAGATCCGGCCCACAAAGTGGTTTCATGTGGCCCGCGAATCCATCCTGGAAACAGTGAGGAAACAGCCCCCACTGCCTTGGCCCTGGCCCAGAGACCCTCCTTCTACCAGAGACCCTCAGATCTCTCCCACTCCTGCCCAGGCCCCCGTAGGCACCCTTGATGCGAACGATGTAGAGCTGGCCATGCCCACCTAGTAGGCCATACGCACTCTAGCTACGCCCACCCAGTAGGCCACGCCCACCCAAATCATACCCACCCGGCCCCCTGAGGGCAACTGCAATGCTGATGCGGCCCTCAATGAAATTGAGTTTGACACCCCTGTCCTAGGAGAAAGTTGGAAGCAATTGCTACCTGTTCCTCTCCTTATGGAAAAAGACTCTACTTCCTATTTTCCTCAAAAAGGCAGATTGTAATTTTTCTCATTATTTTTTTTTGTACATAGCCTCTTGGCAGAGGAAGTACACCAAGACAGTGAGAGAAGACAAGGCTTGACAAGGAAGAGTTACATTTCCCTCATCCTCTTATATCATCTAGCATTTTGTGTGTGAGAGAGAACAAATGAGAGAGAGAGAGAAAGAGAGAGAGTGCCATGGCCTAGATCCAGTTCTTCATCTCTGACCTGTAGAATAGAGCTCTAATTGGGATTTACCATGTTAATAATAATACAAATGTCTGTGCTTCTTTGCTTTTTTATCTCTCTCTGTATATATACATACTTATATATGCACACCTATCTGCCTGTTAGAGGAAAATAGAAAGTAGACTCTTTTTCCATAAGGAGAGGGACAGGTAGCAATTGCTTCCAACTTTCTCTTAGGAAATTCTGTCTTGCCGCTACCTTGATGCAAAGGCAGTGATGGAGGGGAAAGAATTCATTCCCGACAATTGATTTATGGGTTTAATTGGCACAGATACCAAAATGGCCACCAATTTGTATACCTTAAAAAAAACTTTAGATAAACTCTTAAATCTTAAAATGAGTTAATATGAAGAGACAAGCCAAACAATTGCTACTGGAAAAAAATTACCCAAACTATAATATACTGAGTTGTACACTTGATTATATATAGCAAAAAAGAAAGAAAGAAAGAAAGAAAGAAAGAAAGAAAGAAAGAAAGAAAGAGAAAGAACGAGAGAGAGAGAGAGAGAGAGAAAGAAAGAAAGAAAGAAAGAAAGAGAGAGAGAGAGAGAAAGAAAGAAAGAAAGAAAGAAAGAAAGAAAGAAAGAAAGAAAGATTACATCTACTATATTGGATGGATGATGGATAGATAGATGAGACAGAGACAGAGACAGAGATAGAGACGGAGATACTATAGGTCAGTGGTGGCGAACCTATGGCACATGTGACAGAGGCGGCACTCAGAGCCCTCTCTGTGGGCATGCGCAACATGCCCCGGAGATGGCAATTGTCCCTCTTCAACCACCCGCCTGCTAACTCGCCAAGGTCCCATGTGGCCAGATGCATTCTGGCATGGCTGGTTTCCCTCTCCCCCCATCCCGTCCCTCATGGCCTCGCATGCTCTCCTTTTCCTGGGCATGGCACTGCATCGCCTCCTCAGCTGTTGGCCATCCATCCATCTCAGAGGCGGCTTCTTTGAACAGCTGGTGACGGGCTGTGGAGCCCCAGAGTGCACTGTTGAAGGGGACAGCAGACTGTGGCTGCTGACGGACACCGTTGGCCCCCACGTGCTTGCTGGCCTCTGTGTGGGGGGACTGATGGTGTCCGGCAGCAGCCGCTCTGGTCCTTACCTTGCCCCATGGCAATGGCAACCCCACCCTGCCTTGCCTCACCCCACAGGATGAGCTTCCTGCCTACCGCCCCACCTACCATGCCTACCGCCCCACCTACCAGAGAACCCCTGGATCTCCACCAAACCTGCCCACCCCCAACAGGTGTCCTTCCCCGTGAGCAACATTGAGGTGACCATGCCCACCTTGGCCACACCCACCCAATCTGCCATGAGCACCACAGCCATGACCACCTAGTGGGCCACGCCCAGCTCGCACTCAGCGATAAATAAGTGGGTTTTGGATTGCAGTTTGAGCACTCGGTCTCTAAAAGGTTCGCCATCACTGCTATAGGTATTTCTAGGAGAGTCATCAGTATAAATTTGTTCATATCCTCAGAGATATTAGTCTTTTATTATTCTTGCATTATATCACAGTGGGAAAAAAGGTGTCAATTCCATTTATCTGTTTGTTGGAATTAAAAAATATATTAAGTCCCTGATTAGGAGATGGGAGAGAAATTTCAATTGGCATTTTCATTATGATGTTACTATAATGTCTTGAGGCATTTTGCAATGATACATAATAAAAGGCTTTCAAAGCCGTTTTAGAATTGTCTCTTGCTTCACCACATCATTTTCCTCATATCTCAGTTTGTCTAAATCAGGGGTGTCAAACTGCCGGCCCACAGGCCGGACATGTCATGTGGAAGCAGCGCCCACCCCATTGCCGGCAATGGCAAAACGATCCCGATATGTTGTGCGACGTCACATAACGTCGCACGTTTGACATGTCTGGTCTAAATAGTCATATTTTTCAGTGATTAACTAGAACTGGAGAAGAAGCAAAGACTTTAATAAATTGCAACAGCATAGCCTTTTCTTACAGCAGTGTGAATTTTGTGCTTACATCATACCCCATTAAAAACTAAATCAATAATAGCTTAACAGTATTGATATCCAATTGAAATCCATGTACATTGCATTTTATTTTATACCCAAATGTGTCAATTATCTGTACTTCAATGTACCATAGATTTTGTTTGTACAGATTATTCCAGTTGTATTTATGTCATATTTATTCTGAATATCATTTCATTGCCCATAACATATATGTCTACATCATACATGGCTCTTTTTTTGGCATTGTCTCTAACTACATAAATTGTTGTTGCAGAAATCTTTATCTACAAAAAATAGCAATGACAAAAAAGCATACATATATTGAATATTGTTAGTATCTAGCAAAAATGTTACTTCAAAATAATTGATTCCCTATTTACAAAATGAAGGAATATATAATTTCAGGTACAAAGCTTTACACACACATTTTACTGTACTGAACAGGATTTAAAAGGCAAATTACAGTGCCTGCTACTACTTCAGTAGGCTGTTCTGCAATTTAAGGAACAACAGCTCTAATTCTGATGCAGATGTATTGATTATTATCACATCATCATTAGACAATGCATATTTTTAATATAAACCACAATAATATGTAGTCATAGAAACCATTCCAATCTTTGAGCCTAATTACTGACATCACAATGATGGCCTATCTTCATTTGTATTTTGAGAGTAAAAGTGGACATTGGAATTCTATTCATACTTGCAATATTGGGGCATGCAATATTGCTGAAAATGTCAAGAACAATTAGCTATTTATGAACAGAACTTCATATTCAGATATCCATGTCCAGGGATAAAGCTTGTATGCAAATGTTATCTCAAGGGTGGTACCAAGAGAACTGCCTTCCTCCTGTTTAGCTACTATACAAATGAGTAATGCATGCACTAAACTATTATAACTTGTTCAGCTGAAGATACAGGGATCAGCACCATTATGTTATTGTTTTCAGGACAAAAAAAATTGGGGGAATTTTCTTAAATATGTGAATGTTGTAATGTAATGCTAGGACTATAAAAATGTAAAACATAAATGCCCTTTTAATTGAAGATAGTGTATTTCACAGATACAGGAAGAAATAGATGGAAAAATAATGAAATGCTTATGCAGTTTTGTAGGGGTTTTTTACAGAAAATGTTAGAACATGGGAAATTGATACATCATATAAATTGGTTAATATTTATATAAAACAGAATCCCCCTTGCTAGGTTTTTTTTCAGATTGAAGCTAAATATTCTGACCTGATTTAACTAGGTAAAATTCTCCTTGGGTTCCTCTTCTTTTATTTTTTAAAGGTACTTTATATTCTTTGCCTTCACCGAGCGGCTATGTAACAATTCAATTATTGAAGTCCCTCATCCAGAAAGTGCACTTGATTTCCTATAATTTGTATTCTGTTTGATTTTATTTTAGCTTATGTAACAAATACCACTTGGAATTGACCGAGTTAAAACTCAAAAAAAAAAAAAAGACCAAGATAAGTGTGCCAGCTCCAAAAGGAAAAGAGAAGGGAGTTAATAAAACACAAATAGAAATGGAAAATAAAATTAGATATGATGTTTTTGACCATCAGGACACTTTTATGCAAAGATTGGATTTTTATTTTTATTTTTAAAAAAAGGTCAGCTGAAGAAAAGCAAAAGTAAGACACCTAGAAAAGTAGATGGGAGGCATGACAATAAAGAGCAGAAGGAAAGTGAATATTTAAAAGGCAAGTCAGATAATGTAAGAAAGAGCACTCAAAAAGAATCAGACAATGAAATAGCAATTAGCAGATCAAAAGGGTAAGAAGCATATTTTAAAAGAAAAAGGTGATAATGTAAGCAGCATGAACGGAAGCTGCAACAATGAAGTGAGAAAATCAAGCAGCAAACTGGAAAAATTCCTGTGTGGATTCCTTTTATTCAGAAAAAAAGAAGAACTGAGAACAAGGAAAGAAAATTGATGGTCTGTTTGCATATTTTTTTTCACAGTAGGTTTGTTGTGTCACCCTTGAAATCTGTAATGAAACTTGTTTGTGTAAAGAGAAAGGCTTAGAAGGAGGGGAGCTCTTCTCCATTATATACCTAGGAGGAGCCATTTGGTATTATAGGAATGATTTTAACGCATAATGTAGGTGGCTGTGGGTGGTGGGAAGGTGTGGTCTTGCTTTTGTTGCTGGTTCAGCAAAAATCACCTGAAGGGAATGAAAAGCTAGCCAATCATAAACAATAGGGAATATTTTTTATAAAACCCCTTTAGATAGGTTTGTCATATTGAGTTGAAATGAAGACTTTAGCTTCTTTCCATGCTATCCCAGCAGGCATTCCCTGTTATATAACTATTTTTGTCATGTCTGGTAGGTACCTAAGAATAAGGGCATAGTGAAACAGTCAAGGACCCATGGGCTACTTGTAGCAATGGAAGAGAGTAAATATCAAAATATTGGCCAGCATTCTGACTAACAAAAGACATACCATTAAGCCCAGAAAACCAGGGATAGAGTCATGTACATACATTAATTGCATTAGAGTCATAGGAAGACCAGGGTACAATAACATTCTTCAGCAAAGGCTATTTCTATAAGAGTTTCTCCCCTTCCCACCATCCCCCTCACCAGCTCAGCTAATATACATTACATATTATCAGAATAACAAATGACCCAAAAATAAGACTAAGGAGTCTATTATTCCTACAAAGTTCTTCCTGTAAATATTATATTTCTGCTTAGTTCAGCCTTTTACAATTTGACTTGGCATCAATAGTGTTCTGACGGTTCAGACTAGAATATGAAAAAGTCAGCCATCTTAGAATTGGTCATTTCTATTCCCTATGGATCTCTGTGGACTTATTAACTTCCAATTTCAGTATCTTCAAATAAGTAGGGTAGTATTTAAAAAAAACATTTTTAAAAAAGGAGAAAAACCTAGAGACTTGATTGAATTTGAAAATCTTATAATAATTAAGAGATTTTGCTTGGCATTTTTCATTCCTTCATTATCAATAGCTATACATCAATGGCTCTACCTCAAAGAAGAAAGTTTCAGGTAGTGTACCTCAAGGTTCTAAGCCCTGTGCTATTAACCTATAGCTGTGTTTTATATATATTCTAATGTATAAGTAGTTTTTCTTTCCAGGAATTCCAATATTTAGCAGAAAAGCAATGTTATGTCTTAAATCAGACATGTCAAACAGAAGGCCCACAGGTTGGATTTGGCTTATGACTGGCCCATTTCCAGCCCATGAGACTGCCCTGGAGATGGCAAGGGACAGACCCATGCTGCTCTGGCCCACCCAGCCTGGTTGATGCTCCACCAGGTGCATGCACAGGAGGTGCACAGGGGCCTGCAGAGCCTGGCAGTAGCTGCAGGCCACCAGCTCATCAGCCAGTGCACCCAGGATTCCACAGCCCATGCAGTGTAGATAGGTCCC
The DNA here is from genome assembly GCF_947247035.1 of Vipera ursinii. Taxonomy (NCBI): domain Eukaryota; kingdom Metazoa; phylum Chordata; class Lepidosauria; order Squamata; family Viperidae; genus Vipera; species Vipera ursinii. The sequence goes on from NC_139513.1 coordinate 249,668,857, forward strand.
AGTGCAATAGCTGCTGGCAGACCCACCAATCAGCAGGCAGAGGTAAAGGCATTATAGGGAAGGCACACAATCTGGCCCGCTGGATGTTCTGGGTTTCAGGTTGGCCACCTACCCCTTCCTTTGCCTGGGTGCAAGCAAGCAAGGACAGATGTCACCACCATACCGCAGCCCTTGCTCACTTGAGCCCTGCCACCCAACTTCATCCTCTAGCTCCAACGCACATACAGGACAACCCTCCCACCCACTACCACATCCCTGATAACCCCGGTAAATGAGAAGGATGGAGAGGCCCCATCCCCAAGAGGCAGCCAGGACTACCTATCCTGCTCCTCCCAAACTCAGCCTTGGAGCTGCTCTATGCATGGCCGGGTGTCCCCCATGAAGCAATGCAGGGTGAGGTCACAGGGTTCTGGTGCCCTGGGAGCTTGAGGACCAGGCACTTGCACCCTCCATCCCAGGGCCCTGGGCAGGCCATGTTGCCATTCAGGGGACTCATTCACAGCCTGAGAGGGCAACAACAATGCTGATGCGGCCCTCAATGAAACTGAGTTTGACACCCCTGTCTTAAATAAATCAGATAAATTAATCCAAATATCACAAAAGATCATTATCAATGATTAAGATACCCACATGGGTCCCTACAAGCACATAGGCATTCTTAAAAAAAATTAAAATGTAGAGAGTCCAAATTCCAGTAGAATTTTACTAATCTTCCATTGGGGAGGGAAATAAATGTTTGTAGGGAAGGTCCAGGGAAGCCAGAAGGAGTCTTAGGAAGCAACATCCATTTAGAACTTCAAATTTGCCCATCAGCCTAAACAGATTGACTGCTGCCCTGTGCTACCTTAGTCGTATTCTGCCAAGGGCTACCTTCAAAACATAGATCCATAGATCTTATCTAAAATTCCTATTGCACTTCTTGAATCCCTCTGGCTGGAAATTAGAATTAGATACTTGAAATAGTAAAGGGAAGGGGGTAAAAGCCATTCCTTCTCAGCAGTTGCATAACTTGAGATTGCTGAGTCTTTTCTTTAGCAATTTTATTTTGCTGGGAAGGGAATGTTGCAGCTTTGATCTTGCATGCTGATGAAGAGCTGTTCTGCATAAATTTATGTTGAAAGAAGCATGCCATTCAATTCCCTGAGCCTTCATAAAAGAACACTATTATCTCTGCTGACTATAGAACATTGCCCTCCATGGAAGTAACTGTTGGGGTCCTCTCAAAAGATTAGTTTTGCATGGCCCATAGATAAGATATGAAGAGTTGTGCAACTATAGTCTTCCATTTCCTTTTTGTTCTTTTGTCTAACACCCTGAAGCCGAGTTCTGCATTTTGAAGATAATCATCTTAACAATGAGATACAATGTGTCTCCTTGAGTAAAATGAAAAGGCAAGAGCTGAGATGATAGCTTTTGAAATGTTTACTTGATAAAACTTATTTTGTGTCTTATGGAGGAGGAAAAAAGGGCAAGAGGGAAGACTCAGCCGAGAGTGACTCAGAAGCCTATGGCACACTCAAAAAAATAAAAACTCTCTTGAATTCTAGAGTGGTTAGTCCTTTGATGAATCCAGGGGAATCTGCACATGAATCATTCTGATAGTGAGTACCCCGCTGAAAATAAAATAGTCAGGAAAAATATCAACAAATTGCAGAACAGAGTGGAAAAGGAGGCTTACATTCTTCTTTCTGACAACAGCTGCAAAAGCTATTCATTTAAGTTAGATCTAAACAGAAGGAAAAGTCCCAGATACTAAAAAAAAAGTGGGATTAGTTTGCCTAGCTATATTGAAAACAGAATTGTTGAATTTCTTTGCAGTTTGTAGTTACAAATTGTCTGTAGGGATGTGAGGGTGGAGGAGAGGTTACACAAAGTGGAAATGCAATGATGATGACCTTTCGTAGGCCTTGAAAATGGTTTTGTTTTTTTTTACATTTGATCTTAGCCAACTATATAAAAATATATTTTTTAAAAAAGTTTCCCCAGGCAAGGTTGTCACATGTACTTGCTTAGGGAAACACTTGGAGTTAATGGTCCTCAGGATTTAGGTTTTTTTATATAAATTTGTTGTTTTGTATGGTTTTTTTATCTGTTTTTTTAGTGCTTTTTATCTTTTTTCCTCTTTTTGAAAATATTGATATTTTCCCCGCTCATTTATCTTGTTCTTTGTCAAAACTACATGATTTCTTAAAGATAATATTTTAATCTATAGCCAAATAAGTAGTGCAAGATCAGAAGATGTGGAGATATCTGGCCCATAGAATTGCCAAGAATCAAACCTGATTGAATGGATAACATCATCATCACAGCCAATACACCATCTTTTTTTTTCCAGCACCCTAGGATGCAATTTATCCTGCTAGAGAAGTGGCAGCTTTAAACACTGTGAACTTCAACTCTCAGAATTCCCCTGCTAAGGTTGAGAAACCCTGTCCTAGAGATTTAAATTCATTCAGTTTGTTTGCCTCCTTCCTTGTTAATCTATTTCTCTTTATACTTTCTGAATAGCATCTTTTCTCCCTATATTTTTTTTTCTAGTAGATACATTGGCTTCTGTCCTTGACTGTCATCTCCCTAGAATTGTTTGCAAATGTGCTCATTTTAAAGTATCCTTCCTAAAGAACTGCCAGCTATCTTGATCTCCTTTCTCCATTAGCTGCTTCTCCAGTAGAATCCTGCTTATTATTGCTCTGATTACAATCATGCTTCTGAACAGCAAAGCATGTTTAATGTCACTTCCCATAAAAATAATTAACTTCAGTGTAATACAGTCACTTTCCTCCAAAGTTTCTGTTGATCCAGGTTTCTCTAATGTTTAGTATCAAGTCAAGAATAACCGGTCCTCTAATGTGTTTCTCCACACTCTATAAGTTATAAGCAAATGATAAGCAAGAAAGTTATAAGCAAGACAAATCAGACATTTCCTGAAGGGATCATGTATACCGGTAATTTTATTTTTATTTTTATAGAGTATAGTTTATATTTTATATTTTAATATTTTTTATTTCTATATTTAGGCAAGAAAAACCAAACGTACAGGTATAGTATAGGGGGGTACCTTGCTCAATAGTAGTAACTGTGAGAGGGATCTCGGAGTCCTAGTGGACAATCACTTCAATATGAGCCAGCAGTGTGATGCAGCTGCCAAAAAAGCCAACACAGTGCTAGCCTGTATTAACAGAGGGATAGAATCAAGATCAAGTGAAGTATTAATACCACTTTACAATGCTTTGGTAAGACCACACCTGGAATACTGCATCCAGTTTTGGTCACCACGATGTAAAAAAGATGTTGAGACTCTAGAAAGGGTACAGAGAAGAGCAACAAAGATGATTAGACGTCTGGAGGCTAAAACATATAAGGAATGGCTGCTGGAATTGGGTATGTCTAGTTTAATGAAAAGAAGGACTAGGGGTGACATGATAGCAGTGTTCCAATATCTCAGGGGCTGCCACAAAGAAGAGGGAGTCAAGCTATTCTCCAAAGTGCCCAAGGGCAGGACAAGAAGCAAAGGATGGAAATTAATCAAGGAGAGAAGCAACCTAGAACTAAGGAGAAACTTCCTGACAGTTAGAACAATTAATCAGTGGAACAACCTGCCTTCAGAAGCTGTGAATGCTCCAACATTGGAAGTTTTTAAGAAGAGACTGGACAGCCATTTGTCTGAAATGGTATAAGACAGGGGTGGCAAACCTATGGCACGCGTGCCACAGGCGGCACACGGAGCCATCCCTGTGGGCACGTGGGCCATCACCCAAAAGGGAAGTGGGGCCTGGCTGCCCTGCCCCCTCTCCACGTGCTCTTGTGGTCTTGCTCTCTTTCTCTCTGCACTGAGAGTCAGGGAGCAGCTGCAAGAGCTGGGCGGATCCAGGCTGGATGGTGGAGGCAGCTGCAGCACGAGCCCAGGTAAGCCTCTGGAGCGATTTTGCGCATCGCCCCCCTATCATTTTACAATGCTCCAGCAGCCCAATCCAGGAATCGGGGGACTGCAAAATGCTTCTGCTGCCCAAATCTAGGGCTGCAGAGTGATTTCGCTCCCACACCCACGGCCGATTTTGCAGGCGTCCGACGCCCAGATCAGGTCGCTGGAGCATCGCCCACTTGGTGGCCATGCCCCCAACACCCAGCATTACATTAGTGGGTTTCAGGTTGCAGTTTGGGCACTCGGTCTCAAAAAGGTTCGCCACCACTGGTATAAGGTTTCCTGCCTGAGCAGGGGGTTGGACTAGATGACCTCCAAGGTCCCTTCCAACTTTACTATTATGATTATTATTATCTTTGCTCTAAACAGATTAGGGGAAAACCAGAACTTTAACATGAACAAATTTGAAAGTGACATGGGCTCTCAACACATCCATAATAAAATAATATAAACAGATATATTCTCTCTACTCACTGCATATAGAAATGTGCGTGCATTGGATTTTCCTTCCATCCTGAAGTGTGCTCTATCTTTCTTCCAACAGCCATATTGCTTCAGGAAAAAGAAAAGAACGAAAGCCGGCAAAGCTACTAAACTCCTTCCAGGTTATTTAACCTCACTGGAGAAGTTTGTGCATAAACTTAACAAAATCTCCATCCAAAACTGTCTCACTAGACATGAAAAATGCTAGGTTACAACTTCTTTTGTATGCATTCTGATCCAACCCAGATTTTGAAGAGCCCATTTCAGTATCACAAAAATAAGACCATATAACATTTTTTTAAAAAAATGTAACAATTTTGGCAATAAAAAAAATCCAACTCAGAAAATACTAAGGTTTTTCCAAATTAAAAAAACACAGCATTTTAAAACAGTTCTATTATTCTTTTTTAAAACATACAAATAGAACCCCTTTTCTTTTTTTAAAGAAGAATGATAAATAAAAATATTAACCCCAGAATTATTTTTAAAACAAATTCTCTAAGATGCACTATATGTAAAATAAGGATAACACTGAAATAACAAAAAGTAGAGAACAAGATGTCTATTGATCCTTAATATGACATCTTTCAAAGACACTTTTAATGTGTCTTAAAAAAAGAACAAAGGAATCAAAGCAACAGTGTGGAACTTTTATGTTTCCTAAAGCCTCCTAATAAAAGATAGTAGGAAAATATTCCTACAAGGCATTCACTACAGAGATTTTGCTTCAGCAAATTGAAATAGGAATTTAATTTTAAATAAATGAAATAATTTTCTTTCCACACTTATATTCATGTACAGATATGCTCTCATTTTTCTCTGATTGTTTGATTCAGGTCTTGATTCAGTTTCTAGGTGAACCTGAAGTCTGAAATCTGCATTGTGCCAACATCAATATTGTTGCATCAGTAGAAAAACTGTTTTATTCTACCTCTCTATCAGTTTGTAATAGGGAAAGTTAATAAAATATCACAAAGACTAATTAGTGAGTGCTGTAGTAACTCTTAACACAAGAATAATATGTGATGAAAATGGGGGATATGAGGCAAATATGGATAATATAGAGCAAAATTATTTTATAATTTCTGTTTTAGAAAACAATAAAAGTTGTGTCTTGAAAAAAATAAGGAAAAACAAAATTTTCTCAGATCTTCTTGTGTTAGGGATCACAAGAAAACTACATACAGATAGTTATTGACTTACAAAAGCAATTGGGACTGGAATTTACATCACTAAGAAATGTAATCATAAAGTGTAACTGCATCATTTACCGTCAAAAATTCCTGCAATGCTGGTTGCCATCTCTAACTGAATTTCACAGTTGTTAGGCAATGCAACTTCCTGCCGGTTTCCTACAACCAAAAGCAGTTGCCCAAGAGGCAAGGCATGGCTCAAGGAGAGTGCACAAGAATGCACAAGAGAGTGCATTGGTGAGAGAGACTTATCCCAGCAACTTGCAACCTTCTCTACCAGGTTCCCCACTGACTTCTGAGGAAGCTGTCCATGAAGGTTGTAAATGGCAATCACACAATCGTTGGTAAGTTGGCAACTGGTCATTAGTGCAAAGAGATAACCAAACAAACAAGTTTGAAACACATGAGTGTAGGGCAGAGGTCTTCAGACTTGGCCCTTTTATGATTTGTGGACTTCAACTGCCAGAATTCCTCAGCCAGCACGCCTGGCTGAGGAATTCTGGGAGTTGAAGTCCACAAGTCATAAAAGGGCCAAGTTTGAAGACCCCTGGTGTAGAGGATATTAGGACAGCTGTAATTCTGAGGATTGGTCATAACCACCATTAATTCAGCACTGTTGTAACTTGGAATAGTCACTTACCAAACGGTCATAGGTTGGACACTACCTGTTCTATATCAGACATTTCTTATTAGGGACCTATAAGGCATGCACCGAAACTATTTGGTTTTATTGGTTAACACTGACTTTAAATTAACTGAGAATTAAAATTAGCTCAAGAGTTAAATAGCATTGATCACTGATTTCATACCTGTCTCATAAAATTGTTAGAAAGTTACTGAAGCGGTCAACACACTTCAATCACATTATCAAGGAATCAAGTTGCTGATTCTATTTCAAGAATACAATTAGCTGATCCAGAGAAAGAACATGAAAGATTGTTAGTTATAGGTTTCAAAAGACTGATGAATTTTGAACAATATAGTTCTTTAGGATTTCCCTGAACTTCTCTTACACCTAGAAATAAAGTAAGCAATTAAATCCCTTACAGTGGCTCTTATTTTCCCAAAACTATAGCAGCATGGATAGGGACAATAATAGTTCATAACATCACTTTTTCTGACTAGCACTTTAATTTCTACAAGATAAGTGGTTTTTATTTCTACGATATAACAGAAAAATTCTTTCAGTTCTATCAAAAGAAAGTTTTTGCAGGTATTTCTCTTAATTTAACAATGAATGAATGTACACTGGAAAAAAAGTCTTAGCCATTTTTCACTGGAACAAAATGAATGTATGTGCAAGTCCTGAGCCATAGTCTCTGGATGATATCAAGAAAAGCATAAAAGAAAGATAAATTTTCCCCCAAAACACACACAGGGTGGCATGCTAGCTCAGCGATTAAGAAGCTGGGCTTATTGGCTGGAAAGCTGGCAACCCAAGTTCAAGACCTGAGCATCTGTGATGGGGTGAGCTCCCATCCCCACTCCAGCTCCTGCCAACCTAGCATTTTGAAAGCTTGCAAATGCGAGTAAGTAAATAGGTACCACTTTGATGGGAACATAACAATGCTCTATGATGTCATGACTGCAGAAACGTCTTCAGACAATGCAGGCTCAATGGCCTTGAAATGGAGATAAGCACCAGTGCCTACGACTTATGGAATAAAATCCACATGGATTCGTTTACTCCTTTTTTTTTTACCAAACATGTGCGCGCACATACACACACACACACACACACACACACACACACACACATACACACACACACAAAAGCATTGTGGAGTCTATATCCAAATCCTGCAATTGAAATACAACTACTCCCCTGCCAAATCAGAAAGTGAAAACATCTAAATATTACTGTATTGCGCAACCCTATTGAATGCTGCAGACTATATCCAGTTAAATAAACAATATTGAATTGGATAGATTAATAGTATGAGCAAGGATACTGTAGATGCCTATCTTAATTTGGATGATTCTTTATTTATTTTTAAATATATTTTATTGATTTTTTACAATAACAATCTTTAGTATTTAGTAAACCACATGTTGTCTGGATATATATATTTGACAACAATCAATAATAGTTCATTTCTATAATTTCATAATCAATATACTAACTAGAAATACTTTTCCTTGATCCTCTCTTCTTCCAATACTATTCTCCTTTTACCAACATTGAGCAAATATAGTTCTTAGTATTTTCAATACATAGAAAGTTTAATATAAAGATTTTTATATGAATAACAATATCCTCAATATGTAGCATCTTTTCTAGTCAGCTTGTTTTACAATTGCGTTTGCAAAAAATCATCTTATGTAAATCACTATAGGTCCTGTTTTTAGAATTCGTATTTAAGCTTAATTTTCTATCAGTAATCAAAACATTTCTTGTCAATTATAATTTTCTCAAAATTGATTATATTTAAATATCATATATTTAAATCATCCCAGTAACGTCTTGTGGCTAAACTGGATATTGCAATCTGTTATTGTGAAAAAGAAACTTGGCTGACAGCCCACAAAATAGATAAGATACAAGTAACCTTGAGAGGCTTAGCTGTGCTTTTTGCTTAGTAGATTTCTTGAATGTAAAGTCTTTTAGATTAAACACACTATTATGGAATAAGATCAGAAATGTATCTTCCTTATGGAAGAAAAACAGGACTCAAACCTTAATTACAGCTGGTGATGAAATAAGAAGCTACAGGGGGAAAAAACAAGAAGACAGCCCAGATATGCAAAAGCAAATAATAACTATAACTAAAGAATCATCTACACAGGATACTACAGAAAAAGTGGAACAATTAAATATCATGGCAGAAGACTCAACTATTCAACAGATACAGACAATGGAAAATACAGAAAAGAAATTGACAAAAGGGAAAGAGGTAAAGACTTCCTATATAAAACAGAAGGAGCCTGAGGATCTAAAAGGAAAACAGATGGAAGAGAAGATAAACAGTTCAGGACAAATACATCAAAATGGAAAAACAAAAAGACCTGCTGAATCTGCTAGTCATCATAAAAAATGGCAACTGGATGGTCATTTCAACCCCAAATAACAGATACAACAATCCAAGGAGATCTGCTTGATGACTCAAAAGCAAAGACATGGAAGATGATTTGGCAAAGAAAGAAAGCTAGAATAAGACTGAAAAAGAATTGGGTTTTGATTTTTAGATGAGATTTAAAATAGAATATACTTAAATGGATAAGATGGGTGTTATTAGAACTTAAAATAGAATATACTTAAGCAGATAAGAATATAAGATATTGTTATGAATTGAGATAAAGAAAACTTTGACCAAGTAAAACTTAGAAGTATAAAATACTAACAATTAAATTTGGATATTGATTTATGCATAAAGACCTCGTAAAGGTGATTAAGACACATATAAGCTAAAACTTTATTGATGAAAAGAATAAATATGTTTCTATATGTCTCTTAAAATAAAGTATACTTAAATGGGTAAGATGTGTATGTTGAATATAAGATGTTGTTATTTATTTATTATTAATTAAATTTATATACCGCCCTTCTCTCAAGAGACTCAGGGCAGTGAACAGGGCAATACATAAAAGTTAAATACAAAAATTAAAATTAAGATTATTAAAACATGATTAAACAATGCCCATAAATAATACAAATTTAAAATTGAAGTTATTAATAAAAATCCCAACCCGTCCCATCAGGCCAGGCCCGCTTGTTTAAAGAGATGGGTTTTAAGGTCGCGCCGGAGTTGAGACAAAGAAAATTTTGGTTATGTAAAACTCAGAAGTTAAAATAGTAATAGGTTAATTGGAATATTGATTTCTGCATAAAAATTGTGTAAAGATGATTAAGATATATATAAGTTAAAACTTTATTGATGAAAGTAATAAATATGTTTTATGTAGCAGTAAAGGGAAAAATATTAGTTTTAAATATGAGATAGTAGATATAAAGAGGAAGAGAGAGGAAGTATTAAATGTGGAATTAAAAGAAATTTTGGTTATTAAATTTAAGATTTTAAGATATTTGAGAATTACTAGAAAATAAGAATACTATTATTGCATTATTAACTTGTTGATGTAGATGGAGAGAATTTATATAGATAAGATGTGTATCCTGAACATTAGACTTTGGGAGGAATTGTGATAAAGAAATTAGGTTCATGTAAAGTGTGGAAATGATAATTATTAAACTTTAAATTTAAATATTAATGGAAAATTAAAACAGAAAAATTGGTCAGGTCATAGATTGTCTAAAAGATTGAAAGTTAAAAGTTTTTATATATATCTATATCTATATATCTATATCTATCTATATCTATAGATGATAGATAGATGATAGATAGATGATAGATAGATAGATAGATAGATAGATAGATAGATAGATAGATAGACAGACAGACAGACAGACAGACAGATAGATAGATAGGTAAAGGTAAAGGTTCCCTCGCACATGCGTGCTAGTCGTTTCTGACTCTAGGGGCCGGTGCTCATCTCCGTTTCAAAGCCGAAGAGCCAGCGCTTGTCCGAGGATGTCTCCGTGGTCATGTGGCCGGCATGACTAGACACCAAAGGCACACAGAATGCTGTTACCTTCCCACTGTAGTGGTCCCTATTTTTCTACTTGCATTTTTACGTGCTTTCAAACTGCTAGTTTGGCAGAAGCTGGGATGAGTAACAGGCGCTCACTCGGGATTTGACCCGCCAAACTTCCAACCCTCTGATCGACAAGCTCAGCATCCTAACCCACTGAGCCACTGCATCCCTTAGATAGATAGATATAAACTAAAAATTATTGATAAATGTTAGAAAGTTACTTTCTATTTGATTGATAGAACAAGAATTGTATTAGTTAAAATATGAGACAGTAGATATTAAGGGGGAATGATGATTCTAATAGTCTGAGATCTATACTAGTGATATCTATGTGCAATAGGAATTACTGTACTCAGCCACCATGTTGCTTTTCAAATATCTAAATGTAATATTAGAAAATCAATAAAAATTCATAAAAAATTTAAATCATCCCAGTATTTTGTTTCCCGTATCATAGAAAATACTATACTACTTGTAAATCACATCTCTCTTAGTATAAAACCCATTCATGTACAAATTTTAACTATTTTTTAACCATATTCAAACAAATATTTAATCATATAGTACTCCATCTGTTAGGTCACATCATCTCTCTTGAGTGTGGCTCTCTCTTTTTCTTATTTAAGCTTAATTTCCCCTCAGTATTTAGAATATTTCTTGACAATTATAATTGTCTCCAAGTTTACATTTAAATATCCAAAACATTTCATTCATTTAATTCCATTTTTTAAAATCCCATTATTTTTACACTTCCCATATCATAAAGAAATACTATACTATTTATAAATCACATCTCTCTATAAAGCCCATTCATATTCAAAATTTAACTATTCTTTTCACCATATTCAAACAAGTGTTTAGTCATGTAGTACTAATATTCTAGGTGCAATATTCTAGGCTCAAACTGTCCCACTCTAATCAGCTAATTAAGCCATAACACCTGCAAAGGGTTGCCGAGCCTTTAAATGGTCTCTAAGTCTGGTTCAGTAGGAATCACAATCATGGGGAAGACTGCTGACCTGACAGTTGTGCAGAAAACCATCATTGACACCCTCCATAAGGAGGGAAAGCCTCAAAAGGTAATTGCAAAAGAAGTTGGATGTTCCCAAAGTGCTGTACCAAAGCACATTAATAGAAAGTTATGTGGAAGGGAAAAGTGTGGAAGAAAAAGGTGCACAAGCAGCAGGGATGACCACAACCTGGAGAGGATTGTCAGGAAAAGGCCATTCAAAAGTGTTGGGGACTTTCACAAGGAGTGGACTGAGGCTGGAGTCAGTGCATCAAGAGCCACCACACACAGACGGATCCTGGACATGGGCTTCAAATGTCGTATTCCTCTTGTCAAGCCACTCCTGAACAACAAACAACATCAGAAGCGTCTTACCTGGGCTAAAGAAAAACAGACCTGGTCTGTTGCTCAGTGGTCCAAAGTCCTCTTTTCTGATGAGAGCAACCTTTGCATCTCGTTTGGAAACCAAAGACCCAGAGTCTGGAGGAAGAATGGAGAGGCACACACTGCAAGATGCTTGAAGTCCAGTGTGAAGTTTCCACAGTCTGTGTTGATTTGGGGAGCCATGTCATCTGCTGGTGTTGGTCCACTGTGCTTCATTAAGTCCAGGGTCAACGCAGCCATCTACCAGGAGATTTTGAAGCACTTCATGCTTCCTTCCGTGGATGAGCTTTATGGGGATGCTGACTTCATTTTCCAGCAGGACTTGGCACCTGCCCACACTGCCAAAAGCACCAAAACCTGGTTCAATGACCGTGGGATTACTGTGCTTGATTGGCCAGCAAAGTCACTTGACCTGAACCCCATAGAGAATCTATGGGGCATTGCCAAGAAAAAGATGAGAGACATGAGACCGAACAATGCAGAAGAGCTGAAGGCTGCTATTGAAGCATCCTGGTCTTCCATAACACCTCAGCAGTGTCACAGGCTGATAGTTTCCATGCCATGCCGCATTGAGGCAGTAATTGCTGCAAAAGGGGCCCAAACCAAGTACTGAGTGCATATGCATGCTTATACTTTTCAGAGGTCCGATATTGTTCTATGTACACTCCTTGTTATATTCATTGCATGTAATATTCTAATTTACTGAGATTGTGGATTTGGGGTTTCCATGAGCTGTAAGCCATAATCATCACAATTATGACAAATCATAATGACAAAACATTGCTTTGCATGTAATGAGTCTATCTCATATATTAGTTTCCCCTTTTAAGTTGCATTACTGAAATAAATGAACTTTTGCATGATATTCTAATTTTTCGAGTTTCACCTGTAGTTTGTGAAAGCTGGAGCTAAACAATTCTTCCTTTTTTGTGATCTTAGCAGAGATTTGGATAAGACTGGTTTGACATCAGTGGTTCAGTATGGGATATTCTGTTGATATGGTAGCTGCTCTGCATAAGTCTTTAGTATTATAACTTTCTACAACACCATAATCTATGAAAGCTGATCCCAAACTTTAGCACCTGATGGTGTACACTACACCAGTCGATAATCCCATTGTAAATAGTGACTCACTCTTGTATATAAAACAGGATTAGCATTTCATATTTCTGAGGTAAGCCTATTTTTCTCTGCCTGGCAAAGGGAAGGCTTATGGATTGGGAGGTCACTTCTCTTATGAATTCCAATAGTTCCCAAATATCAGAAAGTACTTTGTTTTTCTGTCAAGATTATCTGATATGCAGGATGGCAGGCAATTTATTATTAAAAAGTCAAATTTGTTTATGGGCAGCCTTTTACTATAATGAGATTTGTAGAATTCCAAATTGAGGATCTCAGTTCCCATCTACATTTGGCATATTTAAGTAATGTTACCATTTTTGTAGCATTGATAGACTTGCTGGAGCATCCAGAAGGGTCTAAAATAACAATTACAAAGAACTCAACTAAAAAAAATAGCAAAAAAAACCCTCCACCACAAACCTATATATATATATATATAGGTTTGAACTATCTTGCTTTGCATGTAATGAGTCTATCTCATATATTAGTTTCCCCTTTTAAGTTGCATTACTGAAATAAATGAACTTTTGCATGATATTCTAATTTTTCCAGTTTCACCTGTATGTCATAATGAATTCAGTGGGAACTGTAGTTTTGGGCAAATCTAAATGCATTTTATATGCAAGTCTAAATGCATTTTATATGAACAAGACAAAATTTTTACCATGGCATTAGGGATAGAATCTGAAGGTTTTAAATCTTGTAACTCCACAACATGTCTTAAACTGCTTTAACAATAGTAACAAACAACAATGACTCGATAACTTTAGTGCATAAGGAAAAAGGGATACACTGTACAGAACTATATAAATACAATTTATAAACAAATAAAATCAAGCTGATTTAATCCTGTAGTTAAGCAACTGAAGAAAAAAGACTTATTCCCATATCAAAATAGAAGGTTATGTATTTAACTCAATCCTGTTCTAGCGTCTGCTGAGCTATACCATTAAAAATAATGAAGAATCATTCCTTGATGCCCAGTGTGTCTCTTCGTGTTATAATGATGTTGTCTGAAAAATTTCATGCTGGAAAGAGCAAGTTCCATAAAAGCCAATTCTAGGATAATTGTTGAAGCTAATGGATTGCAATCTGTAGCAAAAAAGCATCAACAAAAAAGCACTGTAATATACAGTATACTCTGAACTTTTTATTTTGTTTTATTTCCCAAAAAGGATGCATTAGCATAGTAAATCAAACAAGATGGAATAATCAAAGAAAAGATGAGTGGACTAATGGTATGTGAGGATAAGCAATAATATTTTTATATGGTACTTTCTTCCAAAAATGAAATTCTCTTCCTAGTAATGAATTCAGCCTTTCATTACTGCCAATCATTTGGGTATCCAGCTATTAATTTGGGGTTTCATTATTTATATAGACAATTGAAATCAAAGGAAATAATTACCCTTTCAAATTAAGAAGAATTCATGCAAAGTGTAGCATATGACTAGGCTCAAATCAGAAAGCATAATCAGCAGAATATCTCTCAACATCACTTTCTGGGGGGTAAAACCAAAATGATTTGGTTAGTGCTATCTAATGTACCCTGACAGTTCTTGCATAAGTATTATGAAAACAGAAAGACCTCTATGACAAGCTGTAAAAATATTTTTCATCACTGCTTTCAATTTAGATAAAATAAAAGACAGTATTTTTAGTTTCACACAACATTTTGAATCTAAAAAAATAATATATAATGATTTCTAAAATATTAAAATGGGTTATTCATTGATTGTGTAGGATTAGAGTTAGTAACAGACAAAACAGTCCTGTGTATATTTAATCAGAAGTGAGGCCCATTGTGTTCCTAGATTTTTTAGATTGTTCTGGTGCCCATATTATATCAGATTTCTCTCCCATTACCCTTCTGAATTCTAAAACATTTATTTCTGATTTTCAAAAACACCAACAGATGGTATAATGAGCATGAAGCATTGTGGAACATTTTTCACTCTGAACCAGTATAACATTTTTCCAGCTCTTTCTTCATAATTTAAAACTAATGGAATATTAAACTGGGATGGTTTAAATAACTTGTTTCCTACTTCTGCTTTCTGTCTTCTTTTTGCTCTGCCTGCCTGTTTTTGATGTCTGTCAACTCTAGACTATGTCTTTCTCCCAGCTTTTAGCAATGGCTAACACAGAGTTAGCAGTCTAAAACACTCCAAGGTATTTTCATGATCCCATAATTTGTCAATTGGGAGTCAAATCTCAGTCTGTTTACATGTTCTAGAGCTATTAAATGTTAAGTATGTTGAAGATACGCAAACAGAGCTCAACTGATTCATTTCACCCCATGATGTAATCATCCTACAATAGCATCCTTTTGTTCATTCTTGTTAATATCAAGAGATGTGCCAGTTTGGGACTATCTGAAATAATACTGTAGAAAAAAGGGAGGGGCTGCATTTCTAATTTCCATGTGACATATTGGGCTAAGGGCCTAATGTTTTGGGACAAAAGAATTGGAAGAGTGGCAGCTGCCTGCAATTTGTTGGAAAATGGATCAGGCTGGTCTTAAGCTGTTGTCTTCTGACTTTGACAAGTTTAGCCCCCATATGATTCTTTTAACAAAAAATATATATATTGTTGGAATGTCATGTTCTAAAACTCTTATTTTCTTCATAGAATGATAAAGGTTGGACATGGCTGATAAGATCATTTAGTCTAAATACCCCTGCCTACTGAGGTAATGTATTGGTATGCTTCTTGCTTTCTACTACAACCACCCTTTGTATGTCTGCATCTTTGAAGCATTCTTGATGAGTCCATGTAGTTTTCTTGGCAGCATTTTTAGAAGTGATTTGTCTTATCCTTCCTCCTAGGATGAAGAGAGAATGACTGCTCCAAAATTACCCAACTGGCTTTATATCAAAGATGGGACTAGAGCTCACAGTCTCCCTAGCACAGTGACTTTAATCACTATTAAGCTTGTAACTGATTAGTTATTGGACATACCAGTACACCATCTAGCTTTCCTGGACATGTATGCCTTTGGGATTACCCTCACACATAGAGACACAAATAATAATTTTACAGAATCACAAATTTGTTGCATGTTAGAACAGGCCAAAATAATATACCAAAAATATCCAAAGTTATTAGCAGAACATAGTGTGTACTTAATCAATTCATTAGCACATAAACACTGTGTTTATATACGTATACATACACACAAACACATATACACACACACACAATTGTAGACAAAGAGTCTGATATAACACTATCTTCTTGTAAAAGATTTATATAGTCATCCCAAACTATACATCTCCATGTAATGTTTTTGCATGCCTTTTTTATGACTATCACTTTCTTTAAAACTATTATCCAAAAAAAAAACCCAGATTGCATTAACAACTCTGACACTTTAGTTTTGATAGTCCTCCCTGTTTCTGAGATCACTTGCATAATACCAGACAAAAGGCCATTATGTTGCTTTCTTTCAGGTTCATTGTCCCTGTCTTGCCAGAAATCTTTCCTTCATTTCATTCAGCCTATAAAACTGAATGCTATTTCCCTGGAGAATATATGAATTTGATTCTACATTATCCTCTTCCAAATCAGATATTTCCAAATCTCTTGAGCAGATTAGAAAAATAGCACAATGCCACTTAACAATAAAAGTGTTTCTCTGGCACTGGATTCTATCATATTTCTTTATGAAAGCTACATGAAACAATTATCATGCTGTGGATGAGTCTAGCGTTAACGTGGTTTATACATAACTGAGTGGTAAAACTTCAGATTAAAGTATAAAAGGGACTGTATGCTAGAATACAAATGAAAAAAGTATTAGATTCTCTACTTTGCATGAAACTCAGATCTGTTTGAATCTATCACTGAAGTCATAATCTTTTAGAATTTCCCGGCTTTCCAGGAAAACTTCTGCCCCATAGGAAAGAATAGGCAGGAGCATCACATTACTGACAAGCAGTTCAAGGATAATAATTGCAACCATTTTAAAGCATATCAAACAGAATTATATTTATACCAGTTATAAATCCACGCACTGTGGATTACGGTAGCTACACAGAAGGATCAAATACTGGACCAAATAAAGGATAAATACCTTAAATTAGCTGATTGATCATGATTGTGTTTGACATTCTAAGACAGTATACTCTAACTAACCCATAGTTTCTGCTGAAATTATGTACTGAAACATGCTGGCAAAATAATATGCCCCAGATACTGTAATGTATTGGGATTTTACTTGAACTGCTTTTCACGTGTCTTTTGAATGCTGCTTAAGGTTGTTTAAATGCTGTGTTTGTGTAACGGTCACTGACTAGCCAGACTCCCTGTCTCCAAGAAGATCATTGGATGATTTGGGGCGGGAATGGGTTCCTTTAAACCTATTGGCTGCCGCCTAGTGGCCAACCGTATAAGTAGCTGCGCAGAAGCCTCTGATTCAGTTCCGTTCCTGTTTGCCTCAATAAAGCAATGTTCCTGTTTGCAACCTCTCGTCTCGCTCACTGCCTCCAAGAACTCACTACACAACAGATACCTTGGCCATTTCAGACATATAAGTTTAAGTTTAAGTTTGTAAGTTTATTATATTTGTATACCGCCCTTCTCCCGAAGGACTCAGGGCAGTGAACAGGGCATATATAAAAATACAAATTACAAAAATTAAAAAGAGAATTAAACACGAGCCCAAACTAAAAACAGTAAAAAAATGTAAACAATCCCCAATAAAAACCCCAACGCATCCCCCATCAGGCCAGGCCGGCCTGTTCAAACAGGTAGGTCTTCAAGTCGCATCGGAAGGAGCGAAGGTCAGGTGCCATCCGGAGCTCAACCGGCAGCTGATTCCATAAAGCCGGGGCACCCACAGAGAAGGCCCTCCCCCTGGGGGCCACCAGCCGACATTCTCTGACCGGTGGCACCCTGAGGAGGCCCTCTCTGTGGGAACGCACAGGGCGGAGGGAAGTTGACGCTGGCAGCAGGTGGTCCCCGAGGTACTCCGGACCCATGCCATATCTGCAGTTCTAGGTTCCTTAAGAGACACAATGCTTGATGTGAAACCAATAGTACAATTATATATAGAATCAAAAAATAAGATGAAAACTAGCATTAATTATATATCTGAAATATGAAATGAAAAATAGAAAACTCCAGTTCTGGAAAATCAATAGAACCAAGTCTTAATAAATGCATATTATATTTTATGATATAATATTATATTTTAATGTTATTTCATCAAAATATTATTTTGTATTTACTAAATCGAGCAAAGAATGTTTTTAAAACAATGGGTACTTTGTGGGAGATTTGTAAAAAATATGAAGGTTCTTGATCCTGTGGAGGCATAATTCCATTTGGGGTTCAAATTATAACAAATGCTATTACAATTCTGAAAAGAAATGTAACAGTTAAATATATAACTGTGATGTTAAATTATATTCCTTAAATGCTGCATTTTATGAAGAACTTTGACCTTATTCAGCCTGGAGTTGACAAAGTGGATAATTTTACATAAATGGGAAGCATTTTTCTAATATTAAAAAATGCTTTCAAGATGTGTGTTTGTTATCTTTTGAAATAACCTTATATTCCATTTTTTAAAAGAATATGTTTCTGGTTTTAAAGACTGGACATATTGATACATTTAAGAATTGAAGTAATCATTATAGTGAAAGTATTTTTTTATCTTTTTATTTGATCCTACCATATTTAATTACATTTAACTTATGGCAAACAAACAAATAAATATTCATTTGTTTCAGATCCCACTGCTGGATCTAAAATGCATTTATGTGAGATAAATGCTCAATTGGCAACAAACCTGGAACTTGCACATTTCTAAGGAAAAATAAATTAATTTCGTACCAAAATATAAATGCATAATTTTATTTAGATAAAAAAGAACCATGTGGGGAAATACATAAATATATTAGAGAACATATGTAACTTGTACATACTATAAAGTTGTGGAACATCTATTTTCATACAATTTCTCTAAACTCACTTCCCATCTGCCAGGAAGAATGTAGCCGAACCAAAATATGATAGAAAATGTGCAAAACTGGCATATTTAACCCACAGCTATATCCATTTCTGTCTATTTTGTTTTGTTTGTTTACACTATCTCATGCCTGCTCAAAGGCCAAAGTAAAACCTTTTCAAAGATGCAAAATTCAATGAAACACCAAGGTTGATTTAGCATTTTTAAAGGCCTTAGTCAAACACTGCGTATATAATAAAACAGTATAACAACTGAAACTACAAAGAAAAAAAGATTATTAAAAAGACAGAGATTAAAGGAAGAAGCACTTACGAATTTTCTTACATAAAGGTTTTCTTTTCTTTTAAAAGTTTTGACAGTTTTTAAAAACCTTTTTTTAAAAAAAAACTTTTAATAGGGTGAGGGTAATTGTGCAGTCTTCTATTTAGAGTTCCAGCAGGAAATAAATGTTACTTTAGGATTGCTCATACAGTTAAACAAGCCATAGTTCATTGTTTTGTTTTTTACAATATATGATGTTGGAAAAGGGCATAATTGCTGAATATAACATTTATAGAAGGCAGATCTCTGAAAAATTCTGATAGTATCATCAGAATAAGCACATAAAATCTGGAATTCACATAACATTTCAGGAAGTTACTATGTTGAACTTTTTAAGAACTTTCGTAATGTATTATGCATCTGGCTTCCTTCTATATGGACAGTTTTATTCCATATGTAAAATAACACATTTGAAAAACACTATTTCCTTACCTTCTTTCTATGCATACATTGTTATACAATGGCTGTTGATTTTGTTTAACTTTACAAAAGAATAAACCATAGTATGATAAATAGAGATGATGTGATCTACATTAACTAAGTTATCAAATAAGGAAGTCCTGGAAATTATGTTATAAACAGGACAACTGTGAAAACCATTGTTCCAATGCCTTCTCCTTAGTCCCTTTGAGGGGAAAAAGATAGTTCAAGTACTGAGAAACAATACTTATTAACTATTAATTACTGGATACCATGCAAAATAGGACCATGAATAAGACTTAAACTGGCAGAACAAATTGAGATAGAGCTGCCTTCCAGATGTTGGGCTCAAAGATTTCATTAACAATGGGGCTGGTGAGATGTTTTGATCAAAATCCACAGAATCTAGTCTTTAATCAGAAACATTTCATAGAATCTAAATGAATGCCTGTCTATTTCTCCATTTCCTTCTATTGATTCCTCCCCTCGACTTCATATACACACCCATATATCTTTTTTTTAAAAAAAAAATAAATTCCTTGAGAGTCTGGTCAACAAATTGACACCACAGGGTTTGATTAACAATTTAACCAGGAATATTTGAAAAGTAACATCTACTTTGCCTGGCTGCCTAGGTAGTACAAACAGGTTAGATGGTTATCTTTTGGATCTACCTCTTCTTATATAATTTTGTGTGGTGGCTCAGCAGTTAAAGACACTGAACCTGTCAATTGGAAAGCTGACAGCCTGGGTTCAAGACCAAAGGGCTACACAATGGAGTGACCTCTTGTTATTTGCTCCAGCTCCTGTCCATCTAGCAGTTCCAAAGCATACAAATGCAAGTAGATAAATCGACATAAAGTCACGCTAGCCATATGACTATGGAAGTATTTTTGGACAATGCTGGCTCCCTTGGCTAAAGAAACAGAGATGATCACCACCCCCTAGAATCGGAAATCACTGGACAGGGAAAATCTTTACCTTTTTATATTTTATAGCATCAGCTATTTTTATGGTGAACAAACAGCTGGCTTCTTCATTGGTCGTCTATGGAGATTCTCAGTCATTGAGGTCATGGTTGGCACAAAGGTGCTTTTTCAAGAAGCAACTAGACTTTCTTATTTTTCTTTGAAGACGTTTCACTTCTCATCCAAGAAGCTTCTTCAACTCTGACTGGATGATAGGAAGTGGGAGGATTTATAATCCTTGCAGCTGGTCATTTGCATTCTTTTAGAGAGTTGTTGAGGCCACTTGAATGTTTGTGGCCTCAAGGTCACCTGAGTGGTGCAAATGAGTGTGGAGCTTTCTTGTAACTGCTGAAAGGACTAGAGATAGATGATGTCTTATTCCTTCCACTTAATGTACCAATGTACAGATCTGCACATGTCTCACTGCATTATACTGCATATACCACGTTGTTTAGTTTGAATATCTGAAAAGCTCAGAAGGATCTTTAGCCAACACAACATATGTGAACACTTTAAACCCAAGAATACACTAAACCAGAAGCTTGTCCACCCCAAGAATAAAACACCCAGACACAAACTAAGCAAAAAGGTATATGCAGTACAGTGCAGTGAGACATGTGCAGATCTGTACATTTGGAAAACAAAACAACCACTTCATTAACACATGGCACCAGATAGGAGAACAAACCCATCAGGACAAGATTCAGCAGCCTATCTGCATTTAAAAGACAAAGGCCACTCTTTTGAAGACAGCAAAGTCCACATTTTGGACAGAGAAGACCATTGGTTTGAAAGAAGGGTCAAAGAGGCCATCTATGTCAAAATTGAAAACCCTCTCTCAATAGAGGAGAAGGAATAAGACATCATGTATCTCCAGTCTACAACACAATCCTTTTAGCAGTTCCAAGAAGGCTCCACATTCATTTGCAGCACTCAGGTGACCTTGAGGACACAGATAAACTTCCAAGTAGCCTCAACAATTTTCTAAAAATGCAAATGACCAGCTGTCTGGAAGGAATATAAATCCTTCCATTCCCCACTATCCAGTCAGAACTGAAGAAGCTTCTTGGATGAGAAGTAAAACATTTTCAAAGAAAAAAAGACAGTCCAGTTGTCTCTTGAAAAGGCACTACTTTCACTGGTTGCTTAAACTATAATCAACAGCTTAAACAACATATGTCATAAAATATGTATTAGCATTAGATAAGGATCACAATATTTTTTTCTGTTTTGCTGCAAGGGCTACACTTTTAGAAAATGCTGTTATTTTTTTTATACATCAAAGCAGTAGTTGGATTATCACATGGTTTATTTCATTGTCCTCTCTAATTCCCTGTTTTAGATATTAATCCCCTCCCACATGTATTCCTCTCTGCCCTCTGTTTCATGCATCAAATGAAGTGACTAGAGAATAATTATGATACAGGTATCAGCGCTGAAATATATAAGACCTTTTAGGTAATGTAAGAAATTGTTACAAACAGAAATGGAGTATTCTCATTATGATAATTTTTATAATGTTTACAATTTATCATTTTATATTTACAAATAAACTTACACAACTACAACATTTTTAATTCTTCAAATTCAAATTTAAAAAAAATACATAATGGGTAATTTACAAGGCCTTTTATTTCCATTGAGCTTCAAAATGGCATGAAATTGCAGAACTGAAACAAGAAGTCCCAAAAATTCTGTTTGAAGTGCTGAAGCAATAATAACCCCTACAATTCAAGAAAACAAAATAAGTGTCACAAGATAAATGAAAGCAGTCTCAGCTGGTATTCTGTATACAAGATTATCCATCCTAAAATTGCTCTAAATTGGCACTAATTTGGAAATCTCAGCTTTGATATGCTCCTAGCTCAAGTGTCTGGAGATTAGAAATGAGAGGAGGGGGGATATTCAGCCCAGGGTTGAACAAAATAGATTTACAACTCAGCAGGAGAAATGTTTTATATTATTCACTCCCTTGTCAAATGACTAACGCCAAGCGGAAAGACCCAGAAGCAAAGATTATTATGCTTTAGCACCTTTACTTTACATGATCAACTGTAAAATAGCAATTTCACATTAATGAAAATAACAGTGTAAAAATTTGTTCCTTCCTATTTTACACATTATTTTGAAAGAGAGACATTGGTGGAGATAAAATGATATGCATGTCAAGCTTCACCATTTTTAAAAGAAATGTCAGAGTTCATAAATAATAACTATTGCTGTGTTGGGACTAGAGAGAATTTGCTTTAGATTCCTGCAAGTACCTGACATACTCTGACTCTTTTGTTGAATTTAAGTGGATAGAGTATTTTCATCCTGGATAAGATGATTGTGAACTGACAAAGAGAGCAAGTTTGAAATAATTATGATGTGGAACTAGAATTGGGGAGTTCTACATTTAAGTCTATCTTTAGCCAGGGAAACTCAGTGAGTATCTCTGGATGAGTCACTCTCCCTCAAAGAAGCCACAGGGTTGTTGTGGGGGAAAAACAGGAGAAAGGAGTGCAACTGTATGTGGCCCTGAGCTCCTGAAGGTAAGGCAATAAATAAATCTAGAAACTAAATAAGCTATCCTAAAATTTTGTTGTTGTTGTTACTTGCGAAGTCGTGTCCGACCCATCGCGACCCTATGGACAACGTTCCTCCAGGCCTTCCTGTCCTCTACCATCTTCTGGAGTCCATTTAAGCTCACACCTGCTGCTTCAGTGACTCCATCCAGTCACCGTATTCTCTGTCGTCCCCTTCTTCTCTTGCCCTCAATCTTTTCCAGCATTAGGCTCTTCTCCAGTGAGTCCTTCCTTCTCGTCAGGTGGCCAAAGTATTTGAGTTTTAGCTTCAGGATCTGGCCTTCTAAAGAGCAATCAGGGTTGATCTCCTCTAGGACTGACCGGTTTGATCGCCTTGCAGTCCAAGGGACTCGCACGAGTCTTCTCCAGCACCATAGTTCAAAGGCTTCAATTCTTTGGCGCTCAGCCTTTCTTATGGTCCAGCTTTCACTGCCATACATTGCAACTGGGAAGACCATAGCCTTGACTATACGCACTTTTGTTGACAGGGTGAATACATACCTTTTAAATGTTTTATTGATAACAGAGAATAACGGATTTAGAAAGTTGCTTGGAGGTCTTCTAGTCCTCCATATTCAAGTAGGAGACCCTTTACCATTGCAGACAAATGGTTGTCCAATCTCTTCTTAAAAATCTCCAGTGTTGGAGCACCCACAAGTTCTGAAGGTAAGACATTCCACTGATTAATTGTTCTGCCAGGGAATTTATCCTTACTTCTAGATTGGTTTTCTCCTCGATTAGTTTCCATCCATTGTTTCTTGTCCTGCTTTCAGGTGCTTTGAAAAATAGGTTGACTCCCTCTTATTTGTGGCAACCCCTGAGATATTGTAACACTGCTATCATATCACCTAGTCCTTCTTTCATTAAACTAGACATACCCAATTCCAGCAGCCATTCCTTATATGTTTTAGTATCCAGTCCCCTAATAATTTTTGTTGTTCTTCTCTGCAATCTAGAGTCTCAACTTCTTATTTATATTGTGGCAACCAAAACTGGATGCAGTATTCCAAGTGTGATCCTACCAAGGCTATTGGCCATTTTTCTGTGTAAAATCACTTGCTTAAAGTCTGGTCACTTGTTTACTGTCTGACCTACTTTTGTCTGAGTTATGTAATGGTTGCTGTACTGAGCCAGACTTGCTGTCTTCAGGCTGATAATGAGGTTTGAGGTGGGAAACTGCTACTTTAAACCTATTGGTCGCCACCTAGAGGCCAACCGTATAAATAGTTGTGCAGTAGCTATTAGCTTGCTTCTGTTCTGAGTTAAATAAACTTGTTTGCTGTTTCAACATCTTGTCTCGCTTAATGCCTAAAGAACTGAAGATCTACCAAAGGCATTATAAAGTGTTACTAACATTTCACTTGATCTGTTTGCCAAATTAAAGAGGGCTTTTTACAAAACAACAATTAAAGAGGGCTTTTTACAAAACTAATCAATAATAATAATAATAATAAAATAAAGGTATCTAAGGAAACTTAAATAACACAAGAATAAGCAGGAGAATCTCCATGTACTACTGGTAATACTCACAGTACTTGGTATTGGAAAAAAAATTCTGGGGAGATAACACACACATATGGTTATCATAGAGACCAAGGTGACATTAGATGAATTGTGACATCATTAATTGCACAATTGAATGATTGAAAGCAAATCATTCTTCTCCTTCCCCTTGAACTCAACAGAACTAGAGAAAATATTTGTCCTAACAAAATATTTTTGCTATTACTCATTCAATGTATAACATCGCTTGATTTTGAGATGGGACTAGACAAAATTTATTCTCTTTTGGATCCCATTGAAGCTAATGATGCAAACAAGAATCATTTTGTGAGATAGGCAATTATAAAAATGTGAATAACTGCATACATACCTACATACCCAAACAGATCAATTAAAACTGGACTGGAATGGAATGGAAGCATAATTCTCTTTTGCTGCAAGACTTGGGTCACTATACTAGAAGTGAAAAGGCCACAATAAAATATATAGATTAAATAATGATGTAACTTATTAAATACCACAAATAAAAACACTAGTAAATTTAAATTTCCTAAAACATGTATTTTCCTGAAGCTGCTATCCTCAAACTACTCAGTTAATGAGAATATAGTTATGGAGGATGTAACCACCATTACAAATGCAATGTCTAGAGAGAATTGGGGTGGAGGGAGGGGAGTGCAGAATGTGGGAAATGATCCTTTATTATATTATGGAGTTGTCATTTATTCTGTGTTACAGCAGCTGAAAATAACCTTCAGTCTCATGTGGAAATGGCCTGAAGCTAGAAAAATGTATTATTTTAATCATATTGTTGGCACTTACCATTTGTTCAGCAATATTTATGCAAAGTATAGAATTTATTGGTATGAGGCGACTGTTTACCTGAAGGAGTTTGCTTCTCCAACACCAAGATCAGATAGACAAACACACACAGGAGCCTGCCATATAATGCAGTCATTTGACACGTTCTTCTTTTGTCACTGCTATAGGCATCGGATCAGCTCAGGTGCTGTTGAGTTGAGCATAATGCAATTTGAATTTCAAGTCTCCTACAGGAGCAGAACAATAAGTATAATAAGGTAACTCTTGAACAATAAATTGCAAGATAGGTATTTTGAATGGGTGATATCATGTCTGAAAATGCAGTCTTTTAATACAAAAGTCCAAATTCAGAGCATGGCATGTTTAAAAAAGGTTTACGTTAAAGGCTTTTGCAAATTTTCTGCTTGCAGGAACCTTTAGCATGGGAACTGTGCATATTAATTTAAAATGCAATATAGAAAGAAACCAAATGTAAGTATCTTCATTAATGATTATATACCTTTGCTTAAAGGCTACACCTGTGTTGTGTTTTTGAAATGTTACTTAAAATCAATAATTATTCCATGAATGCTAAGAAGTTAGAAAATATCAGAAGTAACCTTATCTCACAAACACTATTGTCTAAGCTAACCCAAACCCTAAGGATATGGATTGTAGCCAAAAATGTTGTTGTTCTTAGCTGCGAAATCGTGTCCGACCCATCGCGACCCTATGGACAACATTCGTTCAGGCTTTCCTGTCCTCTACCATCTTCTGGAGTCCATTTAAGCTCACACCTACTGCTTCAGTGACTCCACGCAGCCACCTCATTCTCTGTCGTCCCCTTCTTCTCTTGCCCTCAATCTTTCCCAGTATTAGGCTCTTCTCCAGTGAGTCCTTCCTTCTCATTAGGTGGCCAAAGTATTTGAGTTTTAGCTTCAGGATCTGGCCTTCTAAAGAGCAGTCAGGGTTGATCTCCTCTAGGACTGACCGGTTTGATCGCCTTGCAGTCCAAGGGACTCGCAGGAGTCTTCTCCAGCACCAGAGTTCAAAGGCCTCAATTCTTTGGCGCTCAGCCTTTTTTATGGTCCAACTTTCACTGCCATACATTGCAACTGGGAAGACCATAGCCTTGACTATACACACTTTTTTTGACAGGGTGATGTCTCTGCTTTTTAGTGTGCTGTCTAGATTTGCCATGGCTTTCCTCCCCAGGAGCAAGCGTCTTTTAATTTCTTGGCTACAGTCCCCATCTGTGGTGATCTTGAAGCCCAGGAAAATAAAATCTGTCACTACCTCCATTTCTTCCCCATCTATTAGCATAGTCAATGAAGCAGAAGTAGATGTTTTTTCTGGAACTCTCTAGCTTTCTCCATGATCCAGCGTATGTTGGCAATTTGATGGAAAATAGTCAAGGAGAGAAGCAACCTAGAACTAAGGAGAAACTTCCTGACAGTTAAAACAACTAACCAGTGGAACAACCTGCCTCCAGAAGTGGTGAATGCTCCAACACTAGAAGTTTTCAAGAAGAGACTGGACAGCCATTTGCTGAAATGGTATAGGGTATCCTGCCTTAGCAGGGGGTTGGACTAGATGACCTCCAAGGTCCATTCCAACTTCTTATTATTATTATTATTATTATTATTATTATTATTATTATTATTATTATTATTATTATTATTATTATCTCTAGTTCCTCTGCCTCTTCGAAATCCTGCCTGTACTTCTGGTAGTTCTCAATCCACATACTGCTGAAGTCTAGCTTGTAGGATTTTAAGCATAACTTTACTAGCATGAGAAATGAGTGCAATGGTGCGATACTTTGAACATTCTTTGGCACTGCCTTTCTTTGGAATTGGAATGTAAACTGATCTTTTCCAATCCTGTGGCCACTGTTGAGTTTTCCAAATTTGCTGGCAAATTTAGTGTAGAACTTTTACTGCATCGTCTTTTAAGATTTTGAATAGCTCAGCTGGAA
The DNA here is from genome assembly GCF_947247035.1 of Vipera ursinii. Lineage (NCBI taxonomy): Eukaryota > Metazoa > Chordata > Lepidosauria > Squamata > Viperidae > Vipera > Vipera ursinii. The sequence goes on from NC_139513.1 coordinate 249,696,095, forward strand.
TACTGTCACCTCCACTAGCTTTGTTGTTGCTCAGCTTTTCTAAGGCCCACTTCACTTCACATTCTAGGATGTCTGGCTCGAGGTCAGTGACCACCTCATTGTGATTATCAGGGATGTTGAGCTCATTCTTGTATAGTTCTTCTGTGTAATTTTGCCATCTCTTCTTAATCTCTTCTGCTTCTGTTAGGTCCCTGCCATTTTGGTCCTTTATCATGCCCATTTTTGCATTAAACGTTCCCTTCATCTCTCCAATTTTCTTGAAAAGATCTCTGGTCCTCCCTATTCTATTGTTTTCTTCTATTTCTTTGCACTGTTCATTTAAGAAGGCATTCTTATTTCTTCTAGCTATTCTCTGGAATTCTGCATTTAATTGGGCATATCTTTCTTTTTCTCCCTTGCCTTTCGCTTCCCTCCTTTCCTCAGCTATTTGCAAAGCTTCCTCAGACAGCCATTTTGCTTTCTTGCATTTCTTTTTCTTTGGGATGGTTTTGGTTGCTACCCGTTGTACAATGTTGTGAACCTCTGTCCATAGTTCTTCAGGCACTCTGTCTATCAGATCTAATTCTATTTTAGTATATTTAGAGTGGCATATTGCAGCACATAAAAAAATCCTCCCTTTTTTATGACCCTGTAATCCTTTAATTCAGGATAGAGTCATGGTGACATATATAGTCTGAATCTGACAGATCAGTAAATTCCCTTTCACGTCGTTTCACATGATTATTCTTCATAATAATCTAGTAACCTTATAATAAAAATGGCCTTATCAGCAAACAAAATCTCCAAAAGCAGTCCTTAAAGTAGTTTGATCTTTTATTTTGGAGCCTTGGTGGAGCAGTGGGCTAATGCCTCCTTAAGTAACACCAGCTGCCTGCAATTAGTGCAGGTTCGCATCCCACCAGGCTCAAGGTTGACTCAGCCTTCCATCCTTCCGAGGTAGGTAAAATGAGGACCCAGATTGTTGGGGGCAATAAGCTGACTTTGTAATAATGCCGCTTGGGGTGTGTGTGAAAGCCCTAATAAGCAGGCATATACATAGAATGAAGGCTACTGCTAAGCTTGTAAGCCGCCCTGAGTCTTCGGAGAAGGGCGGGATATAAATGGAATTAAAATAAATAAATAAATAAAATAAATAAATAATAATTATAAAAAAATATCATCTCTCCTAATATATCTATATATATTTGCTTATTTTAAATCCAGAATGAATACAGTATGTTACCTAGTTTATCATTTGAAAACTTTAAGCAAGCAAGTCTTTATTCTTTGAAAGCTGAATTGATTTGCCCTAGAATTGACATGCTTTTGGGGTCTCATAAGTGAATCTGAATTGCTGCTTTCATTCAGAAGATTTGAAGTTTGTTAAGATCACAAACGAATCCTAATATTTAAAATGCTTGCCAAAAGAGGTGATGCAAAACTGTTCCAAGTAAGTAATTGATGGATAGCTTAAATATATTCTAATATATAGCAATGTTTCCTACCATCACAGCAGTTTTGTTCTATGAAAAACAAATGTGACAGGATATTAGTTGCATTGCCTATTTTGGCAAAATCACACTGAGATTTACTTTTGTTCTGAAGTATTACTCAAGCCTCAGGCTATGTAAGTATGTATATATGTCTCTCTTTGTGTGTGAATTTATGTGGGTAATAGGTGTGTGTGCATGCGGATGTGCATTCAGAACTGTATATGTGTTATACACAAAGAGAAAAACAGAGTTCTGAAAACCATCTTCTTCTGAAATAGAACTTTAAAGTATAATCCACAAGCCAAATCAACCAGCTATATAAATGAGGAATGATTTTTGCCTCTCCAATTTACATATTATAATGAATTTAAGGCCCTAACATTCTTAAGGCAATATAATAAAGTTCCTTTAGGGGCAACAATTATAGAGAGGACATTAAAAATTGTAACCCTTCTTAACCATTCAAACAATTGTAGATTTATCCAGATTTAAGTTTTAAATTTCAGGTTTTATATTTATTTCACTTCCATATATTTTGATCCTCCATAAAAAGATTAATTCGCCTCTTCCATTAGTATAAGGGTGGGGTGGAAATCCCCTCCTTCCCTTTTGGAGGTATTTTGCTTCTTGTGGAACTTTACCAGGAAATTAAATGTAGAATAGAAAAGAGAAGATCAAATTCCTCACCCAGTTTCAAGCATGCTGTTCACAGTTGTGCTGGTTAGTGCGTTTGGACTTCAGTTGCTAGTAGCTTGGGCTGGTCAATGCAATATGGCCAGCCTTCCTCCTATCAGGTTAGAAGGCTTTCCCCAAGTCAAATGGAATGGCCACCCCAATTCCAGAATCGCTGGAGCACCCTTCTTTCTTCGTCGCTTCTCTGGGGTGACTTAGACCTATTTAGGGTCCCCAGGCAGGGCAAAATTAGCCACGGGGGTGCGCCGAATCCACAAGCTCGCGAGTTGTCACTACCGTGCAAAAGTGGAAATCAGCCTATTAATAATTCTTAAAAAGCAATAACAATTCCACTGGCCAAGAGAAAGAAAATCCAGATCCACAAAAATAATAAGTTTAGTACAGACAGCCAAGTTTTTAACACTTATAAGTTTTGAATTACAAATATTGATTCTTCTCTCTCCTTCGTTATATACACACAATAAGAAAATGTATTTTTTCACAATAAGGAAAAAAGGCTTTGTATAATAATAAACACTTCAAATGAAAACAATTGTTAAAGTAGCTTAGTGGCAGTTAAAATGGTCCATAATTTCTTAAAAGAATTTTTCAGATGACAACTCTTGCTGTATGTAAAGATATGATTTGTGAGTTGTTTCACTGAATAAACTTTAAAAGATGAAACAAGACCTCCTTGTTTGTTATGCATCAGAAAATTATACTTTCATATAATAGCTTACAAGATTAAAGTTTCAACTGTTGCTTAGTGACACTTGCAGATATTTATTTGCTCTCCATCTCTTCACAAAGGAGAGCTTAGCATAACCAATCTGGCATCACTCCATAAAATGAGGAATAAAGTACTCTGGGTTTCAATATATGATCAGGAAGCCTCCATACATAATAATAAAAGCTGTCTCTGCACCAAGAAATTATAAAAAAGGAAAGGAAAGAAGGGAGGGAGGGAGGGAGGGAGGGAGGGAGGGAGGGAGGGAGGAAAGAAGGAAGGAAGGAAGGAAGGAAGGAAGGAAGGAAGGAAGGAAGGAAGGAAGGAAGGAAGGAAGGAAGGAAGGAAATGAATGGGTGTATCACCATAGAAAATTTCTGATAGTGGCAATATTGTGAAATGTTTGAAGGGATAATCTAGACATATTTACCTGAATGGGCATAGCTCTGTGCCATTGAGTGTACATTTGGAACCCTGATCACCCAAATTCCTAATAGTACAAGAGTCTATGTATTTATTTAACTTAATGTGTGAAAAATTTCTTTGTTGGGGATAAGAAACAATTTATCTAGGAAGCTACTAGCCAATCCCTTATTCAGGAATTCTTCTTCCACTTTGGTCTGACAAATTGTCTTTCAAAATGATGGAAATTAAATGTGTGTCAATTACTTCACTAGATATGCTTATGGCACTTAAAGATTTAACAGTCTATCTATCTGTATTTATTTTTCATCAGTTGCTCTGGGCTTCTTCAATTGGACAGACAGAAAAGTGATTGTGGTTATTTATAAGGCATCCATCTGTGCTGAAAGACAGCTGTCTATTCTGTTTGCCTGGGAGAAATTGTGCTGCTCTTCAAATTTTTATTTCCATGAATATATTGTCTTTCCTGTAAGCTCACATTGCTGTTTTTTGTCAGCATTTGCTTCTAATTTTCTTCTTTAAAATGATCTTGTGAGACTTGTACTACAGCCACTAGTACATGTGGGACATGAGGGGCTGCTCCTGCAGCATCTTACCAACTAAATAAATTACCATTGGTTATATCTAGGATGAAAAGAGTTTATTTAGTCCTCAGTTTTAATTAAATTATTTAACTTTAACTAATTCTCCCTTCCCAGAGAAGCCTGCAAATTAGAATAAGTTATTCTATAGAATGCTCATTTGCATAAACTTTGCAGTTTTCTGCTCAAGAAATACGGAATAAAAATGTATATATTAGAGAAAGTTAACTGTAAAATGTAAAGGAAGTTGGGTATGAAAAGAAATGTAATTTGAACATTTGAGTATTTTTAAACAATCCCACAATTGTTAGAAATGAATAAAACAGGTTTATGAATTGCCATGCAAAATAAAGATATATAATTCATAGATCCATTTCTGAGTCTAGATAAGGTACCCTGAACTGCCTATCTCTTCACAGGTATTTTTCCTACATACATTCAGTATCTTATGACGTATCTGTAATAAGCCATATACGGTATGCTCACTAATTACCTTTCCAATGTACTTTTTAGATTTCTAATTTATGCCACTAATCATGTATACCAGTATGATACTGTGGGAAATGAAAATATTGGCTATTGTTCTTTTATGCAAGGTTTAGACCCAGGTGAACTAGATCGGGGCTCATGGGCACAGTATTGAACCAAAGTTTGTGCTGTGTTTAATTTTGCAGTTTTGCAATTGTACTTTTCTTAATATGATTTTGCTAAGCTTGCTTGTTTCAAATATATTTGGAACATAAAGTCTGGAACAGTAAGAAATAGGGAACTGAAAGTGGCTGATGGATGCAGGTTCCAATGTACATGGGTATATGTGAAAGTTATGTTCAGCAGAAGATTAGCAGGAAGTCAGTAAGAAGTCGGTGGACCATCTGACTACAGTCCTAGAAAAGGAAAGAGTATAAAGAGTTGGGTCTGGACCTGATAGATTTGGCCTATAGCTATCCTTTGGAATTTGCTCTGCCAGTGAACCTCATTGCAATGGGTTATTAATAAAGGTGATGCTGTGTTATTATGCTTGCTATGTTCCAAATTATTAACAAAATAAACCTCTGAATCTTAAAGTAGGAATTATTGTTTTGTGTTGCTGTCATGTTCTTTTCATTGGGTTTTTTCCACAATACCTTACTTTGTATCTTTAAATTTTTTAAAAAAAAATCCATGACAATACCTTACTTTGTGTCTTCAAAAAAAATAAAATTAAGTATACAGTTGGGTTATCTGAGATATGCAAGCTTGGAAAACTGAAACTGACTGTTAAAATGAGACATAAAAATTTGTCTTTGGGATAGAATGAAATGAAGTGCTTGTTCCTCTTTCCTTATTCTTCTTACGTTCATTTGCATCTAAAATCTAGCATTAATCACCCACTAAGCACATTTCATCTCTAAAACTAAAATTGCATTATAAAATTCTAAATTGTTTCTTTGTACAGCAAAGGTAATTCTTACTAAAAAAAAAATCTTAGGAGACAGAAAGACACAGGGGGCAGTACATTAAAAGCCAGCTTTTAAAAGAAAATCTAAAAAGCAGTCAGAAGCACAGAAAGGTGAAATTATATTAGATTAATTCACTTATTAAAACAGAGCTTTAAACCACTATTAATTTAAGGAGTGTTCATTTAAGCAAAACTTTTAAGGTAACCCAATGAAAGTGGCTTTTAAAAATAAATCAATCTCATATTGCAGATATGATAATTACAGTATCAATATAACAGCATCAGAAACAGCAAAGCTCTCTTGGTGCATGAAAAATTCAGACTGATATCAATAGTATCATTTTATTTTGTTCCCTTCCATCAGATTACAATTAGTCCATGAAGGGCTTAACTTAAATCATTTTGGCTTGGGTAAAAAATAGTAGGATTTAAGTTGTGAGGATCAGTATGTACAGATCTGGTCCATTCTACTTTCCACAGTAATATAGCAGTATTTCAGTCTGGCAAATGTTCTTATCCATTCTTTATTTCTGGTAGCTCAATGAAGCAGAGGTCAGATTTGTGGAAGAGAAGTTCATCATCCTTAAATTTAAGAATGTCATATTGTCTGTCCATATAGAGACATCACTGAATACATATATATAAACAATCTTTACGAAGCATCCAAAATATGAGATGTGATAATACTGTTCAGGTATCTGAAGAGCTGTCACACAGCAGAGAAATTTCCACCCATGGTTGACATATAGTGGTTGTTAGATACTGGGTTTGTTGCTTCAATGACGAGATGAGGCGAATGAGTTCAGCAAAGATCATTGTTTATTGCTTGCAGGATCTGAACTGAAAAAAAGGGCTGCGAATGCAGTAATTTATACCCTGGCCTCTAGGCGGCGGCCAATAGGTTTAAAGCAACCTATTTCCGCCCTAGAGGCAGCCAATGGCATTGCTGGAGATGGGTTGTCTGAGGAGCTGGGAGCCGTTAGCCAGCTTCCCTGCTTAAGCAACCTTCCAGCGATTAACCTATGTGGTGTTCCCTTAACAAGACAAAGCCCAATACATTACAGTGGTGATTGGCAACTGGGACCATATGCACTAAGTAATTTAGTCGAGATTTCAAAATAACTTAAAATGCTAATCAAGATGTGAGTGAGAAATTTGTAGGTATACTTGAACAAATTCAAAGAGTGGAAGCATTCTACCATATACAGTATGTTTTTCAGGTCTGTCTACACTGAAATATAACTAGTAAAATTCTTATAGCAGTGATATAAGCTCTGATGAACCCAAAAAATTTTTTTGGTTTTGTTGACCACTGCTCCAGTTCATTGTAATTTGATAAGTGGTGTAGTAATCTTATTTAAAATACGTTACAGGCAGCTGAGAGAAAGCCACTATCCATCTACAGATCAATATGCATTGTGTGCATTCAACTGTTCAATAATCAATTGAGTCTTGTTATGAGAAAATAAATGCTAAAAGTCTTAGAAGTTAATTTCTATAGAAAGCTTTTACAAGGCTATCAAATTATTAAAAGTTTTGTGCTTTTTACTCTTCTTTTCAAAATTATATAAGCTATGTATTTTTTAGAGACAAGAGTACATCTTAATCTTCATTTTCATTTTAAATCTTGCAGAAATGAAAAACTTTTAATGTCATATTGGTTTTCTATAACTTCCTTATGCCACCCTAGGTATGGCTAGTCTAGACAAAAGAAGATCTAGGAGTGACATATTATCAGTATTCCAGTATGTGAGGGGCTGCACAAAGAAGAGGAAGTCAACTTATTTATCAAAGTACTAGAAGGCAAGACAAGAAACTAACAAAGGACAGAAGCAACCTGGAATTAAGAGAAACTTCCTAACAATGAGAACAATTAGCCAGTGGAACAGCTTGCCTTCAGAAGTTGTGGGCGATTCATCATTGGAAGTTTTTAAGAAGAGACTGGACAGCCAGTTGTCTGAAATGGTATAGGGTCTCCTGTTTGAGTAGAGGGTTGAACTAGAAGACTGCCAAGGTCCCTTCCAGCTCTACTCTGATTGACTCTACAAGTCATGGAACAGTTGGCTGGTGCAGTGGGCACTGAGGTTCATCTCTATTAAATGGTTTGAAAAATTCCAAATAATCCTCCACAAATTATTGACTCTTTCAGGATGGTACTAGCTGTTATGTATATAGGGGATGTTCCACAGTAATGAGCCACTGATACCACTAGGTGGCATGGTACCCTGTCCAGATTGGCAGGGTGGTCCTCGGTGGGAAATCCTAATAAGGTGATTGGTTCCAGGTATACCTGACTAGGTATATAAGAGGGGCTAATAGCCCTTTGTGTTGAGTATGTGCTTACTTCAATAAAGAATGATATGCTGAACCCTGTCGTCCGGAGCCATCCATGCGGTCCAGAACCCACTACACAATAGTGGTGATGAAGGTGGGATGCTGCTTCATGCACTGAAGTCACTAGGAAAGGTGGAAAGGCAAATCTTTCCCCAAGAACCTTCCTAGCGAAGCAGTATCAAAGGACCGGGCGCACCATGGCTAAGTTTGGTCACACCAGCGAAGTCCGTTTTAACATCGACGAACCTGAGCAGTGGGAAGTGCACCTGGGGTGGATTGAAGGGTTTCTGCTGATCAACCGGATCACGGAAGACCGGATGAAAGCAGCAGCCCTGCTGTGCCTCAGTGGTTAGGACGTGTACGATGTGGTCATCGGACTGTGCTCACCAATGCCCGTCACATCCGTCCCGTATGCTGAACTCAAGAATAAACTAGCTGAACATTTCATGCTGTCAAGGGCCCCAATTATTTGGTGGTTCCAATTTTCCCAGAGCATCCAGCTCCCGGGCGAGACAACATCGCACTACGTTGCAGCTCTGAGACAGGCTGCCCGCTTGTGTAAGTTCCCTGATCTCGAAGTTAGAATTTGAGACCAGGTGGTGTTCGGGATTAGAGACCATCAATGCCAACAAAAAATCCTCGCAAAACCGCCAATGAATCTGTGAGAGGTCCTAGACGAGGTAATGGCTCACGAGGCAGCCAATGGCGCCGGCAAGCCCACACACCGTCCTGGCAGCAGCCCAGGAGGGACAATACATCATGAATGTGCCACGAACAGCAGATACAGAGAAACGGATGGAGAGACAGAGATAGATGTGGTTCAGCAAAGGCCCGGAAAACAGCCAACGTGGCGGGACAACAATGGAAGCCATCGTAAATAAACATTGGCCACCAAAAGCACCGCTTGTAGCTGCAGAGAACAACGAGCAGCCAACTACTCCAACCAAAAATGTGCCAACTGTGGAGGGGATCATCCAAGAGTGACCTGCAGATTCCGAACTGCAAAATGTCACTCCTGCGGCAAGACGGGGCACATCGCAGCCATCTGCCAGAATCGCAACCAGGACAGCCTGAATGAATTACAATCCATGGCATTGGCGCTCGAAGGTACTGTGTCCCTGCAGCGCAAATCACCGAAATCTGGGGGGAGCAGGCAGACCGTGTCTCATACGGAGATCCACCAGTTGCTCAAGCCAAAAATTATGATACAGGTCCATCTGCAAGGGGTACCTTGCACGATGGAGCTCGACTCTGGTTCTGCAGTGTCAATAATTTCATATGAGACATTTAAAGCAATTTGCGACTGGAGCAAGCGGAGGGTTTCTCTAAAGCCCACCACATTGCTGTTGTCTGATTTTAGAGTTGACCGTTTGCAGTTTGGCATCTCTGTAGCTCCAGGAATTTTTCAAGAAGTGATGGAGAGGACTCTGAAGGGCATACCTGGTGTATGTTCTTATTTTGATGATGTTCTTATTGCTGGAGAGTCTGAAGAGATCTTGGCTGACAGGCTGCAGGCTGTTTTAAGCAGCTTTCATTCTGCTGGGCTCAAACTTAAAAAGAGTAAGTGCAGCATTGGAGTGGCATCCACTGAGTTTTTAGGGTTCAGGATTGATGCCAAGGGAATTCACCCTACAGACTCCAAGGTAAGAGCAATCAAATTGGCTCCAACCCCAACTATTAAGGCTGAATTGCAAGCTTTCCTGGGGTTACTTAATTTCTACAATGCATTTTTGCCCCACAAAGCAGCAATTGCAGAACCTTTACACAGACTATTAGATAAGAAAACTACATGGAATTGGACCACAGCCCATGAACAGAGTTTTAGAAACCTCAAACAACTATTGTCCAGTGACTCAACCATCACACATTTTATAGAAAATAAGCCCACCTGCATCGTGTGTGATGCATCTCCTTATGGCGTGGGTGCTGTATTAAGTCACATGGAGGAAAATGGGGAGCAAAGGCCTATTGTGTGTTACTCCCGAACACTGTCAAGGGCAGAAAGGAATTATGCACAAATTGACAAGGAAGCCCTGGCAATTGTGACAGGAGTCAAGAAATTCCATGACTACCTGTATGGCAGGGAGTTCACTATTTTTACAGATCACAAGCCATTGTTGGGGCTGTTCACAACTGATAAACAAACACCTCAAATTCTATCCCCAAGGATGCTAAGGTGGTCCATATTCCTATCTGCATACACTTGCAAACTGGTCCACAAACCAGGGAGGGACATGGGCCACGCTGATGCATTAAGTAGATTACCGCTAATGATCACTGAACCTGACACAGCACCTGCGGAGCAGATCCTAGCCATCCAAGATCTTCCAGATTGCCCCCTCCAGGCGAAGGACATTGCTGATGGCACCACACTAGACAAGGTATTGTGCAGGGTCCTAATGAGGGTGGTGTCTGGGTGGCAGGATAAGAGTCCGGGTCCAGATTTCCAGGCATATTTCATCAGAAGGCATGAGTTGTCTTCTGATAAAGGATGCCTTTTGTGGGGTAGCAGAGTTATTATTCTGGAGAAGCTTCGAGAGAGGGTTTTGCAGTCGCTACACGAGGGTCACCCTGGCATAGTCAGGATGAAGGCTTTAGCTAGGAGTTACTTATGGTGGCCTGGCCTCGACAAGGCCATAGAGAAGCAGGTAGCGGGGTGCTACACATTTCAAAGATCAAGGCCTGGCCAGCCACAGGCCCCCGTACACAAATGGGAAGCAACACACAGGGTGCATATTGATTATGCAGGCCCTTTTCAGGGACAACTGTTTTTGGTGGTGGTTGACAGTCACTCTAAATGGCTGGAAGTAGTTCCAGTTTCTAGCATGACCACTGCAAAGACTGTTCAGGTGCTCCGGGGACTATTTGCCACTCATGGGTTGCCTGATGTGTTGGTCTCTGACAATGGTCCACAATTCACATCTGCTGATTTCCAGGCATTCACCAGGGCCAACTTGATTAGGCACGTCACATCCACACCCTTCCACCCATCGTCTAATGGTCTTGCAGAACTAATGGTGAGAATGACTAAGGACGCATTGAGGCGCATCATCAGCGGAGACTGGCACCAAAGGTTGGCTCAATTTCTCCTGGCACAACACACCACACCATGCACAGCAACGGGCAAGAGTCCTGCAGAGTTACGTTGGGGTCACCGCCTCATTACTAAGTTGGACAGACTACACACTACACCCCGACAGAGTAGCCGCACAATCAGAACAACCCCACCCCGACACCGCCAGAGAACTTCACATTGGAGAAAGGGTTTGGGCCCGAAACTATGGGTCAGGCCACGCCTGGATTCAGGGGGTGGTGGTTGACAAAACAGGGCCTGTATCATACATTGTAGAGGTGGAGGAATGCCGCCAGGTCAGAAGACACATAGACCAATTGAGGAAACGGTCCCCTGAAAAACCTCAAGCTGGGAAGTCAGATCAACCGGCCTCTTCGGAGTTTGGGGAAGGGGGTAATCAATCTGACACAGGACAGTTACCCAGTAATGTTGGCTGGGCTGAGCAACATCAGGCCGGGGCGCCCAATGACATTGGGGTGGATAGGGCTCGGAATCAGGACTCAATTGATGACTCAGTTGATGACTCAAATGTGGACCCGGTAGACAAGAACACGGAGCAAACCCTGAAACGGTCAGCCAGAACTCATAGGCCACCAGCTTACCTAAAGGATTTTGTAAGGTTTTGAGGGAGGGGTCATGATGTGTTTCAAATAACCGGATTCACACATTGGATGTTTCTCATTATTGTTTATTTGTTATCGTTATTGTTTCAGTATGGGGGAAGGGGTGTTATGTATATAGGGGATGTTCCACAGTAATGAGCCACTGATACCACCAGCTGGCATGGTACCGTCTGGATTGGCAGGGTAGTCCTCAGCAGGAAATCCTGATAAGGGGATTGGTTCCAGGTATACCTGGCTAGGTATATAAGAGGGGCTAATAGCCCTTTGTGTTGAGTCCGTGCTTACTTCAATAAAGAATGATATGCTGAACCCTGTTGTCTGGAGCCATCCATGCGGTCCAGAAGCCACTACACAATACTAGCAGCATTAGCACATGACTGGTTCAAAGAACAGACCCTTCTAGGTAGCTTCAATTTAAAATGTTTTTTAAAAAACTTGTCCAAAATGGAACAATCTGTCTCTCATTGATTTTTGTATCCAAATTTAGAGACATCTGCTTTCTCATGAAGACACAAACACAAACAATCCTTTTCTTTGCTTTGCTTTTTTCTTTTGTCCCCCCTCCTCTTTTCCCACACATTCCTATGATGTCTGTTCTTTGGTGAAAGCAAGCCCTCTTTTGGATCAGGTAGCTTATGCACTCAAATTACTCATCAATCCAGTCATTTGTACAAAAGTGCCAAGCAGAGAACAAATCCCAGAAGCCCAGCTACACAAACTGTTGCTGCATCACCAAAGCCACCCAATAATGGTAATGAAGGAAAGCAGTGGTAGGGAAAGAGTGGTCTCCTGTATTCTTCTCCAGCTAGCTTTAGGACCTGGTACTAGCATTCCAGGGATGTTAATATGAAGAGGAAGGTGTGTGTAGGGGAAGGAACCCAACTTTCCACATAGTAAAGTCCAATCTAGTGTTGGGGGGGGGGGAAATGGACATCTGACAGGCACCAGGCAGGGACGGGGGAGGATTGGAGGAAAGCTTCTAGTTACTAGACTGCAGTGGTAAGGAGTTCTAAAGTGCCAGGTAAACTTGGAATAGGAAAAGCCAAACTTAGTTTGCTATCAGAGAAAGAAAAGAACAAGAAATCAAAGCTCTGGCAACTTTTTCTTCTAACGAATGGTTGGTTCCATTCTCCAAGTAGGTATTCAGGTATTCAGCTAGAGCAGAGGTGGTAAAGCATGGCTAAGCTCAGGAATTCTGGGAGTTGAAGTCCACAAGTCATAAAAGGGCCTCACCCCTGAGCTAGAGAAACAGGTATTCGACTGGCACAATGCCCAGAACTGCAAAGAGAAGGAGAAAGCAATACAGTATATACAGTATATAAAGGACAGGAGTGTATGAAAAACTAAACTATATACTGAATTGCACCTTTTCATATTTTAGCATTAAGAAAAAACAATTTCACTAGAAAGAACTGTGGGATTTTCTTCAGTTTTCACCCTTTCAACGACCGAACTTAGGAAAGGTCCAAAAGGCTGGCTTGTTTAAATGGAAATAACAAGTCTTTATTGTAGTATAATAACCTTCAAGTGCTATTAGAAGTCCCTGAGTCTTCTCATCACTTCAGGAGCTGTGAAATGTTATTTATTGTGTATTTATAAAATTACGCATAGTTTATTAGTCAAAGAACAAGTGAAGTAATGAATTGTGATCCTATTCAAAGAGTAGGAAAAGAGAGAATTTTTCTATTAACTTCCTCTAGAAAGTCATAAAAATCAACAGGGTGGCTGCAACTAGGTGATCAAAGCCCCACTCCCTTTTCACAGTGACAGACATAAAAATAGGGTAGGGGTTCAATTACATGATCACAGCTGCCTGCTTGACTTTTGTGACACACACCTCACAAGAAGCTCTTATTTGTCAAGGATGAATCCAGAACAAAAACAGAAATTGGGATTGGTGACCAGTTAGACTTTTATTAAGAAAAGCTAATAAGGACTGCAAGAAATTCATATATTTGGCTATTGTAGAAAAATGCAATCCATCACCGAAGCTAATATCACAATGCACTCAGACAAACACATACACATATAGTGTAAATTCAAACCAATTTATGGTTCAGAAAAGAATATCTGCCTCTTCTCCAGTGAGTACATTCAATTTGGAACCCTCAAGCAGAATATGTAAGAACTGCAGTAAGCCATTCTCAAAGAGCCATGTGTATATTTGCTCTAGTCCCAGAAAACTGTCCCTACAAGAAGAATTCTTCTGTATCAACATTACAATGATAAAGTTGGCCCTGCAATAAACTCCTGCTCAGCTTTTCCACTGTTGCAGTTAATAGTGTTTTTATTGCTGTATTATAAAGACATATTTCATTTGCTGAACCATAAACACTATTCAAACAGGCTTCCACCGGGGGTATCTCATCTTTGCTTCCTGCAATCTGAAAATGAAGGGCTTACTGTCTCTCATTGCTGGCCTGAGATTTGCTGCTCTCCATTCATCATGCACTTGCAATCTGTTCTGGGAAGCAAAATTAAAGCACTGAAGTGCAAGCAGCAGAATGGTTAGTACTACACAAGAAGTTTGTCGGTCCCTTGATTTAAATCGGAGCACGCTGTGCACAGGGGAGAAATTCCTCATTTGATAGAAGAAATATAATAGCACCGTGATACTCATGTTGATTTCAGGGGGCAAAAAGGGGACCTGGAGATTGTGCACCCAAATGCCAGGACTTAGAGAAAAGAATATGAATTTGCATACAAATGATGAAGAAATAAGATGGATTTAATTTAAGTTTGTGGGGAAAAATGAGAAACTGAATAAAACTTGGAGCTAACTCATTCACCTGGTCTCAATAATCTAATGTTTGGTGAGCCTTTCTTTATTAGGAATTTGGTTAATTCCTATTAGTGATATTATATACCTGACATGAAGTTCAAATAGTTAATGCCTATAACACCCACGATTTGTAACTACTATTCCACACACCTTCCAGAGAGTTTCATTTCTTTGAAAAGTGAATCTGATTTGGGCTGCCAGGCACTGGTAAGGAATGTGTTCAATCTCATCAAAAGCAATTTTTCCAAAGATTAGTTGTGTAAAGGACAGCAGTCCCAGGGAGCATGGTGTGAAACTGAGAATAATGGCACCAATGGAGAAGCCAAGGTTCAAAGACCCTGACAGGAGACCATATCTGTAGTAGTCGTGATTCTAAGTGCATTCCATTTATAAAGCATTTCAGGGAAAAGCAATAAGAAGCAATATATCAAGCTAGCTAACTGAAACTCGGTGGATTATGTTCAGCATTTTTGTACTATTCATGATAGGAAGATTAGCTTTATAGAGGGGGGGGCTTCCACAAATGAAAGTGTGGTCCTTGATTCATTGGACAAAAATGTTGGATTCAACCCAATGGTCAATCTCAAATTTTCTTTTCAGGAATCCTAATAATACTTATAGGAATATCTTTATAGGCTAACATTTCATTTTTTGTTGCTAGTTGCGAAGTCATGTCCGACCCATTGCGACCCTATGGACAACGTTCCTCCAGGCCTTCCTGTCCTCTACCATCTTCTGGAGTCCATTTAAGCTCACGCCTACTGCTTCAGTGACTCCATCCAGCCACCTCATTCTCTGTCGTCCCCTTCTTCTATTGCCCTCAATCTTTCCCAGCATTAGGCTCTTCTCCAGTGAGTCCTTCCTTCTCATTAGGTGGCCAAAGTATTTGAGTTTTAGCTTCAGGATTGATCTCCTCTAGTACTGACCGGTTTGATCGCCTTGCAGTCCAAGGGGCTCGCAGGAGTCTTCTCCAGCACCAGAGTTCAAAGGCCTCAATTCTTTGGCACTCAGCCTTTTATATGGTCCAACTTTCACTGCCATACATTGCAACTGGGAAGACCATAGCCTTGACTATACGCACTTTTGTTGACAGGGTGATGTCTCTGCTTTTTAGTGTGCTGTTTAGATTTGCCATGACTTTCCTCCCGAGGAACAAGCATCTTTTAATTTCTTGGCTACAGTCCCCATCTGCAGTGATCTTGGAGCCCAGGAAAATAAAATCTGTCACTACCTCCATTTTTTCCCCATCTATTTGCCAGGAATTGAGAGGGCCGGATGCCATGATCTTGGTTTTCTTAATGTTTAGATTCAACCCAACTTTTGCACTCTCCTTTTTCACTCGCAACAAGAGGCTCTTTAGTTCCTCTTCACTTTCTGCCATTAGAGTGGTATCATCTGCATATCTTAGGTTGTTGATATTTCTTCCGGCATCTTAATTCCAACTTTTGATTCATCTAGCCCTGCCTTTCTCATGATGTGCTCTGCATATAAGTTAAATAGGCAAGGCGACAGTATACAGCCTTGCCGGACTCCTTTCCCAATTTTGAACCAATCAGTGGTTCCGTGTCCAGTTCTCACTGTTGCTTCTTGGCCCACATATAGGTTTCTCAAGAGACAAATAAGATGGTCTGGTACGCCCATCTCTTTAAGGACTTGCCAGAGTTTGTTATGATCCACACAATCAAAGGCTTTAGCATAGTCAATGAAGCAGAAGTAAATGTTTTTCTGGAACTCTCTCGCTTTCTCCATGATCCAGTGTATGTTGGGAATTTGATCTCTAGTTCCTCTGCCTCTTTGAAATCTTGCCTGTACTTCTGGTAGTTCTCGATCCACATACTGCTGAAGTCTAGCTTGTAGGATTTTAAGCATAACTTTACTAGCATGAGAAATGAGTGCAATGGTGTGATAAGTTTGAACATTCTTTGGCACTGCCTTTCTTTGGAATTGGAATGTAAACTGATCTTTTCCAATCCTGTGGTCACTGTTGAGTTTTCCAAATTTGCTGGCAAATTGAGTGTAGCACTTTTACTGCATTGTCTTTTAAGATTTTGAATAGCTCAGCTGGAATACTGTCACCTCCACTAACTTTGTTGTTGCTTAGCTTTTCTAAGGCCCACTTCAGTTCACATTCTAGGATGTCTGGCTCGAGGTCAGTGACCACCTCATTGTAATTATCAGGGACATTAAGCTCATTCTTGTATAGTTCTTCTGTGTAATTTTGCCACCTCTTCTTAATCTCTTCTGCCTCTGTTAGGTCCCTGCCATTTTGGTCCTTTATCATGCCCATTTTTGCATGATCTCTCCAATTTTCTTTTTTTTTATTGAAAAGTTTTATCATACATTTTATCTTTAACAATCCCCCCTCCCCCTCCCCTACCTATCCCTCCCTACCCCTCCCCCCCTTTCCCCCCTCCCCCCCCCCGACTTCTCAGAGCTAAGTACAGGGTATAAAAACAAAGAACAATCATAAGCATCCATATGCTACCAACAATAAATTCTTAAATCTATCACTCTCTAGCTCATATAAGATAACTACAAACAATACTAATATTTCATATAGAAAAGAAAAGAAAAAAAAAGAAAATAGAAAGGAAGACTTATTCAAATGCTAAATGAAACTTTTTAGTCCCATATTTGTTCTGGATATATTCAATCCATTTTTTCCATTCCATAATATAACGTTCTTGCGAATGATCTTTCAATCAAGCCGAGATCTTTGCCATCTCTGCCAGGTCAGAAACCTTTAAAGTCCATTCTTCTATAGTCGGCAATTCCTCCTTCTTCCAATATTGACCTATTAAAAGTCTTGCTGCTGTAATTAAATTCAACATCAACTTAGTGTCCACAACTGTAGCATCTGTAATTATACCCAACAAAAAGAGTTGCGGACAAAACTTTATCCTTTGCTTGAAAATCTTCTGCATATTCCACCAAATTTTTATCCAAAAAGCCTTGACCTTTTTACAAGTCCACCATATGTGAAAATATGTTGCATCTTCGCCACCACACCTCCAGCCTTTGGGCTGATAATTCGGATACATACTTGCAAGCTTTTTAGGATCTAAATGCCATCTATAAAACATTTTATAAAAGTTCTCTCTTAAATTTTGAGCTTGTGTAAATTTTACGTTCCTCACCCAGATCTTTTCCCACGTGTCCATTGTAATAACTTCTTGGATGTTCTGGGCCCATTTTATCATACAATCTTGATCTCTCCAATTTTCTTGACAAGATCTCTGGTCCTCCCTATTCTATTGTTTTCTTCTATTTGCACTGTTAATTTAAGAAGGCATTCTTATCTCTTCTAGCTATTCTCTGGAATTCTGTATTTAATTGGGCATATCTTTCTTTTTCTCCCTTGCCTTTCACTTCCCTCCTTTCCTCAGCTATTTGCAAAGCTTCCTCAGACAGCCATTTTGCTTTCTTGCATTTCTTTTTCTTTGGGATGGTTTTGGTTGCTACCTGTTGTACAATGTTGCGAACCTCTGTCCATAGTTCTTCAGGCACTCTGTCTATCAGATCTAATTCCTTAAATCTATTTGTCACTTCTACTGTATATTGAACAGATTTAATTCATACCTGACTGGCCTAGCGCTTTTCCCTACTTTCTTCAGTTTAAGCCTAAACTTTGCAATGAGAAGCTCATGGTCTAAGCCACAGTCAGCTCCTGGTCTTGTTTTTACTGACTGTATAGAGCTTCTCCATCTTTGGCTGCAGAGCATATAGTCAATCTGATTTCTGTGTTAACTGTCTGGTGATGTCCATGTGTAGAGCCATCTCTTGGGTTGTTGGAAAAGAGTGTTTGCTATGACCATCATATTTTCTTGACAAAATTCTATCAGCCTGTGCCCTGCTTCATTTTGTACTCCAAGGCCAAACTTGCCTGTTATTCTGCTTATCTTTTGGCTTCCTACTAGCATTCTAATCCCCCATGATGATAAGGACATCATTTTTTGGTGTTAGTTCTATAAGGTGCTGTAGGGCTTCATACAACCGGTCAATTTCATCCTCTTCAGCACTTGCACTACTGTGATATTGAATGGTTTGCCTTGGATTCGAACTGAGATCATTCTGTCATTTTGAGGATTGTATCCCAGTATTGCTTTTCCTACTCTTTTATTGACTGTGAAGGCTACTCCATTTCTTCTGAGGGATTCTTGCCTGCAGTAGTATACCTGATGGTCATCTGAATTAAATTCACCCATTCCTGTCCATTTTAGTTCGCTGATACCTAAGATGTCGATGTTCAGTCTTGTCATCTATTGTTTGACCACGTCCAGCTTTCCTTGATTCATGGATCTTACATTCCAGGTTCCTATGGAGAAAAAATCTTTATAGCATCGGACTTTCCTTTCACCACCAGACACATCCACAGCTGAGCGTCCTTTCAGCTTTGGCTCAGTCACTTCATTCTTTCTGTCACTACTAGTACTAGCCCTCTGCTCTTCCCCAGTAGCATATTGGACGCCTTCCGACCTGAGGGGCTCATCTTCCAGCGTCATATCGTTTTGCCTTTTGGTACTGTCCATAGGGTTTTCATGGAAAAGATACTGGAGTGGTTTGACATTTCCTTCTCCAGTGGATCACATTTTGTCAGAACTCTCTGCTATGACCTTTCCATCTTGGGTGGCCCTGCATGGCATAGCTCATAGCTTCATTGAATTATGCAAGCCCCTTCGCCACGACAAGGCAGTAATCCATGAAGGGGACAGTTCATTTTAGCAGAGTATTATTGATGGTTGAGCAAAGTATGCTTTGTTTTGTTTTGTTTTTGAAGATTAAAAGAAAAATTACAAACATATTTCCAAGTAATGTTCCTCAGTTTAATCTCCAAAAATCTTTCAGGCTTTGTGCATTATAAAACTAATTAACCATCAAGGTAGCTCTTCCCCTGAGATTTAAAGGGTAACAAATTCAATCTGCCTGTCTTCTTTTGCATTTCCCTCAAACATCTGTTGCAGAATTCCAGAGTCGAGGGTTGGCACACTTTGGTGTGAAAAATTCCTATATATTTTAATTTGTGCAGAGAAATGTAGTTGATGGTGTTGATTTAAGGGCCACATTAAAATTCTCCTAAGGCATTGCTGAAATATTGCTCAGCTTTATGAGATACAGCAGCTAAACTCTCTTAGATAAAGCCTACATTGATAACATTACTTGTAGTTTACACATCTGGAGAGAAAGAATAACAAATAGCCAGAATTTCTTTTTTTGACTCTTATGGATGACATTCTTCTTTTCTTCCATTCAATTCAATAAAATAATAATAGGTAGAAGTTAAGTATAAGACTGTTGGATTTCTTCTCCTTCTCTTTCTCCTTCTCCTTCTTCTTCTTACCAGCAATCATTTCGCTGGAACCAATTGTGATTGCCAAATAAGAACCACCTGCACTTGGTATAATTTGGCCAGGACATGTGACAAAGCCTCCTCTGTAGTTTCCTGGACTCAGGAATTGTATATCCCATGCAGGGATGTTTAGTTCACTTTTTCATTGTCAGAACTGTCTATTACTAAAAACATTTTTTTTTATTTCAGAAGACCTTTTAGCCACTTTATGACTGAGTTTTGTTGATTCCATTTTTTTTGCATTTGTTGCTTTGCCTTTTACCATGTTGGCTTTTACTGCCATTATATTTCCATTATTAATTTTATTAAGTTTGTCTTATATTAAACAGTGAATCCTATTCAAATATACTGAAACAAAGAATTCCATTTTTAAGAGAGCAAAAGCTACCTCAAACATTCACTTCTATATGAAGCACATATTACATATTAGTATCAGTCTAATATATTGCCCATATTTCTTATCTTCCTTTAGCTGTATCAATTGCTACTCTCTGTCTCTCTCTGCCTTGGATTCATGTAAGTTTGGGACATATTAATCAGATGGAGATTTCAATGTGTTTGTAATAATTTCAGAGCTTATGTTTTTTAAAAAGCAATTTACTGAGCCAAGGTAGAAGTGCTACTGCTTGACGTAATACAAGTTATCCATGAAGTTTGGTGCCACATGTTCTATCCTGGATTAATCACATAAAACAACCATTTGAAGTTTATGAATAACAATAGAGTCTGCAGTTACACCAGGCAAACGAAAATAAAATTACAAGGACCATCAATCTACATGCTTCAGGGTATCAGATAATCACCAGCTGGTGTGAGAAAGAAATTTACCTCCTTTGGTATGAGGCTCAAACCACGGGAAACATTATGGACTTTATACTGTGTTCTCTGAAAATCCATGTTGGTGTCTTGTGGAGAAAGGCTATTAAAATTAGATGGACTCTCATATACTTTTTCTAAAAGATAAATGTATTTTCATTAGATACAAGGCATCTCAAGTAGATCATTTTCACTTCAGAAAATGCCAAATCTCTGATTACAGATCTTCAGAAGAATTGGATGGTAACACCTTTTCAATAAAAAGCCAGCCAAATAATTATCTTTCTGGAATTAAAGCTTGGGGTTGTTGGTGGTTGTGTCTTTTGGGAAAAAAATCCTTTAAATCACATTAGGAATTTCTGTTTGTGGCACATGATAAATAACACATCACAAATAATTTTAAAGCCTGAATTATTTTTCTCGACTTTTAATCTTTGCACAATGGTAACACAAGTTAGAAGTGGTGGATAGTTCTGGGAACAGTCCTCCTAATGGAGACAGACAGCCATAGCCACAACTCTATGGCAATATGTTAAGTCTGTTGCAGAGGAATGTATTTGCCATGCAGCATGACTGCTACTCCAGTAATAAAATCATAGGATGTTATTTGTGCCTTCCTAATGGCACAGTCCTGGTACTGTCATTCTATTTCATCACTACCAGTCGTCAACACAATAACATCTTCAGGGTATTGTGTACCTTCAGACTCACCTGCCTTAGTGTAAGCAACAACCATCAAGCCAACAAACATCATGCTTATGCCAAATGCATACTTTCACAATGATTATTTCACTTCACACACTTGCTAACTTTCTTTAATATTGAGAAAAGAAAGAAACTCTTTTCAGGCATTAAAAATGAAGGAGCTTGGAGAGGAGAAAGAAATGGTCTGTCCTTGTTGACAAGGAAAGTCTGTAATGTTACTGCAACTCTGACAATTATTTATTCTTTTAGCAATTCTGATCGCAGAAATAACTGTATTCATATCCAACTATTACAAAGTCACAATTAAGCCCTCCACAAATTCAGGAGCTCATAAATACAGTAGAGCAAGCGTACATTTCCATCTCCTTCATCTCTGCATTTTTTTTATGTCTACAGAGAACAAGAACAGAATTCCCACTATCCTTGATATATCAACCTGAGATTATGTGAATGCCAACAACTATTCTCTTTCATCTACACAAGTCTAGCTCCAAAATATTAATCTGACTAAACTAACCAATCCACCTTATATCCAGGCAACTCATATAAAGTAGACTATGGAGCTCATAATAAATTAAGATCAACTTAACCCTTTTGATTCAATTAATCTAACCAGATATCTACCAAGAAGTATAACTATCCACACTATAAATTGCATGTCATTAAAGAAAGATTTAGGATGGCATATTCCAGAATATTGATTTTTTTCTCCCTGCAGCTGTTTATTTATAATGTTCTCAAGCACCACAGAAGCAATAAAGTTTACCTATCTAGATGCAGATCTACATATTCTACCTCACTGGGGAGGAAAGATACCTAGAGCAGAAATTCAGACTCCTAATGAAGAAGATCTGTTTGCCTGCCAGAAAAAACAGATAAATGACAAAGCAATTTTCACACTCCTTAATGAGATCCCAAGATATTTCATCAAATTCCACACTGCTTTCTTCCAATCTTAGAAATTACAACTCCCCCCCCCACCCCCACCTAATGTGAATCAGGAAAGCTGGACAGCAATGGAATAATGCATGGTTCACACACCTAGGGGCAACAAGATTTGTTAACAGTAGTTCCAGCATTGATTAACGGTATCACAATGAATAAGAAAGGAGCAAAGAATGATTTGTCACTTTTGAAATGCATCCACAATTGTTTTTCTGACTATCTTTTTTTTTTAAAGCATCATTTTCCATAGGAAAATATGAGGTGCCTGATTTTATGTAAGCCTGCTGGGCAATTGAATGGTTAGCAGGACTTCCATCCAGGTCAGAAGGGAGAACTATTCAATTCTCTTCAGACACAATAGCCCAAATGTGCCCATGGTAGTCACAAACCCATGCTTCTCAACAGTAAAACAAAAACAATAAAATTATTTTAGAACCCATCAGAAAAGTAATCTGAAGTTTTCACTATTTGGTTTGATAAGCAGACATGGTTTTGCATGAATATTGCAAACATAGTTAAGAGTTTTTAATTTGGGGTTCTTTTTAACTGACTACAGGGTTAATTTAATATTTTTTAATTTGGTTCTTAATTTTTGTATTTTGGATTTTTAATTCCCTGTAAACCGCCCTGAGTCCTCAGGGAATAGGGCGGTATATAAATATAACTAAATAAATAAAATAAATAAATAAGAGTTAAATGGCTTGGGTCCGGACTATCTAAGGGAACACCTGCTGCCGGCATCATCTTTCCATTGTCCTGTGTGCCCCGACAGGGAGGGCCTTCTCAGGGTACCGCCGGTTAATGAATGCCAGCGGGTTATTCCCAGGTGAAGGGCGTTCTCTGTAGGTGCGCCTGCCCTATGGAACCAACTACCCACGGAACTTAGGACTGCCCCCGACCTTCGCTCATTTTGCCAGGACCTGAAAACCTGGATCTTTGAGCTGTTTGGTCCAGACTGTGGGGTTGTTAATTTAATTGGGTTTTAGATTTACTTTTGGGGCTTGAATTTAATTTAATTGTTTTAATCGATTTTTTATTTTAATTTTTTGTATTTCATGGTTCCAACTGCTCTGTAAACCGCCCTGAGTCCTACGGGAATAGGGCAGTATACAAATTCAATAAATAAATAAATAAATAAATAAATAAAGACCTCTTTGTATTTCTAGTGATCTGAAATTGATTATAATTTTGCTGCCTTATATACTAACTGCTGTGTTAAACACAAACATTAATTTTTCCTGGATTTTTAAAATAATTTATTCTATTTCTTTTTACATCTTACCACTTCAATCTATTGGTTTTTTTTAAAAAAAAACATACTTGCTTTCATTCTGTTTCAATCATTAATGCCTGAACTTTGTATCTATATATATTGCTTAATTTAAAAGAATGAACAGTGTGACTCTTTCTAATAGGAACAACCAGTGCCTTTTTTGGTAAAAAAAAAAAAAAAAGTGCCAGAACTCACACACATCATAGCCTTGCCTACCCTACAAGGTTCCATCCAAAAAGGTGCCGGAACTCCGTTCTGGGCGTTCTATGACAAAAAAAGCCCTGGGAACAACAGATTGCTAAAATTCAGGTTTTTTATATAATTTCCAATAATTATTTTTATTCCTTTATTTTTTTTATTAAACTTATTTGTTTCCCATATCACCTAGACACAACTCTAGATGGCTTACAATCAATAAATGCAACAGGATGAAACATTAAAATAATAAATATTAACACTAAGATTGACTTAAAATTAACAAGGATGGCAAGGAAAACAGCAAGTTGCACACAGGGAGGAGGTGGGGTTTTATCTTAGTCCATTAACCACATCCAGTATGTCATAAAAGCACAAAGACATGTCTGTTTTTGTCAAAAGGTCAAGATGATGCACATGCCTGCATGATCAAAGCCAACCCCCCTTTAATAGGTGCCATCCAAATGGAGCTTTTGAGTCTGCCATCTTTTTAAAAAAAATATGTTTGCTTGCTTGTTTGTTTATATCCTTCCTTTATTATTTTTATAAATAACTCAAGGCAACAAATATATCTAATACACCTTTCTCCTTATGTTTTCCCCACAACAACAACTGTATGAAGTAGGATTATCCTATTCTGATCTCTTTGGTTTGATCAATTATCAATTATTCAACATACATCATCAATAATATCTCATGTTGCTGCCTTTTCAGAAGCTGCTTGAATATCTGGCATCTACCTTTCCATGTAAGTCTCTAATCTGCTTTAGTTAATCCTATGTATTATTTTGCTAGCATGTGAAATTCAGGATAGTGCCTCATAGTTTACACACTCTATTAAGTGTCCTTTCTTTGGGAATATATAGATTTTCCTCTTGGTTTATGAACTAATGTATTGTTCTCCGGATCTACTTATATAGTGTTGAAAGAAAAATCTTCATCAGGATCCAGTCCAAGCCATGAATAAACAAAATGTAGGATGCTTTAAGGAAAGAAGGTCCAGTTTATTGAGTTGCTAGAAACTTCAGTGACACAGCATGTGTTTCTGGGGTGGCTGATCACATGATCTGGGAGTGGTGGCTTTTTATAGCTTCTTGGGCTTTTATGTTTGGAATTGTTCATGTTCCTGTGGCATGAATTTTGATCTGAGGTTCAGTGTGCCCTTTTGGGTGGTGGGTTAATGCTCTTATGTCTTAAAGGTTATGTCCTGCTTTCCTGGGGATGGGGCTGATAGCTATGTCCTGTGTTGGATTTTTGGATGAAGGGTTGCTGGTTCTAATTCTATCACTCTGCTCTTGTTAGCTATCAGTTTTTCTGCAAGGGATTTCAAAATATTTTGTTTTGAATGGGCTTCTGCCTGGTAGTATTTGCTCATGAATGGGGCCTCACTCTTTCTGAATGGGATTATCAAATCTGCATTTCTACACAGCTGGCCTGCTTAGTTTCTGTTTGGGGCTATTAAGAAAACTGGGCCTTTTGTGCCTTTAATATCCTTTGGGAAAATATAATATTCTGCCTTTTTTAATATTCCCAAATATTTCCTTCTCTAGAAGGATGGGTGCTGACTTCCAACAATAATAATAGCAATAGCATTTAGGCTTATATATTCCCCATAGAGCTTAATAGCACTGTCCGGGTGGTTTACAATGCAAGCATTATTTGCATATTGGCCCCAACAATCTGGGTCTTTATTTTACTGACTTCAGAAAGATGGAAATCTAAGTCAACCTTGAGTCCTGTCAGGATTGAACTCCAGGCTGTGGGCAGAGTTTGCCTTCAATACTACACTTTAACTACTGTGTCAGGAGTAAACTATCAAAAATAATTCATATGAATTCCAAAGAAATCAACAAAACAGAGAATTAAAACAAGCAAGAATGATTTCATATTCCTACAGATTAAATTCCTTTTGAAAAGTTCAGCAACATTTCTCCATTGAAAATGTATTTATTTTTAAATTATTATTTTGTTAAGAGAGACATAGTTAAACCACTGAATAAGAGTAATTGTTAAGTATATGAAATTGAAGGAAAAAGAATTACAGCAGAGAAATAAGCAAGAACAGTAATAGTGCAGTATAAGAAGAAAATAACACCAAAAGTTCAATGAATACTAATTCTAAAATAAATGTGAGGAACTTGTGGCCTTCAAACTTCGCAGAAATACAACAGTTGGCCACCTTAACATTAGCCATTTGGGCTATTACTGTTTAGAACTGTGGCTCTACAATTCCCCATGCTTGTTGTAAAAACAAAAAAAAGTTTTTTTTCCTGCACTTACTAATATCCACTGTAATATATGTGTGTATGAATGTAAATGCTTATTACGATACTTATTACTACTGTTAACACAT
This sequence comes from Vipera ursinii, assembly GCF_947247035.1. Taxonomy (NCBI): domain Eukaryota; kingdom Metazoa; phylum Chordata; class Lepidosauria; order Squamata; family Viperidae; genus Vipera; species Vipera ursinii. The sequence continues at coordinate 249,721,854 of NC_139513.1, forward strand.
TAAGTATGAGGTAAACCAATCTGACAGAAGAACACGCGGGAATTTTGACAGCTGTCAAAATTCCCCGCCAGAGCGCAGGCGCAGCCGACTGACAGCTCGCAGCTGTCAAAACAACGCAGAGCTGCCCAGCCACGAGGAAGAAGAACTGTCAAGGAGTGGACCAGATGATTGGAAGAGAGAGTCGCGGCGCGAAAAGACTGAACCGTGATTGGTCCGGCCAGCCGGCAGCCGGCTATAAAAGCCGAGCTAGTTTGTACCCTTTTGCCTTGCTCTAAATAAATCCTGTTAGCCAGCCAGCTGTCACCGTGTGGTCCTTCAGCCACTTCAGCCACAGAGTATTTTTGCTTGTTCTTCCTGAAAAATAACTAGATCTTTTGGAGAAGTAGCAACCGGAAGCTTAAAAGAAGAAGCAACAGCCCACCTTTGAAGAAAGGAATATGTCCTAAGTCCAGCTGCATCCGTAACAGATTTTCAAGGATGCCATTAGAAAAAGAAAAGAGGTTACAAGTTAGTGGATTCCACTAGTTCAGGATTTCAACCCAGTTTATAAAAGAGAAAAGTAATCTCTGTTAAATCAAGCTGAATCTAAATCTACTGGTGATTAGGGATAATACTTCAGTTTGGGAGAGCTGAAACTCCTATTTTTGAATAATTTGATTCTCCAGAGGTGTGTTGTCTACTTTTGCTTCTGCTCTTCTATCTTTTGATTCCTGTGAGTTCTTCTATTGTGTTGCAATTTTTTTGCCGAAAACTGTCATGGTTATGGCTTTTTAGCATAATTTTATTTTTAAAAATCTTAAAACAATAGATTTCTATACACAATACACATCTATTTCCATACATATCAACTTCTTTCAACTTCTTTCAATTTGTGTAAGTAGAAGATTTGGTATTTTTTTTAAAACAATCATTCTATTCTAATACTTTATTAAAACTATTTCCTTGAATAATAATGTTTCAGGTAAATATTGCCTCATCTATGCTAAACTTATTTTCAGTTTATCTTTTCTCACTGAAAATTGTTATTGTGCACATGCACACATGCACGAACAAACACTATGATTTCTAAATACTTCCCAAAATGTACAATGAAAAAAAAATTATCATAGTTATGGCTATTGCTTTGTTCCAATCAACTGATTTGAAAATGATTCTGCAATCTTAATCATAACTGAAGCACTTTATTGTGGATAAGCATATTTTTATAATAATGATGTCACTAACATGTGCCATTATATTTCTGTTTTTCAATCCAAAATCTTTGACCTTCACCTCTATCTTTCTCAAACTACTTTTCTCACATCTAGGTTGTGTTATAAATGATGAGGCATGTGGCGAACAAATTGGAAAGACATGCTTCAACAACAATAGTTCCTTTGTGAGCCATTCGAAACTGAACCAAATTAGAAGACCAGCCAGGTGTCTAAATTTGCTTAGAAGAGGGCTTGATTCTTCAGGAATTAGTTTTCCATTTATTTTAATCAAAGGTATCGTGTTATTTCTTCATAGGTATCCATTTGCAATATGTGTAAATTGACTCAGATTCTAACCGATATTTTAACATATGATGATCTCTCAGCTCATGCTTTGTGAATGGCAACTCTTTTAGGAAATGTATGTATTTGGTCCCCAGGCCAACCAGAAGACCCAGGTCTTCAGGCTCTTGCAGAAGGATATGAAGATACGAAAGATAGGAGGATAGGAAGGATAGGAGGAGTTCTTTAAAGTAGAAGTACAAGATGCCTTTTATTATAGATAAATAGATTCTACAGGAGTCAAACTTTAAGGCTTTTTTCCTCACAATTTCAAGCAGTATTAAAACAGTAACAAAACCTATTATAGTATCAGTAATATGATATTAATGATAGGACATATACTAGCAGCAGCATCTAGATTGCAATGCCATAAATAAAGTGCAGGTATCCTAATATTTTTCCCTAACAACTTTGTAATCCTCTAGTTGAAAGAAAAAGATCAATTGTTGCAATCTTCCATATCAGTAAATTAGATAATTCTGAATTTTCACATCTGGTGATCTAAAATGGCCACCACACAAGTATAACAAATTATTTATCATTTAAGATTTAAAATGGAATCGTGAGCATCCAGAAGAATAAACTACCTCAGAGAATTCAGTAGGTATATTCTAAGTATGGCTAAGCCTATATCCATTCCATGTACACACATACATGTGTGTGTATTCATTTCTATTTTATCCATGACAAAACAGCTTGTTTTTCATGACTCCCTTGCTAGACCTTACGGAAAGAATTTCTTAAAGGGTCCTGTCACTGATAAATGGGATGTTGTCTAGTGAAAAAGACATAAGAGACTATTTCAGAGGCCAGGCAGTGGTCTTTAAAAATATTTAGATACTGTCATTCAAGATTCCCACAAGCAGGAATGTATGAAAGTCTAATTTGCTTGTGATGTGTGGTGGGAGAATGAAAAAGCTTGGGTTTTAAAGAGTTCCATTTGCTCTGCATTATATTGGTCAAACACAATACTGTTACTATATAAGCCACATGTGATGTGATGGGATGTGCAGAATATTTCATGAGTAAAAGCAGTGTTTTGACCTCAAACTCTTTCAGGGCTTTTTGCTTCAAATGAAATATAATCGTCACTCAGAAAATTGCAAGCAGATATTCATCCTGAAAAGCAAGTCTCTCATGTACCACACTATACAATGCCATGTTGTCACATGGTAGCATATGAAAAGAATGTCATGATCAAAATATGAACTCTTTAGAATTGTAACATAATTTCTATAATGCTGCAGGGTCAAAGGAGGGACATCACAGACTTTAAATGATTTTTTTTTCATTTGATTTTAAATGCCCAGTACATATGTCTGCTGCCGGCTGTGATTTATTAGTAAATCTTTCAAAAGTGTACAACTGGTATGGAAATTTTCTACCTGGTTTCTTGTGTAAAAAAAATCCCCAAGAATATGCCTTAAATAGGTTGGTAAATTCTGGCTCATGCTGCCCAAATTGGAAAAATAAAATGGGAAACAGCTATTATTTTAGTTAATAGTATATTAGTGACATGAGATAGACTTTTGTTCATTCGTGATCATTCCTAACTCTTCAGATTGATGTATTTAAAGAGGGTTAAGTGGCTGTCTTGCCAATGGTTTTTAAAAGATTGATTCTGATTTAAAAGAGCAGATTTCATAAAACATCCAAATTTATAAAAAAAATGAAAGTACGGTATGATCTATACAGCATATTAAGAAGAACAGGTGCTCTGGTGCTTGAGGTAATAACATATCTGGTAGAACATTAGAAGACAGCACAAAAGACAAGGAGGAGGAGGGGAGGAGGAAGAGCAAAAGGGGGCAGCTAATTTAAAACTATTTGTGCTCATGCTTCAGAAGACAAAGTGGAAAAGATACAAGCACAGTCATAAGCTTTCATAATAATGCTTAATGCACTGGGTGGGTGAGTTAGATGGTGGTTTAAGGCACAAGAGAAACATCTAAAGAAATGTGGCTGGTTTGTGTTTTGTTAATTGTTTAAGATTTACTATATTTGTGCCATTTCCTTTATTCTTCTATAATCTTCCCTTCTAAAACTTTTCATTCCAGGCCTTTCTTGCTGTCTTCTTTTGGTACCTTGATGAGTATGTTTTCTCCTACTTTCATTGCATTAAATTTGCTGTTTCCTTCCTTGAATTTTGGACACTAAAAAAAAAAAAACATACACTAATCCAAGAGAAAGAAATACTATGGGCACAGGGCATTAGGCAATGGTGTCTCAACCTGATAGCAAAAAAGCCCTCTCAAAGCAAAACCTCATTGCTCTTAGCATGGAAAGAATTGCTGCTCCTCAGAAACTCTAAGGAGTGAGAATGAGTGCTTAGAAACCATGGTTTATTTTCAACAATGAGAGGGCCTGCTGGAGAGGTGATACCTTGGCAAATCAGTGATGGCTAGGCCATCTATCAGGAAGAAGATAATGTCTGGAAAGGGCCTAAGAGGAAGAATCTGGTTCTTGGAGTTAGATGCTCATCTTCTATACACTTAGGATAGGTCTCATTTATTATAGTGCAATTTATTTCTACAAGGACATGGTTTACACTGTTTAATACTTTGACATTTGGGGGGAGGGATTGTGCTTTCTATATTATCAAAACCATCTACCATACCAGATATACCAGAAAAAGCTAATCCCTTGAAACAATACTTTATTCTGACCTCTGAAAGAGAATAGCATTATGAATGAGCAGGCCTCTTGTGTCCCATTTTCCATCTAATGCATTCACAAATCTATTCAATTTATAACAAAGAGGGAAGAATAAACAATTAGGCCTTACATTTAGCAATGCTGTTACACACCTGGCATCAATTAAATGCTTTAATTAAAAGTCATAATAGAGAGTAAGCCTGTATAACCTTTTCAGAAGTCACTCCATAGTGTGCATTGCAAAACCTTCTATTGCACTGTTGAGCATCAACTTTTATAGCATTTCTTCATAGCCAACAGAACTAATGGCTTGGAAATGAAAACTAAATAAGGCATAGTTATTCTGACACCCAACCTTTAATTTTCCTTCAAAGAAAAACAAATTAATTACATATTATGAAGTGAGAAGCCAATGTCAGCCAAATTTATAGTAGACTTTATATAGATTGTGGAAACATTTTCTGTACATTTCAATATGTTAGAAAAATATACCAATAATCATGTCCTAACAATTGAGGAACAGAATTCATCCTTGGAATCAGATGGGATCTTGAATTCCAAAAGTACAAGAGCCTTAAAGTCTCATGAAATAAAGTCTCCTTCAAGTTGAACTTGATTTCTAGTGACTTAATGTACATGTCCACAGTTTTCTTAGCAACCACATAGAAATATCTTGTCATTGTTTCTTTCAGCTAGTTCGTATATCCACTTTTTATTTGTTCCAATTTTTCTTCTCAATACATTATATCCCAATTTTATTTTTAAAAAGCAATGTTTTTCAATTGTATGGATTTTTACTTATTTCTTCACACTCATTTATTAACCTCTTCTGTAAGGCATTGTCAATTATTTCTTTATTTCACATTTTATTTTTACTGTGTAAAATTGAAGACTGTTTGTGTCTATGTGTCTGTGTTAGGATATGAGCTAGTGTTACTGGAGAAATCAAAAATGTAGAAAGCAGTTAATTAAGTCTTACTGAAATTATTCTGGCAAAGAATTACTGGGAGCTTTGAAATAATTGTTGAAATGTTCTGAACAAATTATCTGCAACAGTCAAAAGCCCAGGTAACCTATAAACCTATATATTGAAGTCTCTGAAATTTGGAACATTTTATCAGCCCCTAACAATTTACTCCATCTATAAGTTTCTGCCCATTTGGGTGCAACACATACATATTTTAGAGACTATAATAAATCAAGTTTTAGAAGGGATTTAATTCAAATAACTGTACAAAATTCAACAAGCTTTATTCTGTCACAAATCTAATTTGTGGAACTTTATCTTGTACAGCTAAAAAAATGTTGGAGACATGAGACATCTTTATTCCTCCACTGTAGGAAAGGGGGGGGTCAGACTTCATTTATCCTAAGCCATGCTCAAGACAGGGTAAGCTCTTCCAGAACCATCACAAGGCAGCTTTGGCTGTTTTCACAGCTGAGGATCCAGCTATGAGCCAAATTAAATGGTCCTTGCATAGCCACAGTAATGAACTCTGCTTTGTCAAAATATTTGTAGCCAATCTCATGGATGCTTTGAGAATAGAATAGATAGATAGAATACACTGTACCTCCTGCTCTGTAAAACAAGATTAGGCAGCAGATTATAATATATGTGACAACATACAGTATGTATGTTTGTGTGCGCATGTATGTGCATGAAGGCAGAGGCAGAGACTGATACACACAGACAAACATAAACACATGATATATATGGAATATAGGTGTGAAGAGAGATATTTACTGATGTATCATTCTTGAATACATTTACTTAATTTATTTGTATCCTGCCTTTATTATTTTTAAGAAATTCAAGGTGGCAAACATATCTAATGCACCTTCCTCCTCCTCTTTTCCTATATATTTGAAATTCAATTTTTGAAATTAATGTATTGATCATATAAATATGTGCTTGGAAAGAAGCAATACTGAGCATATAGTTTAATTCTAGGTAAAAAATACCCCATAACAATGTACTATATTTCATTTTTAATTTAAATATGGATGCTTATCAGGGAAACATTTATCAATGTGCCACTGAGAAGTGTATTGCATGCGTAAGCATTACGTTTGATCTAGTATGCATATAACTAGGTTGCATAAATGACTTGCTAATCCCAAATGGACAATGTATATCTAAAAAAGTAAACAATTAAAAATATTGACTTTATTAGAAACTGTCATGTCTATACATCCATATTGAATTTCATGGCTCACTAATAAATGCATTGGAACCCCATTTTGATATGCATCAGCCACTGCATATCAACAGCTGGCCGTTGTGTTGACTTACCATTTTTTACCTTCATAGGAGATCAGCTTTTGTTACCATGCTTTTATAGGCCTGACCCCCTTTCTCATTTGAGTACATATCTTCAGTTTCAGTCTGCCTTCCCATGAGAGGACAGGTGTTCCAACACTGAAGCCCTTTGATGTGAACAACAGCACAGGGAAATGATATGATTCATCTGTTTCTTGCCTAGGATGCCTGAATGGTTCCATTTCTGAATAAAAATATTTGTTCCAGAGGAAAAGAATAACTGGCTTTGTTTCCCCTTTGAAAATACTGTGTTTACCTAAAAGTGAGGCAATATGTACAGCAAAGGTAATGGCAGGTAGTTTTTCAATGGTCCCAATTGTTATGATAACAATTTTGGTAAGACCTACTCTAGGTTCACTTAACTACAAACTCTCTGAACAGAAAAGGGGAGAGGTGTGCAATACATTATGGTTTCCCTATAAGGGTTCATTTTCCCTTATAGTGGTGCTATTTACCTGAATTGGATTAAAACTCCCCTTATCACAAGCCAGAAGGAACACTGTACTACTACAGTGTACTACTGTACTACTACTATAAAGTAGACATGTCAAACTTGAGACGTCACGTGACATCGTGCAATGCATCGGGACTGTTTTGCCATTGCCGATGGGGTGGATACAGCTTCAGTGTGACGCGTCCAGCCCACGGGCCGGCGGTTTGACACCCCTGCTCTAGAGGATCCTCTTTTATGGCTTCACTTTTTTTGCTTTGGCTTTTCTCTTTGAAACTTCAACATAATTCAGGAGAGATAATACAGGCAACTCTAAGCTTACTACCACAACTGAGCCCAAAATTTCCATTGCTAAGGAGGACAGTTGTTAATTTTGAATTTTGCTCCATGTTACAACCTTTCTTGCAATAGTTGTTAAGTGAATCCCTGCAGCTGTTAAATTAGTAACATGGTTGTTAAGTCAATTGGGTCTCCCACCGACTTTGCTTGACAGCAGGTGTGTCTGTCAAGGTGATCACATGACCCAGGAAACTGCACTGTCATAAATACATGCCAGTTGCCAAGGATCCGAATTTTGTTCACATGACCAAATGGATGCTGCAATACTCATAAGTGTAAAAAGTCAAAAGTCACTTTTTTTCAATAACATTGTAACTTAGAACAGTCACCAAACAAATGGCTATAAGTTAAGGCTTACCTTTAAATTTATAAATTCTAACTGAAGAGAGGAGTTGTTCAAGGTAAATTAAAATTTATAAACTGCTGCTAAAATTTAAGTCTAATTCCAGTTTCTCTGTCAACCCTAGCCATGAATAGAATCAAGCTGCCAATAAGCCTTTATAGGGAAAATTAGGTGGGTGATCAACTAGCTTTCATTCATCTATACAGTTCTACATTGTTGTTTTTTAAATATTATCTTAATTAAGGAATTGGAAAATAAGCCCAGATTTATCTTTTGTTTTGTTAGTAGAAAGTGACAAAGCCTGTAACTAGTTCTGTAACTTACAAACTTATATACAACAGCTTCAATTTCATTTTCTAATATTGAACTGTACCATTTGAAGGCACACTGCTGACTGAATATTGCTGTTATGGTTTCTAAAAAAAATGAATGAGAAAAAGGTACAGCAGCAGATTTTGAATTTGTTTCCTCTGTTTGGTCCCACAGTACCTCCAAAACTGTTAAGAAACGCACTTAAGCATCCAATTGTCCATATGAATAAATGCAATTAAATAGTAGTAAAAAAGATCCTCTACTTGCTGTGGATTCATCACATTTATATAAAACCAACCATTCCTGCAGAGAATAAGTTTAGGAAATAGTAACTAATATTTCGCTATATGTCCCATTTGCTGTATTTAGAATAATTTTCCTAAATAAACTCAAAATCATTGTTTATGACTTGACTCCAAAAACTGGACAATGTCACAATTCTAGAAAGATATATAATCCAATTTGTGAAATGGTACAATCATACTGAACGAAGAGAAAAAGACTATTAATAGACTAGTAAATATTAAATTATATATTATGGTAAATGCACTATTAATGACCATTCCATGTAAGTTATTTAACATTTTTTTTTAAAAAAGCAGATGCACTGCATGCAGTGGCGTAGCGTGGGGGGTGCAGGGGGGGCTGGCCGCACCGGGCGCAACATCTGGGGGGGCGCGCTCGCACTCGGGAGGGATGGAAGACGCGCCGAAGCGCCCTTCGCACGGCTGGAGTCCCGCGGGGGGGATCCGGGGCTGAGGCGCACTCGGGGAAGCAGCAACTCACAACCAGCTACTCTTGGGGGACGGAGGCACAAAGCCGGCCAGACAGGGCTCGGAGCCATCCCAGACCACAGCTGCACTTCCACCTTTCCCAGGGCGGCCCCCGCAGATAGAGCGCAGTGCAGGGCACCAGCATGCCCCACTGCCAGAGAAGCGCCCTCCAGTGCGGCCCCGACTCCCTCACCCCGCGGCAGGTGGTGGCGGCATAGCGGGGCTTGCGAAAAGCGGGGCAGTCGGCGGCGGCTGCTCCCGGCGCCGGGCAAGGGCAAGCAGGGCAAGGTCACTCCTGCTCAAAAGCCAGAGTTCAGCGGCTGGCAAGGCGCTCGCGCGGGGCTCTCCCGGGGCTGGCGGGCCAAACGGGGACCGGCCTCCCCCTCTCCGCGCTAGAGCAGCCCCCGCGGTGGCGGCCCGCCGCATGTGGCTGAGGGGACGGCGGTGGCAGGACGGGGGTCAGAGGAGCGAGCCGAGCTCTCCCGGGGCAGCAGGTGCGGGCTGGTGCGGCTCCAGGCTCAGCCACAGCTCCGGCCAAGGGCTGCCAAGCTTACAGGGCGTCGTGCCGGCCCGCTCCCTCGCTCCCCGTGCCCGGATGCGCCCCCGGCAGAAGCCCCGGCCAGCTGCGGTGCATGCCTGAGCGAGACGGGCAGCTGCGCTGGCGGGTCCCGCTCTCTTCCAGGCATCAGAGGTAAGAAAGGGACGGCGGCGCCCCCAGCCGCCCCCCTGCCGGCTCCGAAGCGGAGGCTCCGCTGCGCCGCCCGCCTCCTGGCACGGCCTCGGGTCCCGGCGCTTCTGCCGCACATGAGGGAGGGGATGCCGGACCTTCCCCCTTTTCCCGGGGGAGGCGTGGGTGGGGGGTGCGGCGGACACCCAGGATGCGGGGCTCCCTGCGGCAGACTCGAGTGCTAAAATCCACGGGTTAGGGGGCGCAAATTACTTGCCTTGCCCCGGGTGCTGACAACCCACGCTACGCCACTGACTGCATGAAAAGATCAAAATTAATTTGCTCAGGATTTTTTTGTCATTTTGTTTTTTAAAAAATGATGTTAAATGTCTTCAGGATTTTTGTTTTCTTAAAACAAAACGTTTTATTTATTTTATTTAACAGCATGTTTGTATGGAAGACTATGAATAGCTATTGGTTACATTGCATTCTTCTGATTGGGTCTCAGACTGTGTGTGTGTGTGTGTGTGTGTGTGTGTGTGTGTGTGTGTGTGTGTGAAGAGAGAGTGAAAGCGCTATCAAGTTGTATCTATCCTCCTACTGATATCACATAGTTTATGAGATGAAAAAAATGGGCAAAACCAAATAAACTACTGTAAGGTAAAGTCTAAAATAGGTTCTTTGTTTTACCCAAAATTGATCTGGCAAATGTGCAATTAGCATGTTTGTTTGTTTTCCTCCTACTTAATAAAATATTGTAGCAATGTGGTGGCAATTAAAATTAAAGCCATTACTGATCTGCAAACACACACACACGCACACATACTCTCAAATATTGAAACATCTTTTCCTTGATTTACACATTTAGATTTTTTAAAAAACCCTCTTGCCTCTCTTAAATTGTAAACTATTGCTCTTTGAATTGTGGGATAATAATTAATACTGACATGTACAGTTTATTTTTATTGGATGCTAACTGAAACTTTGATTTTATTGGTTGATAATTCTTTATACTTTTATCACAGAATTCATGTTTCTTTAAGTGACAGAGTATGGCAGAAAATTCTTATAGGTCTACAATTATAAGAGAATGGACTTAGGAAATCAGTGTTTGTGGAAAGAAAGTGCTGTATAAAATGTACAAATGTTTAAACAAGTAAAATTATTGTTTTAAAAAGTCGTTATCCTAAGACATTTGGACAATACAAAATGGAAATTTTAACAATCTTTAAAGTTTCCATTTTATATTGTCTAACTGTCTTAGGATAAGGACTTTTTACTTGTTTAAACAGGTAATTTTACAGTATTGCAAATAAAATTCAATATGCTCCAGCTTCAAAGGAAACAGAAGATTAGTAGGACTGCTGTGGCAGATAGTTCTTGCTGTTTGTTTAGCTGCAAGGTCTGGTTCAGGTGAAACACTTCCCTTAGTTATCTTTTGTTCAGTATGCTTAGGCATGCACAAACCATCACGAACACTCTAATGTGGATTTTAGAACAGCCTCCAAGCTGACTCTGTATGTCAAACAGAATCTGAAACTGTCTTTCCATCCCTGGCTTAATTGGACAACTGCAACAAAGAACTTCATATGGCATCAATAACAGCATGGTCCTCAAATAACTTGTCATAACTCATTGGAAAACCTATTGCAAGATACCACTGTCAGCTTTTATTGAGAATTTGCACAACTAAGACATTTTATGGCATGCTTTACATATTTTATAACACAGCAACCATATTAAACCAAAGACATTAATAAGCACCTGTCACCTATTTTTGAGACCCCATCTTTTATGGCCTGATACTACAAAATGCCTACAGGGACAGCATTTTTCCCAAACCATTGTATATTATCAAGAAATAGCTTGAAGAGTAGGAGAGGGTTGGGTAGTATTTAAGCTTACCTGGAAGACAGTTTTAAAATATTTCTAGGCCATTATATGTAGTCAGCATCAATATTACCTAGAAATTTTATTCGGCTGACAGTATATATTGCCCAAACTGTTACAAATGCCTACTCTATAATAGATATGGCATAGTGATGCCATGTGCACACCTTTAAACATATTTTACATGCCTGTGCAATAATTGAGGTGACCAGTGATCTGGTTTCAACTACGTCTCTCCACATCTTACAATCTTGAGCTATTTCTTTGAGTTTTTCTATGCTCTGGCTACTGTCAGCTTCGATGGTGAAAATACAATCTAATCCACCAACAAATGACTTATGCATGAATAATCTATATCTTACCCATTCTAGACTCTGCTTCAAATGCCTCAGCATTACATGCCAAAGAAGTACAATGACATTATTACATTATTATTACCTTGGAATTTATGAGAATCACACAAGAGGCCAAACTAAATGCCATGTAAATATCTTCCTGACCTATAAATAATAGTGTCATGTCCACTGAGAAGAAATGTTGAGATTCAAGAGGATGGATCAATAATATTAATATATAGTGATAAAATAACAAGCCAAGAACTGAAAAATTTGAAGCTAAAGGTATCATTTCAGCTCATTGCTTGTATAAACAACGTAGGACCTGAAATCAACATCTTTTAATCTATAGTCCCTGTGGCAATTTTTACTCTACAAATCTGTTTTGTCTCATAGAGGTACAATTATGCCAGACTTGCATATGGTTAGCATGGACCTGATTTTTAGGTCCTTTCTTGGTTGAAACCTGCAGAATTTTCACATTTTGTTCTCTCCTCCTACCCACCACCACTTTTTTCTCTTTTCTAGTTTCCCCCCCTTCCGCCCAAATGTTGCTATTCTCACTGCTATGGCTCTATGGGTCAGAAAATAGCTTTGTATTCTTCTTCTTTTTTACAATATTATTGTTTCCCCTCCCAAACTTTAATTTCCCATCAATATTCAAGAAAAAACTATTATTTATTATTTCCATATACTTTATATTTAGGTGAGCAAAAGTTTCCCTTATCTCAATTTCTCCCTTTTCCCTTTTCATACCAAAGTCTAATAGTCTAGTTACACATCTTACCTACTCAACTATAATGTTACTCTATTTTCTAAAAAATATCATTGGTCATTTGGGTTTTTTCCCACGTAGAATTGAAGGTATAAGAGCAACGTTTCGATGAAATCTCATCCATCATCCTCAGGCTGGAGCTTGAGCTTCGTTCTTCTGGGAAAAGTGTGTGGTAGAGGGTGTTTGTTCCTCTTTTTTAAACTGCCAGAGGGGATGTGTTCTGTGAGTGGAGGTGTGTTCTGTGAGTGGAGGTGTGTTCTGATTGGGTGGGGGGTTAGCTGTGTTCTGATTGGGTGGGGGGGTGTTTTGAATGGGGGCTGTGTTCTGATTGGGTGGGGATGTGTTTTGAGTGGATGGGCTGGTCTCAGCTGCCAGCCTTAGACCTGAACTGGTGAGTTGTGCTGCTTTTGTTTGGCTCCGTGTTTGTGGTGGTGCCATGTTTTTATAGTGGGTGTCAGTTTGCTTATTGTGTGGTTTGGAGGGGTTTAAAGTGGCTGATGTTGCAGCTGTAGTTAGGTTTCTGTTTTGTGGTTGTGTGTCGTTATCGTTGTGGGTTCAGATTTGCTTTTTGAATGGTTGTGTGGTGGTGATGTCATGTGATGTTATCATGAATTTGGGTCTAGTATCATTCTTGGTAGTTGGGACTCGTCTGTCAATCAAGGCGGGTTTCCAAATGGCTGGTAGGCAAGAGGTATCATCTCATTTGTTCATGCTGTGGGGGCGTTTTTCTATCTCAATGGCTTCTCTGATTATTCTGTTGTTAAAATGTTCAATTTTGGCGATAGTTTTGGTTTTTTTAAAATCAATTTCATGTCCCATGGCTTTAAAGTGTTGGAACAGGGATGAAGTTTGTTCTCCCTTTCTGAGTGAGTTCCTGTGCTCTTCAATGCGTGCACTTATTCTTCTGTTGGTCTGTCCAATGTATGTGGTGGGGCAGGTGGTGCATGGGATTTCATATACTCCTTGGTTTTCTAACCCAATTACGTCTTTGGGGTTTCTTAGGATGGTGGATATTTTTCTGTCTGTGTAGAATGCTGTTTTGATGTTGTGTTTTTGGAGGATCTTGCTGATTCTGTCTGTGGTCCCTTTTAAGTATGGGAGGAAGGCTTTGCCATTTTCTTATTCTCTGTCTTGGGTTTTTGTGGGTGTCTCTCTTCGGATTAAATTGGTAATCATGTTTCTTTGCAATCCATTGGCTGTTAGTACATTAGTGAGAGTGTGTAGTTCAGTTTTTAGGTATTGTTCGTCAGCTAGGTGTTTTGTTCTGGAGATGAGTGTCTTGGCTATGGAGTTGATCTGTGCTGGGTGGTGGTGTGAGAGTGTATATATATATATATATATATATATATATATATATATATATATATATATATATATATATATATATGTGTGTGTGTGTTTTCTGAGGTTTTCGCGGGTGCCTGTATGTGGATCCTTGGTTTTTTGGGTTTTTCCCCGCGTAGAACTAAAGGTGTAGGCGCAACGTTTCGACGGAATCCCATCCGTCATCATCAGGCTTTAGCTTCCTTCTTCTGGGAGAAGCATGTGGCTGTTTGTTCCTCTTTTTTAAACTGCCAGAGGGGGAGGGGGGCAGTTTAAAAAAGAGGAACAAACAGCCACATGCTTCTCCCAGAAGAAGGAAGCTAAAGCCTGATGATGACGGATGGGATACCGTCGAAACGTTGCACCTACACCTTTAGTTCTACGCGGGGAAAAACCCGAAAAACCAAGGATCCATATATATATATATATATGTGTGTGTGTGTGTGTGTGTGTGTGAGAGAGAGAGAGAGAGAGAGAGAGAAAGAGAGAGAGAGAGAGAGAGAGAGAAAGAGAGAGAGAGGCAGGGCTAGATGAATCAAAAGTTGGAATTAAGATTGCCGGGAGAAATATTAACAACCAAAGATATTCAGATGATACCACTCTAATGGCAGAAAGTGAAGAACAACTAAAGAGCCTCTTGTTGTGGGTGAAGGAGAGTACAAAAGTTGGGTTGAAACTTAACATTAAGAAAACCAAGATCATGGCATGCGTCCCTCTCAATTCCTGGCAAATAGATGGGGAAGAAATGGAGGTAGTGACAGATTTAATTTTCTTGGCTCCAAGATCACTGCAGATGGGGACTGCAGCCAAGAAATTAAAAGACGCATGCTCCTGACAGACATCACCCTGTCAACAAAAGTGCATATAGACAGCACACTAAAAAGCAAAGACATCACCCTGGCAACAAAAGTGTGTATAGTCAAGGCTATGGTCTTCCCAGTTGCAATGTATGGCAGTGAAAGTTGGACCATAAGAAAAGCTGAGCACCAAAGAGTTGAGGCCTTTGAACTATGGTTCTGGAGAAGACTCCTGCGAGTCCCTTGGACTGCAAGGGGATCCAACCGGTCAGTCCTAGAGGAGATCAACCCTGACTGCTCTTTAGAAGGCCAGATCCTGAAATTGAAACTCAAATACTTTGGCCACTTAATGAGAAGGAAGGACTCACTGGAGAAGAGCCTAATGCTGGGAAAGATTGAGGGCAAGAGAAGAACGGGATGACAGAAATTGAGGTGGCTGGATGGAGTCACTGAAGCAGTAGGCGTGAGCCTAATTGGACTCCAGAAGATGGTAGAGGACAGAAAGGCCTGGAGGAACGATCTCCATGGGGTAGTGATGGGTCGGACACGATTTCGCAGCTAACAACAACAACAAATATAGGTCTTTTCCCGTGTAGGATTGAGGGTGTCTTGGCAACGTTTCGATGAGGTCCCACTCGTCATCTTCAGGCTGGTGTCTTCGGTTTTGTGCTTGTGCGAGGTTTACATTTATAGTTCAAGCAGGCCAGATAAGCCACCCAGAAATTCCTTCTTTGTAGCTGGGTTTTTCAAAGGTGGTAACTGTCAAGGTCAAACAAATTTTATCCAAAGTCTGGACTTTAAGACAAGTCTCTTTTAGGCAATAATAAATTGTAATACCATAATTTGCCACAAGATGTCACCAACGCCATCTTAAACTTTTTAAGTCCAAAACTTATATGGTGATTTTTCAAGTCTTATTTTTAAAAAAATAAAAAACAAAAGTCTCCAATAAGAAAAAGAACACTTTTGGTCCCCAAGTTTCAAAAGAATATACATCCAATTAGATTAAAATTATTCTTATAGTTGCTCTGTTTCCCCTGGGTAGTTAGTACCACTTTTCTTAGAGGGTGTGGTAAAAATTCCCTTCCGTCTCTCCTCACAGGGAGAAAAATGCTTTAGGCAGCTTTTACAAGAAAGAAAACTTAGAATCTTAAAGAGAAGATCAGGTCTCACCCAGTTTTGTCCATGTTGCTTGAAAGTTGCTTTGTGATACTTTTGACTTCGGCTGTCAGCAGCTTATTGGCCAGCCATATTGGTATGGCCAGTCATTTCCCCGCCAGTTTGGAGGGCTTCCCTGGATCCAACAGAAGGGCCACCACCCTCCCATGATCAAACAGGGGTCCCCTCCTTGTTTGTTGCCTCTACAGGGCGACTTTCAACCGTTTCCAGAGTCCCCCAGAGGAACGAATTCAGACGCGAAAGACGGAGCCTGTCTTCCTGCGTCTGCGGCACCATGATGCCAAGTCAGAGGTCCCCTAGCTTTTTATTCTTCTGATAAAGAAAACAACCACAAGTAGGAGGCAAATTTCATTGGTGTGCAGCAGGGGTCTCCAGACTTGGCAGCTTTGAGACTTGTGGACCAGCTATTGGAGCTGAAGTTCACAAGTCTTAAAGTTTTCAAGTCTGGTTTACAGAATGAGGGAAGATGATGATGATAAGATAATGTGGATTGATCAGTCCTTAAACTTTCATATCAGTTATCATAACTATAGATTGTTATAAGCAAATAAACCCCTTCAAACTGGTAGTACAGAAACCAAGACATTGGAAGCTCAGAATCTTCTAAATATTGTTTGAACTTATTCTTGGTAGGTTATCCATTTCCATTTCCATTTGGGGTTCATATGTCCCCACAGTATTTGCTTTTCCTCTTTCTGTTCTAAGGCTGACCAATGTCTGGATAGAGTAGATAGAAATTCTTTGCTGTAGAAAAAATAACAGAATTATAATGGTTGCCAATCAGCACGTCATTTGGTTAAATCCCATTTAAGAAAATGTTATATGAGGTGCTTTGATGAATGAATTTTACCTAATTAAATGGGACCTAAGAGTATCAGAGAAACATACTACAGTACATTATCCTTAAGCCAATGTCTACTGCATATGGGTTGCATGACTGCTGAAACAATTAACAGTGTTCATTTAAGATTGGTATTTCCTTTGGCTAAGGCTCAGATCAAATTCACACCCCATTTATCTATGAAAATGTTCAAATCTAAAATCCAGATATGTTTTTAACTCATTTATCTTTCATTTTTTTTAAAAGTCTACTCATAGTGGCTTTTGGTTTCGATCTATTCTCTTCCACAATAGCCATAGATTTACATTTTAGCAATTAGAACACAGAAATATCGTTCTGTGCTGGTGGAGTAAATTCTCGATAATTTCTATCATAAGTTGAACATTTGTATTACTACTATGTGATTTCTGCTATTCAAAATTATTTATTTTTCCTGAAAAACTGTTGTGTAATTTTGTCAAACTAAGGGATTTAAGCTTTGTACGTGTGTGTGGAAAGATTTTCTTTAACCTCCATTCCAGAAAAGTTATATCTGTCATTGTTTCTGCTTTTCAGTGCCAATTTTTATTTATTTCTTAACTATCAGACTTGAAACTATTTCCTTCACTTTGATATGAAGTATCCATAGAAACAGATCAGAATTACTTTCTGCTCTCGCTCTGGAAGCAATGCTTCATATTCTTATTCCAGACAATAGTTATCAATTCATTAATTACTAGTGGAATTTTTCCTAGAATTGTGAATTTTCAGCTCAGTAGAAGATAGTAAAAAATGTATTTCATTTATACATTTTATCTAATAGGCCTGACTGAACTCTTACTCTTCCCAAAATTGATGAAACACCTCTGAATACCAGATTCACAATAAGTCCTTAACACAATGAAAATACTTAGTGCCTTTGGATATTCCACTGAAAATTTAAAAGATGAATATTATATAAAGTCCTGTCTCTCTTTAAAATGTTTGGAGACTATTTTTTCCTTCAAGTCAGTCTTGATTCCTGACAACAGCCTGGATAACTCCATGTAGGTATTTTGCTGATGTTTTTGGAAGTCTCTAGCTTCATGCCTTTAATCAAACTAGCTCTCTTTCTTAAGTCTAACAACATCAAAAATATGATGTATCTTTAGCATATGAATTGAATGTAGAACAAACCTTGTCCTGGAAATATATTCTAACTATTCATATGAGTCATTTTTTAAATGTCTGCAGTACCAAAATCTGAAAAATCTGTTATCGGAGAAATGAAAAATGCCCTTGCATATCCACACAGCAGATACTGCATCTTTATATCTGGTCTGTTTCAAATCCAGCATATTGTTTTACTGTTGTTCCAGAAAAGAAGTAGTTTGCCTCTTCTGCACTGAATGCTGAATCTTGGTTAAAAAAATAAAATAAAATGCTACCAATGTTGTCTCTAATTGTTATTATGTTGTTCATTATGTTCAATTAATAAATTAACACAATTAATTAATTATAGGCAAAATGTGTAAGCTAACAAAACAGCAGCAGATATCCAATAAGGTGCTGTTGGGACTATCATATCTGGGTTACATGGCCCATAGAGAGTATCCAATAACTCTTTGTTAACAACTAGGATGATCCAGTTATGACAGCAACCACAGAAATTCCACTAGTGTCCTCATAGCAAAGATTTAGCAAGAGGTCTCTGGTGAGAGAAGAGAAGGATTCTTAGTTGTTGAATTTGGCCTTTAGCAAATTTTTTCCCAGGCCATTGTCACTTTGAGGCATTATGTTTGTTGGTATTCCCAAGCATTTTGACTGATCTTGTTTGATTTATAACACTTTGTCTTGTTGAGTTACTATGTCTAAATTTATGCTATATCTGTTGTAATGTTACTGTGTAATTTTCAACTGCCTTGAATATTTATGCACTGAATTTGTTTAAATAACATATATAGTAGAACCAAGCTACACAAATTACACAGGAGAACAGAAGGAAACTGACAGAAGTGGTTTTTAAAAAATGATTGCAAGCATATATATTTGTTTGTTGAATATTATATCATCCTTTCTACCGGGAACTCATATAACAGTTCAAAACTTTGATTTCTTTGGACCAAAGGCCTTTTGTTTTCTTGCTTTAATTTAGGATAGATGAAAAAAATTTAAGTTCTCACTGTCAGCCTCCCAAATCTTAGAAATCATATACTGAGTTTTAATACTGATGTCAATTTTTATCTGTGTATTTGTTTTTTTCTTGATAGGGCATTATAATGTGGTGTAGGAGTGTATTTCTGCCCTCTGTTTATGCAGAGGATAAGCTGACCATGAAAAAATAAAACTTGAAGATTGTTTAAACAAACAGCATAGATTATAGAAAGTAATTTCTCTTCAAAGAAGTACATCAATAGAACTAGTCTTCCATGCTTAATTACAGAATGACTTTCTAGAGTAATTCATTTCTTTGGTTCTATATACCTACTTTTCTTTCCAATCTTTGTACTCTAATAGTCAAGTGCTCTTCTCTTCTCTTATCCCAGCCTCTAACTTTTCTTATTTTCACAACTGCCTTCTTCACAAGACAGTAAATTTCTTTCTTGCATTTTTGCACGCGCACACACACACACACACACACACACCACTACCTATTGATCACAGGGCCATCCACAATGTCTTCCCACCATGCCCAACTTGCAACTACTCCAAGTAAACCAACTTTAGAAGCATGAATTGTGATTTCTCCCCTTCCCCCAAAATAGGAATTTCATTTAGAAATTATCCTAGCCTTTAAAAGAAATTGTCCATTCCATTGAAATTAAATAAACTAACAGGAATTAAAAGGGAGTGAGTGAGATGGGCATGTAATCATTTTATTTTATTGTAAATTCTGTCTTGCCTTTTTTATTAATTAAAATAGTAAATACTTTAAACTCATTCTAGGATTGGGCCATGCATAGGATTATTGATTCAACAGGATACTGAATGATGTAGCTGTTGTGGTTTGCAGATGCAAAGTAAAACTTAAGAATTGAACAATATTTATTTATTTATTTACCTATTTATCTATTTTTCATTAAATAGTTCTTATCAATCCATATATAATTTAGAAAAAAGCACTTGTTTCTCCAGGAACAAACTAGGTTATGTTCTCAAATCTTGGCAAATAAAATTACTCCATAGAAACATATTTTTTTCTGTTTTCTGTTTCCTTTTTAGCTGATCCAATCTATGCTATGTAAGATTATGAACAGTACAAAGGCAACATTCTTTGGAGATATTTCTTTCACACTTTACAGCTCAGTCATCTGGAAGTTCAGAAATAATATAAGAGTTCAGTTTGGCCCCAAAGAAATAATTATATGATTCTGAACAGGTTTTCTTTTCCTTTTTTCCCCTTCTCTAAATAATGTATCTTATGCAGAAGTTCTTTCTGTAGCAAAAAAAATATATATCAATTTGAGTACCATGAATCACAGGATGTTACCTTATAATTTTTGTGCCATTTCTACTGAAAAGCTTTTTATACCTGTTCAGGAAGAGTTTTTAAACTTTTTAACTGTAATTATTAGGCACAGATTAAGTATACTTTTTCAGCTCTTATTTCCTTTCACATGAAGGAAAGAATGTAACATTAAGTCATCTTGGTTATAACTTTAATCATTCTGGAATTTAAATGATACTTTTGATAGTTAGGGCAAAATGATTCTCTTGCTGCCTGAAAGTGGTGATTGCTGTTTTTCCTTAGATGGCTAAAATTATTCAGCTGTGTAAATTTCCAAATGGTATTGGTTTAATAACAGCCTTTTTCTCTGGTTTCAAGATAACCATATCTCATTCTGATGAACTTATTCTAGAGAGCTGACTTTCATTAATTAGATGAACTGAAAGAGCTTCCATGCCCAAGCAGGAAAGTGGGACCAGGCCATATACATAAAATTCAGACAAGACAAGCACCTGCATATAATACCCCAAACTTAACAACTGTTGATAGGAAAAACAAAAAAGTCTGGATAATGGATGTGGCAGTACATGGATAGTACAGAATAGAAAAGAAAGAACTGGAGAAAATCACAAAATAAAAAGATCTGCAAACAGAAGTAGAAGGATTGCGGCAAAAGAAAGCAAAGATAGGACCAATAGTAATAGGTATCTTGAATGGAATCCCCAAAAATCTGGAGCATCACTTGAACACCATCGATATAGGCAAATTCACTATCAGTTGATTGAAAAAGGCAGCATTACTTAGATCAGCTTATATCCTGAAACATGGTATATCTTTTAATACCATGAAACAAAATCTTGTCTATCCCAGGTCCTTTTTAACTTATTTTGTACAGTACTATACATATCTCTAATTCAGTATAACATTCCATACAATTGAATTACTTCAATTTAGTGAGGTCATTAATACTATTCCCTGATTTTATGATAGGAAAATACTAGTTGCTTATTTAAACTGAAACTAGGTTATATACAGATAGTCTTTGACTTACGACAATTGACTCCAGAATTAAAGTTGCTAAGTAAGAAATTTGTTAAGTGAGTTTTGCCCCATTTTACAACTTTTCTTGCCACATTTGTTAAGCGAATCACTGCAATTCTTAAATTAGTAATACCTTTATTAAGTGAATCTGGCTTCCTCATTGACTTTGCTTGTCAGAAAGTTATAAACAGGGATCATATGACTCCGGGACACTGCAACTGTCATAAATATGAATCATTTTGCAAGCATCCAAATGTAAATCATGTGACCATGGTGATGCTGCAACAGTCATAAGTGTGAAAAATGGTCATTAAGTCATTTTTTTCAGTACTGTTGTAACTTCAAACAGTCACTAAATTAACTATATTGTAAGTTGAGGAATACCTGTAATGTTTTGAATTTCCAGCAAGATTTTGGATGTTGCAACTGTTAGGATTCTGCATATGGACCCTGGTACATCCTGGCACAAGGATTACAGAGAAATATTTTGCATATACTGACAAATTTAACTGGACTATTAGTCACAAACATGATTCAAACCATTTCCATTTTGCTGTTAGATTGCTTTGCCATAACTCTTGCTGTGATGAATCAAAATTGGTTAAAGCTGTTTTATAAATGCATTATATACACTACTTTTCCTATGTATGATTAATGTGCCTAGTGACACAGATTTGCATGAATGAGTGTCAGAGTGTTTTCTGTCCAGAACATTTCCTCCTGGCTTCAACTCAGTCCATTTGACATTTATTACAAACAATAGCTAAATATCCTTCATATAATGGCTGCCACAGCTCTACATCTGAATGTGGGGTTTATAATATAGGTGGACAAGTCTATCTTGTTAAAAATATTAATCAGATCGTGTTTGTGGTGATAATGGACACAGTTACAAGAGCAAAATGGAATGACACTTTTTAAAATGCAGCTGTTAAGAATCCAAATTCTAGAATACACTGACTTGGTTTAGGACAGGGGTCGGCAACCTGAAAAAGCAAAAAAGAGGCACTGGGAACTGGTTCCATCCAGATAAAAAAAAGTGGGAGCCGCGCGCGTGCATCTATGCATGCGCATGCGCATAAAACAAAATGTTGTTTTTGCGCATGCGCGTATACACGTGCGTGGTTCCACTTTTTTTATGTGGACGCACCTGCATGCCAGCGGCAACGGGTCTCCGTGGTGACGGGCGCTGGGTTGCGGCGCCGCCTTCAGCCCAGGCGTCGCCGGAGCCACCCCCGGGACCTCCAAACTGCCGACCGAACACCTGTTTGTAGACCTGCTGGTGCCGGTTTAGAACCGGCACCATCAGGTCTCCAAACCGCACCTCCGCCTGAACACCAGCAGGTCTTGACATGGGTGTTCGGGCGGAGCTGCGCGTGGCTCCGCCCGCGGCTCCGCCCACGGCTCCGCCCGAACAGTGGTTTGGAGACCTGCTGGTGCCGGTTTAGAAAGCTGCCGCGGGTCGCGGCAGCTTTCTAAACCGGCACCAGCAGGTCTCCAAACCGCACCTCCGCCCGAACACCGGCAGGTCTCGACACGGGTGTTCAGGCGGAGCTGCGCGCGCACCTCCACCCGAACAGTGGTTTGGAGACCGGCTGGTGCCGGTTTAGAAAGCTGCCGCGGGTCGCGGCAGCTTTCTAAACTGGCACCAGCAGGTCTCCAAACCGCACCTCTGCCCGAACACCGGCAGGTCTCAACACGGGTGTTTGGGCGGAGGTGCACGCGCAGCTCTCCAAACCTTTGGAGTGGTGCGCGCGCACCTCCTCCCGTTCGGAGTGGTGCGCGCACGCCTCCCCCCATTCGGAGAGGTGCGCGCGCACCGGGTGACTGGTAGCCGTGGGTTGCCGACCCATGGTTTAGGAAGACTAAGAGAAAGAAGAAGCTGACAGAAGTTAAAATAATGTGAAGATGGAATGATGGAAGATAGATAGATAGATAGATAGATAGATAGATAGATAGATAGATAGATAGATAGATAGATAGATAGATAGATAATGTTCATGGATGTTGATAGAAAAGGGGAGAAACTAAACACTGGAGAAGTCCTATAGGGCAGTAAACCTGGAGTCAGCCATTCTGTACTACAATCTGCAACTGGCTCCTAAGAAAGGAGGATAACTCCTGTTAAACCATGCTTACCATTGCCAGGATCAATTACAGTAGTATTCTGAAGACTATCTGTAGTCTTTTATGCAATTCCTTACCAACATGCCATTAGATATGAAAGATTATGAAACACAAAAATAAAAAGGAAGCTGAACTGCCAAGCACTACAACCTTTGAATAATACCTTACATAACATCACAGAAGGATACAAGATTGTGGACCTATGATGATCTCACAAATATTATGAACAGAAAAGGTCAGAGCTCTTTCAAATATATAGTGACACAGCCTGCCCTGAAGGTATTAGTCCTGCAACTCAGAACATTGAACTTCAGGTATGTAGTATGTTGTCCAAATACTTTTCAACACTACTATATTTCACTTAGGTTTACATATTTTGCAACATCACTGATAATAGTAAAATAATATTTCAAAATCAACCTTCACTGTTTATTTATTTGATTTATATCCCACCTTTATTTTTCAGTACTTAGGGTCAGGGCTTTTTTCCTCATAGAACGCTCAGAACGGAGTTCCGGCACCTTTTTTGGATGGAACCTTGTAGGGTAGGCAAGGCGGGTTGTATGACATTTGTGAGTTCCGGCACCTTTTTCTTTTACAAAAAAAGCACTGCTTAAGGTGGTAGACATAATGCCTCAACCTCTTATTTTCCCCATATCAACAACCTTGTGAGATGGGTTGGCTGAGAAACAGTGAATGGTCAAAGTCAATTTTGATATCTAAGGGAGAATTCACAGTCTCCTTGTTTTTTGTTAAACCAAATTACTAATGCGGTTGAACCCAGGACACATAATACAGAAAGCCAAGTTACTCTGCCCCTAAGACAAATGATCCAGTAAGTGCTGTCTCTGATAACGCCCTACATTAACTGCCCATGGCAGCAACCTGAATCAACTAAAAAGTTTCCATACTCATTCCAAACCAGACATTGATTTAAAACACACAAGGATAAAAATGGCCAGTGGACACAATAAACATACAATCCTGTACAGGTCTATTGAGAAGACCCATAAAGTTAAATTAAATTTTATTTCAGGGAATGCATATAGCACTGTAGCCTTCAAGTCATGCCTATTTTACCCATGATAAAAAAAGAAATACCGTATGTTGTGAGTCTTTGTTTTAGACAAACCATGGGAAATCATTATCCTACATAATAATATTTTTCAGACCTCATTTACAATCTGAACTGGAGAGTTCATAAGCACCCAGGCTAAACTTGTAAATAATAAGTTCTCTTAGGACCAGACCTGTTTTATCTATATTTATTGCTTGTGTCTGGCTACTTATTTATATTTCCCTTAATAGGCACCAGCAAAGAATTGTTCACATCAGAGGTTTTAATTACTTGACATACTTTTTTATTGATCACAGATAGCAAAGCTGTTTTTTCTGTTAACCTTTCAAAATATCAATTTTAGTTCTCTCCCTATGGATGATTCATAGTGTGTTCCACCATTATTATAAAAGGAAGCTTTGATTATATAGCAGAAATATTCTTGAAGCAGAAAACTGATAAAGTCCATAAGCTGTGTGAAACCCAATGGTAGGTATGTCTTTGTCACATTTGGAAAAACTGGTTGCTGCAAATTGTCATTGTTGCTTTCCTTGAAATGGGTAAGTTTAATGGCTGTCAATTTATTATTTTAATTAAATATGGACCATAGGGAACAGAGTTCTGAATCCCAGATCTGTTACTGGGTAAATGTCAGTAAGTTTCTAATGGCTCAGCACTTGTTACCCATCTGTATGCAAATAAAAATGTCCATCCTCAGAGTGTTAATAAAGCTGTAAACAAGAAATAATACCTATATAAATCTCCTACTCTTGTAATTATCAGCATTGATCATATGCAGTTTAACATAGCTGTTGCTGCTCCTTGCCTCCTCCCAACCCAAACAAGCTGTTTTCAGAACTAGCTACACACAGCAGCACTAGAATGGAAGCAGGGATTAAGTAGCTATCTTTCTTGCCTACTGTTCTGTTGCCATTGTCCCTCTTCACTAGCCTAGCTCAGGCTGGTCTGGTCAACTTACATTGCAGAAGACTTATCCTTAAAGTACCTCTCTTATTGAGTAATACACCGCTATCACTATTTTTGTGCAGGGTGTCAGGCATCTGTGCGCATAATGTACAACCCAAATATAGGGATTACCACAAAGTGGTAATGTTAATAGGAAGAAGACTCCTCACAGGTCAGATCGTTCTCATAATAAAGACTTTTCTAAAGTCATGCTTCAGGCATGCCAGTTTCTATCCCAGAACCCTTCTGCATGAGTACAAACAAGAATCAAGAAAGAATGATCTTTGTAACATAGTCACCCAAAGAACACCAGAGAACATTCAGTGCAGAGCACTACAGAAATTCAGCGGGTTTGTAAAGGTTTTGAGAATGCTTTTTTCACTGCTACCTTATCCTAATCCAGTTACCAGGAAATTGGCAGGCTTACACCTGTAACATATATGGTTTCCTGCATGGTTGGTAGCATCAGCTCAGAATCTTAACAACAACAACAAAAATCATCCTTTGATTCTTGTTCCTTTTAACTGATTCTGGTAAAAATTGTAAACAGGACCTACCACATTGCAAATCATGCAGTGCTATATGACTGAATCTGTGTCCTGAAATCCTTTCCAGTGTATCATCCTGGTGTTTGCTCAAATGCATGTTTTTCAGAACATTCTAATGATTGCACTAAAAATGTGAGGACTTTATTTAGAAAATATCTATGAATGGCTAGGCTTAATTTCTATAGTATGATAGGGCTAGTTTTTTTTAACCATTCCACTAAGTTGGGACAAAGATAAAATACAGCCTAAGACAAGAGTCTTTAGAATTGCAGAGTAGTGAGATGAGAAGTTGGTTTATGGTATAATATAGAAAGTTTCATATTCAAATAAACACATATTCATATGTGTTCACCAGTGTACACATATACACAGAGTGTCTCTCTCACACACATACAGAGAATATGTTGGTTTGCAAGATTAGATATCCTAGCTTACATGTAACAGCATATCAATAATGGGGATAAACTTGGGTTTTGGATAGGCTTGCATTAGCCAAATATACTGAAACTGATTTGTATTTTCCTTGCTTACAGCACAGGAATGCTATCTGGGGATGGACTAACTAAGGCTAGTAACCTAGTCTATATGTCCTCCATCTATTAAAATGTAGTATATGAAACCTTAGATTGACCAAAGTCTTGATGGAAGGTGGAGGTCCATATGTATAGACACAGGGACTACAAACCAGAGATGGACTGAGGCAAAGTTTTAGAAGCAACTTTTAGTTATAAATAATCCAGTACACACTCTAAGCAAACCTGCTATTCTCAGATGAAGTGGAAGAGGCTGCTTCATTACCATTTATGGGCAATATTTATTATTGCCTGTAAGATGATTCTCTTGTAGATATGTTTCTGGAAGCAAAATATTTCAAGTGCCCTATTTTTCCTCTTTGTTGCCTTCATCTCAAAGCTGTGGAACAGACAATAAGCAATGCTAGCAATTGCTTTGCCTCAAGGTCCAGCTCTTTATCTGTAGAAACAGCTTGCATTCCTTTCCTTTCTGACTTGATATTTATCACATTACCCCTAGTAAAAAATCATTAGAACTGCAAAACCTGGAAGAAAAATTAAATAAGGAGTCCATCTATAGATGGTGGTATAAGTGTGCAAGTATGTAGAAAAATAATATGCATAAATCTACCCAGGAAAGAGGCTGTTCAGCAAGAAAAGTTTTAAGAGAAGTCTTTGTTTTAAAACTTGAGGGTCAAAATGCAAAGCCACCTCACGGGAGATGAGGTGTGGGAAGAAGAGATCATTTGTTTCTTGTGTTTTTAAAAAGAGAGGCAAGTTATTAAAGTTGCTTATATTTGTTTTAATGAAGGGAAAGCCATTATTTTGGTTGTATTCCCTACCAGCACTGATAATGTTACCTAGTTTGGGTAATGAAAAGTCTACAAGAAAACTGCTAAGTTTGTAAAGCCACCCTAAGTCTTCGGAGAAGGGCGGGATATAAATGGAATTAAAAAAAAACAACCACCACCAAGCTCAGAGATCACCATCCCTCATTTCAACCCTGAGCAACAAATATTCTCTTCTATTGGTAAGGGATGAATGTTACACAAGAGTTAATGACCCAATAATGAAGGGTTAACAAGTCATGCAGGAGATTAAAGAAATGTATGTACAAAGTTGTATTAAGATACAACACATCCCAATGCAAGCACTAAAGGGGTAGAGAATTTAAGGAAATATTTCTCCAATAAGTGAAATATAATCCCTTTGTTCATGCAATGGTCAAATACATTTTGATCAGATGGGTGACTATTGACCTTGATCTGTTGAGGTAGTCCAGCAGTCAAGCTGAGTAAACCCAGCATTTCTTACAAGAGAGAATTGGAGGGAAGAGAAATGCAAAGACTCTATTAAGATTCCACTCCAAAAGAACTCTCCCAGACTTCCAACCCTTTTTGTCTTGATTAGCCAACAGCAACCAATTTTTTTAAATCCATATGAATGGCTGAGAGAGTAAATATGAAATACTTATATTGGGACATAAATCATTTAATTGAGTGGCAAAGTAACTGAACATTACAAACTTAATTTGCCTTAAAGAAAGGTAAAGAAGCCATAGTTTTAGTGCTACAAGCCATCCAGAGTCGCCTTGTGATGAAATAGGCAGCTAAATAAATAAATAAACAAATAAATAAATTGTTTGTCAAATGTTTCTGAGTTACAGTTTCTCAAATTTTATCATTTTTTCCATGCAGGCTGGATCCTGGGAGTTGTCATCCCAATTCATCCACAAAATGTTCCCAAATTTAAAAAAAATATGCTTTGGACCCACATGTTGCAGTGACTGCCCTTAGGCTTGCAGCCTGATCTGAGTAGTTTTATCTTCTCGAAAGTACTGAGACTCTTCAAAATGTTATTGAAACCTGAGTTTATGAAAGAAGAGCACATGATCTTTTAAGCAAGCCCAAAGCAAAGATTGTGCCCACAATCTTTTTAGACCTCTCCTGGCTTAAAACACTACTGATAACTAATACTATACAGACAGCTTTTTTATCACACCTTGCAGCTGATGTATGGTTAAAAA
The DNA here is from genome assembly GCF_947247035.1 of Vipera ursinii. Lineage (NCBI taxonomy): Eukaryota > Metazoa > Chordata > Lepidosauria > Squamata > Viperidae > Vipera > Vipera ursinii. Next base: position 249,750,072 of record NC_139513.1, read on the forward strand.
ACATATTTTCCACTTGCTTGGAAGATATAAATGATCAAATCATCCTTAGATGAAATAGGACAGTCAAGGCAATTTCAGCCAAAGGGCAGCCACTGAGGCTCTTGACCGAGTTGTACCCCTGCGGCCCCTGACCCGGTGCAGATCCCGTCGAGCTCCATGGTTCTCTGCGGAGCTCCGGGAGATGAAGCGTCGGAGACGGGTCCTAGAGAGCGGTTGGAGATCCAGCCGATCCGAATCCGACCGATTGCGACTAAGAACCTTTACTAGGTCTTATCTCGCTGCGATAAGGGAGGCGAGGTCTAACCACTTCGCCACCCTTATCACGTCCGCAGATAATCGCCCGGCCTCCCTGTTTAGGGTGACTCGCTCCCTCCTGAATCAGGAGGTGAGGGAGGAACCCTTGCAGGGTCGTGCCGAGGAGTTTAACCAGCATCTGTCGGACAAAATCGCTCGGATTCGGACCGGTCTGGACTCTGACTGGGCAGAGTCTGTCGAGCAGGACACGGGCGGTCTTGTCAATATCACCTGGGAGGAGTTTGATTCTGTGACTCCGGAGGAAGTGGACAGGATCATGGGGAGGCTGAGCACCACCACATGTTTATTGGACCCGTGCCCTTCCTGGCTGGTCTATGCAGCCCGGGAGAGGACACGCAGCTGGTTCCAGGCAGTTATATCGGCTTCTTTGAGTGAGGGCAGCTTCCCCGCCGTCTTGAAAGAGGCGGTGGTGAGGCCTCTCCTCAAGAAGCCTGCCTTGGACCCAGCTGTATTGAACAACTTTCGTCCTGTCTCCAACCTTCGCTTTCTTGCAAAGGTTGTTGAGAGTGTGGTGGCACATCAGCTCCCTCTGGTCCTGGATGAAGCGGATTATCTAGACCCGTACCAATCGGGTTTCAGGCCCGGGTACAGCACGGAGACAGCATTGGTCGCGCTGGTGAATGATCTCTGGAGGGCTCGGGACAGGGGGCATTCCTCTGTTCTGGTCCTATTAGACCTCTCAGCGGCTTTCGATACCATCGACCATGGTATCTTGCTGCGGCGTCTCAGGGGATTGGGAGTGGGAGGCACGGTTTTACAGTGGTTCTCCTCCTATCTCCAGGGACGCTCGCAGTCAGTGTTGGCAGGAGGGCAGAGGTCGACCGCGAGGTCTCTCATTTGTGGAGTTCCTCAGGGGTCGTTCCTCTCGCCTCTCCTGTTCAACATCTATATGAAACCGCTGGGTGAGATCATTCGTGGTTTGGGAGTTGGGTATCATCAGTATGCTGATGATACCCAGCTTTTCTTTTCGACCCCAAACCACCCCAGTGATGCCCTCACCGTGATGTCCCGTTGCCTGGAGGCGGTTCGGGTCTGGATGGGGAGGAACAGACTTCAACTCAACCCCGACAAGACCGAGTGGCTTTGCATACCTTCATCCCAGGTTTATTCGGACATTCCACCTCTCACTATGGGGGGCGAATTATTACCCCCCGTAGATAGGGCTCGCAACTTGGGAGTCCTCCTAGATTCACGGCTCACCCTGGAAGACCATATAGGAGCTATGACTAGGGGGGCTTTCGCCCAGGTTCGCCTGGTGCGCCAGTTGCGGCCCTATCTAAGCCGGGATGATCTATGCACGGTCACTCACACGCTCGTGACCTCTCGACTAGACTACTGCAACGCTCTCTACATGGGGCTGCCCTTGAGGACCACCCGGAAGCTCCAACTGGCACAGAATGCAGCCGCGAGAGTTGTGTTGGGAGTTTCCCGATACTCCCATGTCACACCTCTGCTCCGTGAGTTGCATTGGTTGCCAGTTGTCTTCCGGGTGAGATTCAAGGTACTAGTAATGGTGTTCAAAGCCCTACATGGCAGGGGTCCGGAGTACCTTAGGGAACACCTGCTGCCGGCGTCAACTTCCCTCCGCCCTGTGCGTTCCCACAGAGAGGGACTCCTCAGGGTGCCACCGGTCAGAGAATGTAGATTGGTGGCCCCCAGGGGGAGATCTTTCTCTGTGGGCACCCCAGAGCTATGGAACCAGTTACCGGTTGAGCTCCGGATGGCGCCCGATCTTCGCTCCTTTCGCCACGATCTGAAAACATACCTGTTCGAACAAGCCGGCCTGGCCTGAGGGGGGATTGGTGGGGGTTTTTATTATTATTTTATTGGGGTTTTTTATTAATGTACCAACTGTTTTTATGGGCATGTATTTAATTACCTTTTAATTTTTGTAACTCTGTGTTTTATTCTTGCCCTGTACACCGCCCTGAGTCCTTCGGGAGAAGGGCGGTATAGAAATGTTAATAAATTAAATTAAATTAAATTATCTATATCAACCTTCCCTTCCTTTCCCTATGTCAATGGGATGATACAGAGCCTTCTCCATTCTGAGTGCTCTCCAGCACATGAATAACTCCCAGGAATCCCCAACTAGCTCAGATATTGCTGAAAATTCTAGTAATTGAAGTCTATATATCTTGCTATTGTCCAGAATAGGGAAGAGTAATTGCTCTCTCATGATGAAGGCAAAGAAGGATAATGCAGCATTAAATATTTATTCAACTCAAACGGCTATATCAGAAGTGCTCTTTATATAAAGTTTCCCAAAGTAAGCTCATATACAGTACCACTTTTTTACCTAACTTTCAAAAGTATGCATCCTCTTTTTAGATGTCTTGTTTGCTACCATTGTTTTTAATGAAGATTTCTAAGCAATAAAAGAGAAGTGCTAGCAGATACTGGTGCAGCTTTCACTGCAGCAGAATCTATTTTGGTGGATCTTGCAATATTGGCACATTCTTTATGTTCTTAGGCTACTACAGTGTCTAACCCATTTAGGAAGTGGCCATTTGTTTGGGCATGGTGTGACTGGAGCTTTCATCCAAGACCTTTGAAAGGCTCCAGGTTGAGAAAGATTGTTGTTTTGCCAAACAGAAGATTGTGATTTAGTTGCAAACATATGCAATAATGAGCATACTTATCCAAAGGGGCTGTAATGTTTGGTGAAAACATAAGCTGAGTTCCCACAGCACCTTGAACTAATTCTAAGGTGTAAAAACAGCCTCAGCATGAAACAGTGACCTCCATATTGTAAAACAAGGCACAGTTTTTTTATCTCCAGCTTCCATTTTTACCATGTCTTCATTCTACTGTCATATTGACTTCTCACTTCAGACGCAAAAGTATTTACAGCTGTATTGACAATATTCCCCAGTGTAAGAAGGCCTGGTGAACATTGTTGTCATTTCAAAATAGGAATGATTTGGATGACCCAAAAATCAAAACACTCTTAAGCGAATGAGATTCATAATGAATGTAAAACAGTGCTGAATTGTCTTGAAAAGATATGTGCCAGTAGAACCAGTGTCTCACTTTACCTTACATACAAGTATTTTCTTAGTGGATTTCTGGAAAACAATTGTTGAAATAAGCTCTGCTCTTCATTTGACATCTGCTTCTCCACAAATCTGAAATATTCCAAAGGGGGCTAATTTAGTTAAGGATGAGAAGGACAAAAGCAATGCATAGCAAAAATCGACTCTGTCATTATTTCTATTCAGAAAAACTGCTGAAGAAGGAAATAGCAAAAAGTACTCTGGCTACAGAAAGCTATTTGGATGCATAAAATCTATAGCTTCTGAACCTGCATTTACATTGTAAGGAGATGATGTAAAGCCATTGTGTGTTACATGTTTAGATTTTATTCTGCATAAAATATGCTGGAAATTCCAAAGGGTATGGTATTGAACTACATTCATCATCCTGAGAGGAGTATGTGTTTTTTTTTCTCTCCCAAATAAGCCTGAAGGGAATTATGATAAATATATTGTAATGACTTTCATAGTATTGGTCTACTAGTGACCCCTACTGGACAGAAAGAAAAATATTCCATTTCATAGAATCGCCTGAAATCAAAACAAATTCCAGCGAGACTTTGCATGACATATCTTAAATCTTTCTAAGGAATTGCTACAAAATATATTCACATTGTTGTGAGCTTTAATATAAGTCCTCATAGACTGTATGAAAGTGAAAGACCTTGGAATGGCATCATTCCCATTGTGTAATTCTGTGGCCAACGAGGATTTACTTAGTTCGATGAATTCAATTCTATTTACCAATTCTTATTGTTAAAGAGAAAAATATATATACATAGCCCTTTATCCCACTCACTTGACTTTATAAATAATATTATGTGCCAATTTATGAATAATCCACATGTATACTTACTTCAGTAAGGAGACAGATGACCTTATGAAACTGGTAGAGCATACTTAGCTCAGCCTAAAATACTTAATTAGGTAGCATAGCATAGTTTTAACTCTCACTGCCATTCAACAAGCTTAATCTAGAAAAGTAAACCAAAACAGGGTGAGATGTGTTGCAACTCTGGAAAGATATCCAGACATCAGCTAAAAGAATATTTGTCAATTAAAGGACAGTTATTAACAAAGCCTGCAAGGCAAAATATGCTACATACGTTTCCCTTCTGTACTGAGATATAGGGCAAAATCTTTCAAAACACAAATCCATGAACATAGTTTTTATGCAAGAAATCAGTCTTTATTTTTTATGTAAAAAAGTAATATTGTTGGCTGTTGAATTAATGACCTTATTCCTACATTTAAATGCCATTGTCCATATAATGTAGTTTGCTTAGTTTTTAATATCCTAACTAAAGTTACAAGAAACATGCAAAAAAAATCACAGAGCAAAATAACATCTGTGAGTGCTCAACAATGTGTGAAATTTTGCTTCTTATAATCCAAAAACAAAACACCTCCCTCTTTCACTTTCATGTTACAAGAGGACAATCTTCTCTCTTTCTTTGTCGATATTCTGAAGTGAGTGTCTTATTATTTGAAGGAAAACCTACACCTGTAAGACACATTTCATCTTGCATTCAATAGGAATGAAAAATATATATCTTGCTAAGGTCCGATATGCAGAAACAATGATAAGGGTGGAGGGAGGGAGGGAGGGAGGGAGGGAGGGAGGGAGGGAGGGAGGGAGGGAAGGAAGGAAGGAAGGAAGGAAGGAAGGAAGGAAGGAAGGAAGGAAGGAAGGAAGGGAGGGAGGGAGGGTGGGTCCTGGACTTTTAATATCCAGATGGTAATTTTCAGACATTATTACTTTTGTGTATCTTAAAAGTTAAAAAAAAATTCCAAAGAAGAGAAATACATTTAGGATAGGTCTTGGATACTGATAAGTCACAACATTTTCTAGAATGTCTTCAGAAATTTTGAGCAAGTGCTTCTTTTTAAAGAGTTCTCCTTTTACAAATAGACTAGAGAGAGCTATAGCCTAAGCTTTTTCTGTGAGTTAGAAAGTTCCAATTCTCTGATGTATAGATGACATGAAGATCATAAAATAGACAGAGAAAGAGAGAGGCAGAGAAGACATACAGAGTGGTTCAAGACACCTGACACAGAAGTAGCATGACCCACAGAGCCCATTTCTATGGCTTTGTCTAGTCTTTGAAAAACAGTGAACTTGCATATAATTAGTTACCGGCCAATTCATCTGTCATCACAAGTTTATAAAGTGAAGTGCAGTGTAGGACCACAATACATTCTATATGAATCAGCTCTTAGAAACAATTCAGATGACACAAAGTTTACTGCTTGTGGATTGTTGGGAAGAAAAAGAAAGCACATTGTAATTTTGTAGCATATGCCTAGCTATCATATCCTGATAATTAAATTCATTATGATTTCATTCAGTATGATCTCCTCTGTCACTAAAAAGCTAAGTTCCACCATTATATTATGGGCAAGGACAGGACATTTTTCAGGTACAAATAGTCCTTGATGAACTGTAGTAATTGAGGCTGGAATTTCCAATACTAAATGATTCAGTCATACAGCACAACATCAAATAAACATTCCACTTAGCAACAGCAATTCTGGCAGTCCCTGATTACAGTCATTAAGAGAATCACCATGGGTCATTAAGCAGGGACCTTACATGACCATAGCTTCCGACTTCCTGCTGGTTTCCGTTTGCAGGAAGCCAGCAGGAAGATTGCAAATCATGATCATGTGCCAAGGAACACTGCAACAATCTCCTGAAAATATGATGGCCAGTCTGTGTACTATATCTGTGAAGCTATCATGCAGTTTCTGGATCCATTTCCTTATTTGCTGTTAAAGTTCTTAGTTATTACACATCAAACATGCCTCATGACAAGTATTAATGCTATCCCTACAATGCCATGAGTATTCATTTGGACATAAAGTTTTAAATGCAAAACATTCTACTCTCACAACACATGTGGTATACATTCTTTAACAATCTAAGTAACATATTATTGAAGAAAGTCTACTAAAAGTATTTTTGTTCACTTTTGAGATGTTTATTCTTAGATTGGTGTATTTAGGACTAAGATGTTAATGTAGACTCAGCCTTCCATCCTTCCGAGGTAGGTAAAATGAGGACCCAGATTGTTGGGGGCAATAAGCTGACTTTGTAATAATGCTGCTTGGGGCCCCCCGAAAGCCCTAATAAGCAGGCATATACATAGAATGAAGGCTATTGCTAAGCACATTGATTTGTGCTTCTTAGATTGTAAGCCGCCCTGAGTCTTCAGAGAAGGGCGGGATATAAATGGGATTTTAAAAAATGTGTTTTTCATGACTAAGGGTGTATCAGTCAGTGTACAAAGGATTTCTGGCTAAAGCACATATAGCATTATAAATCTTTATATCATATTTTAATGTATATCTTAAAACTACTTTATAGACGTATAGTCAAGATAAAATAGAGGTGTTCAATGAAACAAAAAGTCTAATACTGAGGATTCCATTTAACAAATTTCTATGTCAATTTGCTTCTTTGTTTTAATGATCAACCCTAGAAATTTGTTCAGAGAACTTGTTGAGAGAAATTCATGTACATTCGCAATCGTTCGCAGTTGTGATCATTACTCTACAAATAGTTTAGCATGTAGCAGGGAGAATTATAAAATAAACTGCAATTTTTCTTTAAAAAAATCAGCAAACATATCAAATATTTAACCAGTTTGAAAATGCAAGCTTTTTTAATGTATACAGACAAGATTTCATAAAGCTTTTTTATTCTTCAATATATGTAGCTTGATATGATTTAGGGCTAGGCAAAAATTTTATTTGAAGTTGAATTAGTTCAGAGGCCTGTTTGACCGAAGCACTCCTTTAAAGCAAATCTTTTGAACTGATTTTTAGAAACAGTTCAGTGCAACAAATTGAATCAGATATCTTCAAACAGAATTGGCAATTTAATGGACTTTGGTTCTTGTGGAGTTTTGGTGACCTGAAGATGGTTCTACAAGAACAAAGTTAACAACTGTGGCAAAGATGAAGGAACCTGTGAATAGGCTGGTTACTTGGAACCTTTCTAGATAGGAAATAAGTCACATATTGTATGTTCTGATAACTGTTGGTTGCAAGGGACCACATGACAAAGGAATAGGCCATTTTGCTTGCAATCATAGCAGAACCATTTAAAGGACATTGAGTTTGCAAACTTCACTTTATAATCACTTTTGGCTATTAACAATCTTAAATCTATTAAAGATCTTCAGAATGGCAAGTTTCAGAAGTCATTAGATAAGTTTTATCTTCAATGCTAAACAAAAGAAAATTAATTATAAACCTAAGAACCTAAAGAATTTGAAAAAAAACCACAAAATACTAAATAAGATTTTTATTTAACAAAATTATAATTGGGTTTTCAACTTCAAACCCAGCTTTTGGACGTCTATTATTCAGTTTGTCTAATGCTTTTGTAAGCACACTTCACTTGCTAGAACATCGATACCCAAAAAACGTTGTATGATAGGAGCTACCAGAGAAAAAGCAAAGTCAGATTTGTTGTTGTTATCTGCGAAGTCATGTCTGACCCATCGTGACTCCATGGATAACGTTCCTCCAGGCCTTCCTGTCCTCTACCATCTTCTGGAGTCCATTTAAGCTCATGCCTACTGCTTCAGTTACTCCATCCAGCCACCTCATTCTCTGTCGTCCCCTTTTTCTATTGCCCTCAATCTTTCCCAGCATTAGGCTCTTATCCAGTGAGTCCTTCCTTCTCATTAGGTGGCCAAAGTATTTGAGTTTCAACTTCAGGATCTGGCCTTCTAAAGAGCAGTTAGGGTTGATCTCCTCTAGGACTGACCAGTTTGAATGCCTTACAGTCCAAGGGACTTGCAGGAGTCTTCTCCAGCACCATAGTTCAAAGGCCTCAATTCTTCGGCACTCAGCCTTTCTTATGGTTCAACTTTCACAGCCATACATTGCAACTGGGAAAACCATGGCCTTGACTGTACGCACTTTTGTTGACAGGGTGATGTCTCTGCTTTTTAGTATGCTGTCTAGATTTGCCATAGCTTTCCTCCCCAGGAGCATCTTTTAATTTCTTGGCTACAGTCTCCATCTGCAGTGATCTTGGAGCCCAGGAAAATAAAATCTGTCTCTACCTCCATTTCTTCCTCATCTATTTGCCAGGAATTTTTGAGAGGGCCAGATGCCATGATCTTGGTTTTCTTAATGTTGAGTTTCAAGCCCACTTTTGCACTCTCCTTCTTCACCGCATCAAGAGACTCTTTAGTTCCTCTTCACTTTCTGCCATTAGAGTGGTATCATATGCATATCTTAGGTTGTTGATATTTCTCCCGGCAATCTTAATTCCAACTTTTGATTCATCTAGCCCTGCCTTTCTCATGATGTGCTCTGCATATAAGTTAAATAGGCAGGGCGACAGTATACAGCCTTGCCAGACTCCTTTCCCAATTTTGAACCAATCAGTGGTTCCGTGTCCAGTTCTCACTGTTGCTTCTTGACCCGCATATAGGTTTCTCAAGAGACAAATAAGATGGTCTGGTACTCCCATCTCTTTAAGAACCTGCCACAATTTGTTGTGATCCACACAATCAAAGGCTTTAGCATAGTCAATGAAGCAGAAGTAGATGTTTTTCTGGAACTCTCTAGCTTTCTCCATGATCCAGCGTATGTTGGAAATTTGATCTCTAGTTCCTCTGCCTCTTCGAAATACTGGCTGTACTTCTGGTAGTTCTCAATCTACATACTACTGGAGTCTAGCTTGTAGGATTTTAAGCATAACTTTACTAGCATGTGAAATAAGTGCAATGGTGTGGTAGTTTGAACATTCTTTGGCATTGCCTTTCTTTGGAATTGGAATGTAAACTGACCTTCTCCAATCCTGTGGCTAATGTTGAGTTTTCAAAATTTGCTGGCAAATTAAGTGTAGCACTTTTACTGCATTGTCTTTTAAGATTTTGAATAGCTCTGCTGGAATACTGTCACCTCCACTAGCTTTGTTGTTGCTCAGATTTCCTAAGGCCCATTTCACTTCACATTCTAAGATGACTGGCTCGAGGTCAGTGACCACCCAATCGTGGTTATAAAGTCAGAGAAGACCATACAAAACTTGGCATCAGACATTAAAAGATTATTTATGGACAGTGGACATCAAATGGGAAGATGCAGAAGACATCACCACAGAGAGGATTCATTGGAAGAACCTTGTTGCCCAATGCGCTTTGCGCAAAAGGAACTGATGATGATGGATCCTTTTATAAATACAGTGAATTGTCTCGCAACAGTGAAGTTTTCCTAACCATTAAGGTGAACATCAAGATAACAATTCCTTATATCTGAGCGTGGAGCACTATATCAAAGGTATGAAGCCAGCATCAATCAGCACAATTCAACTGAGTTCAATAGAATCTACACTTAGGAATGTGAAACCAGAGTAAAAAAAAAGACATAATTGATTCTGAAATGCTATATGAAAGGCACTGCTTAAAACTTCTACAGTATATAATCCTTGACCAAAAATTATAAATATAAAGTATGTATTTATGCACACATACACTTAGTTTTACTAAATGCAGCCCTCATGCCTATTCAAAAACAAATGAACAAAAAGGAGCTGGCAGTAAGATAATGTATATAGATTCTAGTTGGTCATTTCATGAGTTACTGTGAATTAGAGCAGGAGTTCCCAACTCCCGGGCCATGGCCCACTACTGGGCCATGAGCCATTTGGAACTGGGCCACAGAAGCAGCAAGCAAGTACATACATGTGCATGTGCAGCCCCACTTGTGCAAGCAGCTGCACAAGTGGAACCAACTCTGCTCCCCTCCCTGCCCCCACCGGTCTGCAAAGCCAGGAAGGTTGGGGAACTCTGAATTAGAGGAACTGAAGTTTACTGTTTTGCTGGGATTATGTTTTCTTCATTTACTATCACCCTTACTTCTGAATGCATCTTTCTTTTCTTTTTTGGGAAGGGCACAGTGTGCACTGTTTCATATACTGTATGCAAGCTATATGTTTTGCTGTATGCAGTTCATAAGCTATTTTGGTTGTGCAAGATAATTTATAGGACATCTTAGTACTAACTTTAGTACTAATTATGTAAAAATGCAAGCTTTTCAAATGTCATAGGACAAAAAAGATCCATTGAAATCATCCCTTCATTTCCCATAATTTTATTCATCACTTTATTCCTAACTATCTCTAGCTAGTCAGCCAATTGATGTAGCCAACCAATTTGATGTAGCTATCACCATGATGGATTAAGACTAAGAGGCTAAACCTAAATCAGTCAATCAATAACTTTCAATAATCTAGTTAGTACAATACATTGCTCTACTATTTCCACAGTTGTTCAGGTATGGATAAACACAATACTTCACAGATCCAGCACATCTAATAAACTTTCAAAGATGTGCCAAGGATTTGCCTGATTGATCTCTGCCATCCACAACATGAGCTAACCTCCCTTCACCATCGAGATACTTATGAATATCCAGTAGCACAGCCTGTGATTAATGTTTGCTCAGTCATTCTTGTAAGTCTGAAGTTTCTTCCTCACTATTAAACCACTGGAGGCTCCTCCTTCTCTCTTCCGATTGTTTCCAGGGCAATATCTCTCTCCCTCATTCCCCAACATCATCCTCACATACCATTACCTTCAACTAGTATACCTTTTTACACTATATATTTTATTTTTTCTAAAAAAATATGTAACCCAAGATAATTTGGACTACATGCCTAAGCTGATGGAAAGAGAAAATAATAATATTGTAGTTTGTTCAAAGTGGACTCAGATTTGAGTCAGAGGAGGGGACTGATAATTAGCAGCCAGTTCCAGAAGGGCTGAAAAGACAATGAGCAGCCATCTCTGGCCCCACCAGACAGACTGTCATCTGAGCAAAGAGAGAAGATGGGTCAAACTAGTACCCAACAAGCACAGCTGCCATAGCTCCCTGAGGATGAGGGTGCAGAATTATACCCCCTCTCCCAATTCAGGAGCTCAGCAGACTGGAGAGAGAGTAGAGCAAAGGCACTCTGCAAGTTTGCTTGCACAGAAGGACCTTGCCCACACTAAATAAGGTACACCAGAAATGTTTCTGTTAAAATGGATCGGAGAGCACAAGTTTTCTATTTACAGCAACCACCCATTAACTCCCACCTTATATGCCTTGATTTATGAACCTCACAACCCTGATTTTGAACCTGGACTGGCTGGACAAGCTCTGACACTTGGACTTTGCCTGACTATTGTTCTACATACCCTTCTGATTTGGAACTCTTGTAAGCCACACTTGGGGAGGGGGCAGGGAAATGTGCATTTGTACTGCAAATGTGTGTGTTTGCTCGCCTCATTTAATAAAGAAAACAAAACCACAAGTGTTAATGTACTTGGCCTGGGACAAGACACTAGCTTTCAAACCACTTTTCATGTTAGCAAGAAGACACAATGATTGTGACTAGCTTACTGATAGGCACAATTCAATAAATATTGATATTTCTCAGACTTTATCAGTATCATCCAATTACCATGACAAGAGCTTTTAATATAAACTTACATTATTGGCAACCCAACCCCAAAGATCTATGTAATTATATAAGATTTTCCAATTATTACATTAGTCCATGTCACAAAAACTTCAGATTAGAACCTCACACATCATTACTTCAGTTTGTAGCTATGAGAGGTTTTAATCCAGCCAAATTGACAAATTAAACTGGAAATTACTTTGTTTTCTGAAAAGCTACATGGTTCGAAGTACCACCACACTTCAATCTTTCAGTGTTACAGTTTCACTCCCACAGCAGTGATGGATTAGGTTAAAAATAAAAATAAATTATTGAAGGTCATGCCAATAGAACAAAAGAAATGAAGCTGCAATCATCTAAACAAAATAAGACAGACAGTTTGATAGGAACCCATGGATGCATACATGCATACACCCATCACATTATTACCTTTTGAGGTAAACAATAGTAAGAGGAGTATAAAAGGACAAGTAGAAATAGAAAATCAAAGAAATGAAAGGTGCAATATAAAGAAAAAATTAAGAACTAGACTTAAATTTGTTCAAGACAATTCACTTCACTTCTCCACATTTTTTCTATCCCATCCACATAACTCTTCAAACCTTGCATTTTGCCCTTTGACCTTCTGATGCCTCTTTTTCTGAGTACCCCTTCTGGTTTTCTGGATCTGCCCCTTCCAAACTAGAAGTTGAAGCTTTTGTGTGCTACTATACAATTCCTTATTAATTTGATATCCAACAGTGTTGACAAGAACAATTATTTAAAAAGTCAACATAGCAGCATATATCAATAGTATTACCATTCAATCACCAATTGCAACTACCATCTTGACTTGGTGGTGTTGTGCTGGGAGGAAGTAGTTCCTGTTACTTAGTGTCTGTGTGTTGTATAGGGGCCTATGTCTTCGATCCATTAATGCTTCTTGTGGATTGACAAGATTTTATTTCTTTAGAGAGGCTCTTGGCCTTTAATACAGTACAGCAGTTGCACAGCAATTCAACAGCTACAGATCTTTAAATACAGGGACTGGATTTGTTCTTTCTTCCTACATACAAAGCCACTGTTAATAACATAGAGAGGTGCCTGGAGAAATGGAAAGGTTACTATACTTCCACACAAAGACCTTGGACGATGTCTCATAGTTATGCATTTTTTATCTGTGCCATTTCTTTATCTCCTCTCCATCACTTGAAAACTTTTGTGTTTGCTCAACAAAGGTAATAGCTGAAAGAAAGGAATATATATATTAGTTTTTATTAGAAATGCCACTGCAGCCATTTTTTCAAGCTTAAGACATGACCAAATTAATACTAGGGAGAAATTCCTACTGTAGCCACTGATAAAAAATAATCTGTGATGTCATGGCAGGTGGGCTTTTTATTTGTTATAGTAAAAACCTTCAAAGAGTCTTCGTGCCTGGGGCTGTCATAGATCAGTTTTTGAATTTTTGTAATTGTAATGCCTTGTTCTTAAAGTTCACTTTCTGTCTGGCTTTTATTTATGGCAGAGGGGGGAAAAATCCAGAAGTCAAGCAATATTATATATGCTTCCTTGTGTGATATACTCTTAGCCATTACCTTATGTATTTTGATAGATATTCAAGATTGTGATAATGAGATTGTTAAACATTGTTAAGGAGCCAGGGGGCCAAAAGCTTCAAGAGTAAATTTTATCCTAATAAGCAGTGGGAAGATACCCATGAGAAGGTTCATCTCACATGCTCAACAGAGTGATCTTTAAATTAATTTCCTATTGAATGATTTCCCTTATATTAATAGTAGCCAACAATCTGCAGTTTCCTTTTAAAAGAATTACTCTATTTATTAATATTCCTTAATGGATTATAAATCAGTTATAGCCTCTTAATTCATAATGTACCAGCTTTCTGAAAAGTGTTCTTATGGAAAAGAAAGAAAGAAAGGAGGGGAAAGGAAAAACAAGAGACATTAGCACAGGAACTAAAGTATAAAATACAGCAATTTCACTCTGCAAATATATTCAGAAGCACTATTAATGGCTTGTTGTGGTTCTGGATATATATTTTTTTCCTGTTCTGAAATTCCCAAGGTCTTTCTTCGAAGGCAAAGAATGTCCCTGTAAAGTTCCAAGTGCTTCTTTTGTACATTCAAAACAAGAAGAGGGAACAGGAGAAAACTCAATAGAAAGAAAATATGGATGACACAGTTAAAGAAATGCCTCGAGGGAAGCAGATCATAAGTTGCAACAGGAAACAAAAACGCCTGCAAGGGGCTGGCAAGTCATGTTGTAAGGAGGTGGGGTGATATAGGTTCCATACACTGAACAGAAGATATCCATTTTCATGAGGGCAGTGAGAATTTCTCTGCATCTGTTGCCTTAGCCTAGAGGAACTTTTCCGGCTGCCATCAATAACCATGCAAACATTTAAAAAATGGGCGGGGGGGAGAAACCCCCAAAGCAAAGATCATTCTGACTCATCTGGCACAAACCATTCTAAGAAAACTGAACCAAAGAGTGAGCTACAGTCTGGCTGTTTGTTTCTCCCCAAGGTGAGAACACATGTTTCCTGCGAGCTCCTGTGAAGAAAATTTGCAACTAAAATCATTGCACTTTACATGTATTTCACATCAGGAACTATTCACCAGTTCATTCAGTTTTTCCTTGCTTCTCTTCAGGAATACTATATCTAATGGTACTCTCTCTGGCCCATGTAAGTACTATCCAGGAAAACTTTTCTTGCGTTTTTTTTTTTCTTCCAATTCTCAATGTTAAAGACTTTGCTTTCAAAATTTATTTCAAAGGAGAAGTTTGATGAAATTCTTACAGGTGGGATGTGGTATATGTACACTTATTTAATTATAAGGTGTGAACAGATTTTCACTGCACCATCACCTTTCCAGCTCTGGCTTCACACTCGCTAATTAATTCCCGAGGGAAGGTTCGTAAAGGAATGTCTCCTATAAGGCTTGTTCAGAGGGGGAAATGTGGGCCTGGGAAAACTTCAAAGTGATGTAATAAGGTATAATAGAAAATATAAACATCAACATAGCATCTTCACCATATCCATCATGAATCGATACTCAAAAGCACGATCAAAAGGAATTCAAAAAAATTCTCAAGCAGCCTGAAAATAAGGTATTAAAACTGAAAGCTTTTTGACAGGAGAAATTTTCTAAAAACTGCAAAGCAGGGTTTTTTTTTCTGAAGCATTAAGAAAAGCATTATTCTCATTTTACCTCCATTTATTGTTCTGGGGAGAATTTAAGGTTGCTTTAAAAATGGAACTGCCTTATTTGGAAGATTCCTCCTGCTTAATTGTTTTGGGAATCCTCCTATAATGCATTTCAACTAGTGAAGGTTTTTTTGTGGAGAAAACAGAAAGAAAGAACTCAAAAAAAGAAGTAAAAAGGCCTCTGATGGTCTCATATGACTGAACCAAATGCATACGATGGTCCAAAGTCTGGCATATGAATGAGACATGCCCATCTAAAAACCAACTGACACCCTAAAAATTTAAAATTAGGACACATTAATGCTAATGTGTGATATAGCATAGAACTGTGGTGGTGAACCTATGGCACGGGTGCCACAGGTGGCACGCAGAGCCCTCTCTGTGGGCATGTGCACCATTGCCCCAGTCCTAGGCCTTTAGCTGGGTTTTATTTAAAAAAATTCGCTTTAGGCTTCTGCCACTGTGTGCAAAAAAAAAGGTTCAATCAATTTCAACTTCTCGCGGGGAAAAAAAAGTCTCACAAAGTTGGAATTGATTGATTGAACTTTTTAGTCCCACCCAGTCTGCCGTTACCACCACAGCCATGCCCACCCAATGGGCCACACCCACCCAGCACCCAATGACACATAATTGGGTTTTGGATTGCAGTTTGGGCACTCGGTCTCTAAAAGGTTCGCCATCACTGGCATAGAATCATACTTATTGCAGGCAAATATATACTATATGTTGTACTCACCACTAGATTCCTTTATTTTGTATGTATTCAAAGAGAATGTATGTATTCAATGAGGGCGGCTACTGCTAAGCTTGTAAGCCGCCCTGAGTCTTTGGAGAAGGGTGGGATATAAATGGAATAAAAATAAAAATAAAATAAAAAAATAAATAACAGATAGGCAGCTATTTTTGTCTTACATGGTGAATTATATAGCAATAGTATGAGCCATGTATCCTTGAAAATTTATTCAGAAGTATGTCATATCTTGCACGAAGAGCACAGCAACTTGCAAAGATAGCACAGCAGCTCTCTTTGAAGATGCCTATATTTTCTAACATTTTAAGTGAGACTGAAAGAAGGCAACCACCATTGGCTACTTTAGCAGGTGCATTAACTGGATATATCAACTATTTCAGTCACCTGCATTGTTTTTCAGGCTGGTAGGGAAGCTTCTATGAGGGACAGAGAAATATGTAAGATCCAAAGCACTTCTTTTGATCTTTCTTTCTTTCTTTCTTTCTTTCTTTCTTTCTTTCTTTCTTTCTTTCTTTCTTTCTTTCTTTCTCTTTCTCTTTCTTTCTTTCTTTCTTTCTTTCTCTTTTTCTTTCTTTCTCTTTTTTCTTTCTTTCTTTTTTTTGAAACATACTATAAGGTAAAATCATTTCCAACTTTATAGGGTGGTACCTTCGTTGCTTAGCCCAGGGAGCCAGCATTGTCAAATCCATTCACACCCATAATTTAAAAAGCTCCAAGATTTTAAGAGGTTAAGTCTATTTGGGAATGATATTGGATTCTCATGCTGGGGAGAGAAGGGAAGAACCATGTTCCTAGTTCACCTGAGTATAAGTGAAGATAAAGTGCTAGAAGATGATGTTGAAAACTAATGACAATGATTGGGGCTGCTCTCTCAATTTTCAAGCACCAACACCTGCTCTCCCTAAACTATCTGAAAGTCCTAGATTCACCCACAAGAATCAATGTATAGCTTTAACTGTACTCAGAAATCTAAACTAGTGGCTTAATATAAAAAAGTTCTTGGTAATGACTCAAGCTTCCTGAATTAAAAATATATATACAGTATTTCCTCAAATCCCAAGATGAGCATCTGCAAATACCCAGAAGAACATCTGCAAAGTGGTCCCAGTTTTGAACATCAGAATCAATTATTTCCAGAAACATCAAATGCAACGGAAAGCACATCCAACCAATGTTTCACCCGTTCTTATAGTTTATATAAAACACTGATCACAGAAATCTATATGATGTTGCAAATGAAGGATTGATTGCAATCAAAAGTTGGAATTAAGATTGCCGGAAGAAACATCAGCAACCTAAGATATGCAGATGATACCACTCTAATGGCAGAAAGTGAAGAAGAACTAAAGAGCCTCTTGTTGCGGGTGAAGAAGGAGAGTGCAAAACTTGGGTTGAAACTAAACATTAAGAAAACCAAGATCATGGCATCTGGCCCTCTCAATTCCTGGCAAATAGATGGGGAAGAAATGGAGGTAGTGACAGATTTTATTTTCCTGGGCTCCAAGATCACTGCAGATGGGGACTGTAGCCAAGAAATTAAAAGACGCTTGCTCCTGGGGAGGAAAGCCATGGCAAATCTAGACAGCACACTAAAAAGCAGAGACATCACCCTGTCAACAAAAGTGCGTATAGTCAAGGCTATGGTCTTCCCAGTTGCAATGTATGGCAGTGAAAGCTGGACCATAAGAAAGGCTGAGCGCCAAAGAATTGAAGCCTTTGAACTATGGTGCTGGAGAAGACTCCTGCGAGTTCCTTGGACTGCAAGGCGATCAAACCGGTCAGTCCTAGAGGAGATCAACCCTGACTGCTCTTTAGAAGGCCAGATCCTGAAGCTAAAACTCAAATACTTTGGCCACCTAATGAGAAGGAAGGACTCATTGGAGAAGAGCCTAATGCTGGGAAAGATTGAGGGCAATAGAAGAAGGGGATGACAGAGAATGAGGTGGCTGGATGGAGTCATTGAAGCAGTAGGCGTGAGCTTAGATGGACTCCAGAAGATGGTAGAGGACAGGAAGGCCTGGAGGAACATTGTCCATAGGGTCGCAATGGGTCGGACACGACTTCGTAACTAACGACAACAACAACAAAAGTGATATTGTAAGAATTACTGAAACTTGGTGGTATGAATCTCATGATTGGAATACAGTACTGAAGGGATATAATTTGTTTTTTAAAAACCCCAGATTCAACAATATAAAGAATGACTTCATTGGGTGAAGGATGAAAACCCTACTAAAAGTGTGTAGGTGAATATTAAAGGAAAAAGGCAAATTGACTTTATTGTGAAAGTATATATTACCAGTGGTCTAACTAAGCAGACGATATAGATCAGGGGTGTCAAACTCGCAGCATCATGTGATGTGTCGCGACGTATCGTGACTTTTTTGCCACTGCCGGCAATGGGGTGGGTGCGGTTTCGTTATGATGCATCCGCCCCGTGGGCCGGCAGTTTGTCACCCCTGAAATATTTGGAGACCAGAGGACCAAGATGCTTAAGGGAAACACCACTGTATTAACAGGGGATTTCATGTACACTGACATCAACTGGAAAATAAACTGCTACAGGCAGAAAATCCAACAAAGTCTTGATGTGTCTTTAAAAGATGGAAAAGGGAAGTAGAAGATCATCTATATTGGATTTAATGTTTTTGAACAGGAAAAAAATGGTCAATTTCACCAGCCTGAAGGCAAGAACTAAAGGTAGCCAGGTTAATGTTCTAGATTTCAAGAGAGCTGACTTCAACAAGCTAAAGGAGTAGTAAGGATGGAAATCCTGAACACTTCAATAATTAAGGCCTAAACACAAAAAATAACAAAAAAGGGGGGAGGAGATGAGACTAGAATTGCTGCACTAAGATCTTTCCGATAAACAAAAAGGACAAGTTTGAAAATTGGAAAAAGGCAGAATATCAGGAAACAACTGCAAGGATGGCATCAAAAAGGCTAAAGCTCAGTATGAGTTAAGGCTTATTATGAATATCAAAAATAACAAAGAAATAAGGGTACTTAGGTATGTGTGGAACAAGAGGAAACTTAAGGAAATGATTAGCCCACTGCTTGGAGAAGATGACAAGATGATGACAGCAACAAGGAGACCATTGATCTGCTTAATTCTCATCTTGCATTTGGAAATGCGAAAGTAATCTGCAGCAAAAATTATTTCAAATAATAAATTATGTTGCTTATGTTACGTTGCTAAGTGAAACATTTGTTAAGTGAGTTTGTCCATTTTACGACTTTTCTTTCCACAGTTGTTAAGTGAATCCCTGCATTTGTTAAGTTAGTAACATGGTTGTTAAGTGAATCTGGCTTCCCTCATTGACTTTGCTCGTCAGAAGGTCACAAAAGGTGATTGCATGACCGCAGGATACTGCAACGGTCATAAAGGTGAGTCAGTTGCCAAGGATCTGAATTTTGGTCATATAACCATGGAGAAGCTGCAACGGCTGTAAGTGTGAAAAATGATCATGTCACTTTTTTCAGTGCCATTATAATTTTTGAGCAGTCACTAAACGAACTGTTGTAAGTAGAGGGCTACCTGTATTTACTTTTTTGTTCTGGTGAGCCAATAAAAAATTGATGCAGGTTAGTAGTTAGTATGGTATGGTTTATGAAAGTAGGAATGTGCTAGTAAATGTGAACAAAGCAGCGTCATACCTCAGAGTTATACTCTGATAATACTGTGAATTAACCTTCTGCATTTTACAAGTGAAAACAGGAACATTCCTAGAATGTTAGGCAATTTTAGCCATCATTCTCTTCTTTCTAGAATCATACATGATTGCTCCACTCTTCAAAATAGTTCTTCAAATGTGTATTTTAACAATATAACTAAAAAATTTCTGAAAACTGCATTGAAAAGTGCAATCACTGAGGTATAAATTTCTGTCAGCACATTTATTGAAGAAATGTGTATCAAGTGGATTCTTGAACATTTGTATTCTTCCACTAAGATCTGACTGTCTTGCTCAAATAATACTATACAGTATCTTGTCACAGACTCTCCCATCCCCTGCTGTGCCCTGTGCTCATTTATACTGAAACCACCTGTTCTTTCCTGATTGTTAAAACAGTGTGATTTTTCCCCTCTCTTTGTTAAC
Organism: Vipera ursinii; assembly: GCF_947247035.1. Classification (NCBI taxonomy): domain Eukaryota; kingdom Metazoa; phylum Chordata; class Lepidosauria; order Squamata; family Viperidae; genus Vipera; species Vipera ursinii. Next base: position 249,769,951 of record NC_139513.1, read on the forward strand.
ATTCCTCATAAATTGAGCTATACAATTAAATTTGTTATCTGTCCTGTATCTTCCACCATTTCACTGGCTGCTATTAGGTTATTGAACAGAGCCCCTTGGCAGACTTCAGGTATCAAATGTTCAGTAGTTCAATCAGGAGAAGCAACTGGGGTATCTTTCTCTTACCAACCAGTTTTAAAATGCTCTCTTCTACAATAGGAATGCCCGCCCTGAGTCCCTGTGCCAAATTTCAACAAATGCTAATAAAAATCTGCGCCATTATCAGGCAACCAGCCTTCTGACAAGGTGAGAAAAGAGAAAAGATGTCAGAAACACGTAGAGAAAGAAAAACAAACAGAAAGAGGCTTCTTGGAAAAAGAAAATGGAGACAAACTCATTTTTGCCTCATGCCGCTCCTTGTGTGCTTTAACCTTGCCAAGGGGCATCCACAGGGTTGGGGGAAATGTAGTCCAGTGTTTCTCAACCTTTGCCATTTTAAGATGCTTGGACTTCAACTCCCAGAATACCCCAGCCAGCAGATGGATATTCTGGGAGCTGAAGTCTACACATCTTAAAATGGTAAAGGTTGAGAAACACTGGTGTAGTCAAAAGGGTCAAGATGGCAGAAGTGATTGTGCAAGTGTGTGGTCTATCTCTGATCTCTACAAAACACTTGATCTGCTTTGGTTTAATTTGGCAATTCATGTTGTGAGTTTGATGACTTTTGGTAGAACAAAAGGAAATCAGTTTGGTCACCTGGCTAGAAACCAAGACACTGCGGGTTCTAGCTCCACCCTAAGTAGGAAAGCCAGCTGAGTGACTTTGGGGCAATCACTCACTCTCAGCCCAACCCACTGCAGAGTATTATTGTTGTAGGGAAAATATGAGGATGAACGAATAATAGGTATGTTTGCTATCTTGGGTTTCTCTCTGAAAAATTCAGGATCAAGCCAATGAAAACTGCATGTGGGTCCTATGCTACAATGAAGCTCTACAAAGTCAGACTATTCACAATGCTGGAGGAATGCTCTAACTTCTATGTGGAAACTAAGTTGCATCAAAAGTAATGGTTAACACTTTACCCAGATGAATGTTATCTTTGCCTTTACATATCAGCCAGTCTAATAGTAGGCAATCACTACAGTAGGGCAACTATAAATCTAAATAAATATGCAGCAGGGAACAGATGATAGCCATCATCTATCCTGGAGTAATGCTGCAAAAATGTAATTAAATTGGTTAACACCAATGTAGGTGATTTTTGCCTTTGCGTCAACATGCTGGCTGGCACAGCTTCTTCAATGGGGCTGTTAGAAATTTATCTGGGAAGAAAGATTGCTATGATCAGATCTTTTTGTGCTGTAAATCTGCATGTATTTCTCCTGAAGGTCTTTCTTGAATCTCTCATTCTACAAGAAATGCAGATAAGGTTTAGCATAAAAATAAATGTTAATGCTAGAACCTGGTTTGCTAGATTTACAAATCAGGACTCAGATTTAAAACAACCTGTTTGAATTATTGCCTGAAGACAAACTTGAATTAATATAAACAAGCTAGGCAATACTTCTGGATCTCTGCCAGGGAAGATTAATACCCAATCCCTAACTGACCGACATTAAATTTGCTAGGAAACACATTCCATCACCCTAATCTCATTCTATGTATTCCAGATTGTATGCCATTATGCTTCCTTAATGAGGTAAACATATCCACTCAGTTGTTGGAAATTTACATTCCACATTTTATTATCATTTATAAACAGTTGTAGTACCTGTGAAGCACAGGCATTGATCATTAAGGAAGTTTAGGCAGATGCTCTTCTTGAGGTATTCATTGCTTTGTTTAAGCTGTGGCACTTAACAATGAACTTACAGATGATTAGTGATTTCTAATCAAGGTTTATTTATTAAACAGAATGGTTTTAATTAGCTTGTCACATAAACTTCAGAAACAAAAATAAGACAACTGCATATCTAACTTTCAAGGTTACAGGTCTGAAAATCAGGATGAATTATAGTGGAATTTATCACTTCTAGCACTGAATTTACCATCTGCAATAGTAAATGAAGTGCAGTATTAAGCAGGCAACCTATCCCATCTATTGGCTTAAAACTGCCCTAGAATAAATTCTGTGTATGCCTTTCATGATGTTATAGAGACAATCACTACAATTGTTCAAATAAAAAGGGTTCCATCTTACTATAATGCTTCTACCTTTACCTCTATCCCACGTACATATGCCTGTATATACACATCTATGTTTCTGTATGTACCAATTAGAAATCTAACTAATACATGTGTTACCTATGTGTAGAACGCAGACAGAATCAATTATGTTTATCCTGCTCATTCTCTCAACCATAATACCTTGTGATTGTCATCATAAGTTAGCAGTCTGAAGCCCAGTAACAGTGTGAGAACAGACTCCCAGGGACAGAGTCAGGAAATTGTACTGCCTAACCATGCCTCTTCACTTTACTAGTTATGTTGTAGATTGTCACATTCCAATGTAATTTCACATCAAGTTGAAGCTACTGAGAGTGGTAATAAGAAGTGATTGATATGCTGATGACATTCACCTCTACTTTTCTGTCTCCTGAATTGAATATCAAATCATTTTTTTACTACAGTCATCTACCAGCGAAAGGAGTATAGTGATTAAAAAAGTGTAAAAGTTAAGTCAAGAGTAAAAACAAAAAATATAAAAAATATAAGATATAAAAGATATATGAATTAAAAACTAGAAGTATATATACAAAAAGCGAGAACCTGAAAGAAGAGGTAAAAGTATTGGACAGATATAGGCGAGCATAAAAGTTGGTATGTGGACAATATGTCTATCAAGTTACAAAGCATTCTAATATGGTGAACTCTAATATGGTGATTGTCAAATCCAGTTTATAGCAGCAGAGGTCAACATCTGACAAACCTTTAGTGCAGTTCCATAGAACCTCACAACACTGTATATTATAGTAAAGTTGGCATCTGAAAGAGTGCTGTAAAATTGTTTTGCATATAAATGTACAGACACTGGAAAAGCAAATGCTCTGTTGTTTCTTTGTGTGCAGTGAGAAAATTAAGCATGTTTTGAATCCATGTCAGAATACAGTAATGGAACTGATCAGTATCAGTTAAAAAAAAAGAATCCTGTGTGGGTTGTTACAGAACATGGAAAGTGGAGAGTTTGCCTGTTCTGGACGGGGTTTTCATTTACTTGAAAAGGACGGCTATGTAGTTTTGGAATGTTCCCGTTGTTATTGAAGGCTCATCCAACTTCTGTGACTATGAGTGCCTATTATCAGCATTAGTGGATATGCCAACCTTATTCTTTCCTAGATAGAAACAACCTAGAACTAAGAAGAAATTTCCTAAGAGTGAGAACAATTAACCGATGGAATGCCTTGCCTTCAGAAGTTGTGGTTGCTTCATCACTGGAGCTTTTTAAGAAGAGACTGGACAACTACTTGTCTGGAATAGTATAGGGTCTCCTGCTTGAGCAGGGGGTGGACTAGAAGACCTTCAAGGTCCCTTCCAACTCTGTTATTCTGTTATACAAAGTGATTCATACACAAATGCTCACATTTCAACTACTATAATGCTTCCTTTGTGGAGCTTTCTTTGCACTTGGTCTCAAAGGTGCTGAGCAGGCACTAATATTGCTGAAACCTGACATATAAGGCCTGGAGAGTACATGGTAAAATTGAAGAATATCATTCTGTGTTCCTCACTTTCACTGTTCACCACACTTTCACCATTTCCCTCCTGAAATGGGATGTACCTCTTTTAGGCACTTCTTAATAATCTACTCCTTCACCAAGACCAGGCAGGTGGCCCATGCAGGCCACAACCACTCCGGCCCCACAAAGGCAAAAAAAAATCCTGATATGTCACAATATGGCCTGCGGTGCGATCAGTCTTAACACTCCTGACCTAGACCTTTACTACATAAATGCAACATATATGACTTTGGTTTTACTTTTGTATTTCTTCTTCCCATCATTTTAAAGTAAATATATATTACTCTATACTACTTTTTTAAATAGACTTTTTAGATGGACTCATTCATCTTTTAAGCATCATCAGAAGCCTAGGAAGTGAATAGTAGAACAATGCACAGACTCAGCACAGACAACTCTCTCCCAAAGATTTACTTTTTACTCTGTTCTATCTAGCCTTTCTTTTGGTTAGCAAGATTAAAAATGTCTCTTGGAAACTAACAAGACTATCATAGCCATGAACAATAATCTATAAACTTTATTCCCAGGATATGATTTAGAAATTTATTGTCTCTTATTATAAAGGAATCTTTGTCTAAAATCCTTTATTTTAATGAAACTTTTTAAAGGACACCCAAGCTAAGGACCAAATAATTAACTCTCTTTGGTATCACAACCCACAGAAATCTAGCAACGCTGGTAACTACCTAGGGTTGAATTTACCAGAGAAATTGCACTGTTGAGATGTCTTAGACAAAATCTTAGTCCAATCCAATCCAGGTTTGAGATGAGTAAACTTCCTTATTACTGATGGCTAAGTTTCAGGGAGCAGAGACAAAACATTGCCTGGTGAAGGATCAGGAGTTTCAGATAAGCAGAGATGAAGTGGAATTAAGTCTGGCTGCTTTCAGGTAGAATCTTTTTTGCAGGAAGTTTAATAACTATTCTGTATTTAAAAGAAAGTCTGTTTCAGATCAACAGCTTTCTTTTCCATATCAGGTCAGCTGCAAAAATGAAATCCACAGCATTTTCAAACATGTTATTTTATCATGTTTCTTCCCTCATTGCCATTTATTGTTTTAAAATGTTAATCCCCTGCAAATCATTTTGCAATTATGTTTACATGGTCAGGAGAAATATGTCTACCTGAAAATAGAGGGTGAAATGTATTGTGCTGACTGGCAATAGTCTGCTCAGAATATAAGTTACAGAATGAACATGAAAAATAAACTAGATACATAATCTACTTTTATATCAAATAACAGCGCTTATCATTTTAAAATGCATCTGTGCAAAGCTGATGATGAATACTCAACATAGTGAAACCAACACATCTTGTGCTTTCACTATTCAGTATTTCAATGTGCCATTTCACTATTTAGACCATTAATTATATATTTCTCTCACACAAAAACTGTGTGAATGGGTACCATAGCCTTCAGTGTTCTTGGTTATCTATAGTATTAAGTTTCTGTAAGGAAAATGGATCTCATTATGAGGAGAAAGACTCTAGGAAGATTGCTGTCCTATCAACTCTATTCCCTAATAGGCTTCCTCGGTCATTTCCTTTCCTTCAAATTCACATTGCTGGCTCTTTTGAAAAGCCAGCATTTATCTTTCCAGGTATCTATGGTAACTGCTGTATCTTCTGTAGCTGAAGAAGGCTCCATGGTTACCATAATTACCAGAGAGCAATAGGCTTGTTTAGTGGCACAGGACTAATTTGGTAGCCATATGAAGACAGACATCCACTTACAACTCTTAGCCAGCAACTTTTTCGACATAAAGACATTCTGTCTGATTCTCATGAATACAAGATAATGTTGTCAGTGCTGAAACTAGCAAAACTGCTAAAACTAATAGACAAAGTCTAGGCCCGGGAGGAGGAGAAGCAGGAGGAGCAGGAGAGGAAAACTAAGCTTGGCATTATCACCTGAATTATCTTCTTCCTCCATATCGTGACTAAACTTTACATGTGTCTGGGTCTATCTAGGTGTGACCCTATTACCAGACTAAGGATTAAGAAACCTGACCAGAAAGACTTAAATCAGGAAAAACAAGAAACAAAAGTCATTTACCTTTTCTATTCACTACCCTATTGTAATACCTGAAGATATATTTATCACCACCATCCTTTTCTATGAATTTGTAAGTAGCCTTACAAATTTGTAAGTTACAGCATGAGGTTTGTTTGTTGGTTGGTTGGTTTGATTGATTGATGTTCCAACCATCTCATCTAGAGGTGACTTATGTAGATTTACTTTCAATGGAGCATAAGTTTTAGATGCTATAGATATGGACAATGGAAAACCAATGCCATTCGCAGACTCAGCATTATTTGGTGTAAATCCAATAGCCTTAATTTTCCCCATGCAGCTTTTTCTTGAAATGTTCGCTTGTTTTCCTTAGTAGATATTTTTAAAAACATACTGTATAAAATACGATGATATTTTAAAATAATTTAAGGCAAACACTCTTTATAACCTGAAAAGAAAATAATCTGTTTTTGAAAATATTTATGCACATAAATGTTTTATAGCTGTGGGCACTTGGACAGTGAAGAACATGACTTTTATAAATCTTGGAAACTTAAGAGTGAATTCCCAGTCAGTGAGCTGATTAAACTGGAGCCTATTTCAAATGCTTTTTTTTTCCATGTCTGTAAAAAAAATTAAAAATTATAATTCTTAATTTTTAAAAATCTCATTGCATTGCCTCTTCTCATATAATCTTCCTTTACCTCCATTTTCTTTGTTGTATCTTGCAGAAGTGATGATGTCTACCCTATGTAGAGATCAAAATTATGTGCCAACTTAACTAAGGCATATCAACATGTACTGTCTAAGGCTAGCAATTCCTGCCCTGTACTCATGCCAGTTTGAATCTTAACCAGTTGTGGTTTTTTTGACAGACTCTTTGACAACAGTTTACAAGATATTCAGTCAGGACTACAGACTACCATGCTTCCCATTACTAATTTTCCTTGTGCTATGCCCTCCCACTTTCATAATCCAGGAAAGCCATTGCCAATAAATTTCCTTCTTATGAGCAGCTTTACCTGGACATTCTACAGGTAATTTATGCTATTTGGAAGGTGAGATGACATTCTTCTATGTCAGGTGAGTGAGAAATGGTGAAATGATGCACTACTTTTCTTTTGAGTACAAGGAAAGTAGAAAACGTGAAAAAAGAAAAAACATAGTGTAAAATCCCCTGTTCTGTAGGTTTTTGTTTTTTTTATTTAAAAAGTTTTACAATACATTTTGACTTTAATCCCCCCTCCCCCACCCCTCTCCCTCTCCCCCACTCCCTCCTCCCCCCCCCCGACTTCCCAGAGCTAAATACAGGGCATAAAATCAAAAAACAAACATAAACACCCCTATGTTATCAACAATAAACTATAAATTCTATCTCTCTCTAGCTCATATAAAATAAGTACAAACAATATTAATATTACAAATAAAGTAGAAAAGAAAAAGAGGAAAACAGAAAAAGATCTTTACTCAAAATAAATTTTCTTAATCCCAGTCCTTATTCATATTAATTTCAAAAAAAAAAGGAAAAGAAAAAAAAACTTTCACCTGCTATTTGCATTCTACCACCTTTCTCTAATTTCCAAACAAATTCTCAGTTACGCGCCAAAAGCGCTTATCTCTATTAATCTTAATAATCTCCGACCAAACTAAACTATAATCAAAAATAGTTCTTGCATGTATCACGCCAAATGTCTCGCAGTTCCAAATCATCCTTAAGTTCAAATAAAAGTTCAAATAAAAAGAGTATATAAAAAAAAATATTAGGCAATCTCTAAGACAATCTAAAAATTTAATCAGCAATCTTAACACCCCAAAACTTTTGGAGCACCTCTGTCATGACCCCCAAAACTTCTTTAGACCGCTCTCCTGCCACATCTTCACTGTAAGCACACTTTGAAGATTCCATAACTTTCTGCTGGTCTTGCTCTTGCTCTCGTCTCGCTCTTCTTAGGGCGGCACGCGTCATCTTCTGGCCTCCTGCAGCAACCGATGAGACTGTGGCTTGATCCCCTCCAACACCATTGTCCTCTGTCTGTCTATCTGCTACATCTTGAAGCTTTCCCACACCGTATCCTTTTGCAGCTTCCAAAAATGATAGGGGGGTTGCTTTTAACACATTACTATAAAAATCATGTGCCTGAGCCACAGTAACCAAACGATGTATTTTACCTTCGTGCGTCGCCACCAACCCAACTGGAATCTCCCATCTAAACTTAATATCACGTTTCTTAAGTTCCTGTACTAGAAATGCAAAATCTTTCCTTCTCCTTAGGATCTTCAGAGGGATCTCTTTTAAAACCAAAACTTCTTGCTCAGCCACTACCAAATTAGTATCATAAGCAGCTTGAATGACTTCATCTCTAATTACTTTCTTTGTAAAATAGACCACCACATCTCTGGGTAACTTCCTCTGTCTTGCAATCCATGAATTTACACGAAAAACTTTGTCCATATTTCCCTCAATTTCAGATGCTGACTGGCCCAGTACCCCTTCCAGAGCCTCAGAAATCAGCTGCTTTAAATCTTCTTTACCATTCTCCTTTAAACCCCTAATTCTAATAGCATACTGCATCTGATTATACTGAACAAGGCTCAATTCTTCGTCCATTTTATCCCTTATATTTTCATTTTCTAATACCTTTGCTTCTAATATAGAGTTCTTTTGACTGAGATCCTCCACTTTTATATCCAGCTGTAGCACACATTCAGCTACGGATTCAACCTTAGACAAGATGTCCACCCTCATTGCTCTCAGCTTCTCTTCCATCTTCTTCTCCAATTTCTCCATTTTCTCCTCCAATTTCTCCTCCAGCTTTTTCAACTTTTCATCCATCATATCAGACATCAATTGTGCATGCTTTCCAAGAGCGTCTTGTAAATCCTTAAGCGTCAATACCGGGGAAGATGCAGGAGGAAGCAAAGCTTGCAATGAGGTCTCTTGCACCAGGGAAGACCCCGCATTCCGAAGAGCTTTAGAAGTTTTAGCCGCCATCTTCCCCCACTTTCACTTATTACGCACTTTCACTTTAAAGCTATAAAATCCATTGAGCTAGAGAGTAAAAATAAAGAGTCCACTTCACCTTGACCTCCTGTACCGCTCTGCCTGCATCTTGATAATCAAAAATATTTCCTTTTGGCAGGGGTGGTTGCTAACGCCTGGCTCTGCTCCAAAAATCCCAGAGCAGAGGCGCTGCGCAGCTCGGAGCAACCCAGGCTTCGGGGGGGCTCATCCTTCAGCCGCCCAAGCTCTCAGCTCAGGTGGCCCCGGAGAGCTCAACCCCTACCTGGGGCCTCACCCCCTCCTCTTCTCCCGAGGAGGGGGCTTCAAATCCATCTAAATAGCTGATCGGCGCTGTTTACGATGGAAAAACACAGCTGCGGAGCGGGCAGCCCGAAAACGGCTGTCTTTCGACATCGCGTCGCCACCGGAAGTCCCCTGTTCTGTAGGTTTTGAATCAGTAGCCTTCTATTTGCAAGGCAAGAATTATAGCCATTTAGCTGTTATAGTATTAAAAGCAGCTTTTAAATGTATTAGGAAACTTGGTGAGTAATCTCAGTTGAAGGGTTGTTTTTCCTCTTTAAAGGAGCCTACGAACTGCTGGAGTTATCCTGGAGCGGACCTCAACACATTCTCCAAAATGGGCAGAAGATAACATAAAATGAAAAGATGTACTTCATAAATGGTATAAAAACATACCCTGAGTTTGTTTTAATGGTGAGCTGTTGTCATCTGTTTCTGCCATCCAGAAATAGATACCTACGCATTCTTGTGAAGTAGAAATCATGCACTGGAGATAAGTCATAACGTTGATCTTTCATTCCATAATTGGTTTTGCTGAGCATGCAGCTGCTGAAATGAAGCTTTTGAAGCAGAAGCAGAGCTTCATAACCGTTTTTCATTTTTCACTGATAGTCACTATTCCAGCTGTTTTCTCAGGTGGAAAAAAATACAGATATATTTTTCAATGGGGAAAAAATAATATGGAAAAGTATAGGAAAAAACCTGGTCCCAAAGCTGTTCTTCTGATACAAATTATATCACATTAGTTGTCCTTGTATGTGAAAGACAAGGAAAAAATAAAACAACAGAGAAAAACAATTGAAAAGTATGTATAAAATGTATTTCCATCTAAAAGTCCTATTTTATTTAAAGAGGCAGGGAAATTTTGACTTTGTAAAATCTATTTAATTCTCCTAGTCATAGTGAGGCAAGCTAGGTGCTACACTGAATACTATTCTTTTTCATCTTAATAACTAGAATCTTATTCAGTTACACTTGATGAACAGAAAGTTGCTTGAAAAAGACAAATAAACATGAAATTCTGCATTATTTATTACAATATCCATTTTCTTCAAAAGGTATCACAGAAATTATTCCAAACTACTATATTTATTGGCGACTGCAAACTTCTTATGGATTTTTTGTGTGAAATTCTTTTTTTCTCCGAATATCAATATTTTAGCAATTTTTTAAACTATGTAGGTGTGTTTCTTTAAAGGTTACATTTTATTCCAGTATAAAAATTGTTGAGCAGTGAATCCCTTTTTATTCCCATTTCAGTGTTACAATGTGCTGCTCATAGGTGATTATTATCTGTACTTTTATTTTTAGGAGTGAGCTCTCTGTAAACCACAGATGGAATTAAATGGAATAGAAAACTCTTAGTCATCTGAGTTCCTTAACTTAAGTTTATGTGCTTTTTTCTGAGCTTCTCTACAAAGACAAACAGCCTATTGCATTTACAAACATGATCCCTTGTACCTTCTTGTAAGTAGTATTGTATGTATATTTTAAGAAGCAGTAATAATTATATATCCCAAATTCTTGTGTTTGCTGAGCTAGCCCTGTAATTTACTCATTTAAAAACAATATATTTATGAAAACAAAACTAATAACAACCTGATTCCCACTAGCTAAAGAAATTCCCCCATCATGTTAAATTGGGTGTTTCTATTTGATCAAAAAATCAATATTCACTTTACCTCAATCTGCCCTTAACCATTTAACTATTCCTTACAAGTTCTCTCATTTCATTGAATAATCCTTTTATCTGCCCATGTTCTAAACTGCCTTTGATTATGTTGCCATTCTTCACTGTCCTAAGTTCCCAAAACAGCTTTTTATTATTATTATTATTATTTTCATATCAGATATAGAGCTCTCTGTTGGAAAGTACTATGGTAGTTGCTCTGGCACCACTCTGAAATTTGATTACTTTCTATTAACGGGTCCACATATATATTAAAATAATACAAAAACCCAAATTTCTGAAATAAATGCAATGTTTCAATTAGAGCCATAGCTAACTCTAAAGATTGACTTTGATCCATCATCCTGATTATTTTTTTACCCTATCAATCAACATTACTTTCATTTTCTCCTTAACTGAAGTTAACCCCTTCTACACATCTTTGCATTTCATAGACCCATATTGTCTGGGCTTGTGCAATATGCTAAACTGACCAAAGAACAGATGTTTGGATCATATAAACCACCACCCTGAAACAAATAAGTTTAAGTTACAGAATTACAGAATAACAGAGTCGGAAAGGACCTTGGAGATCTTCTGGTCCAACACACTGCCCAAGCAGGAGACCTTATGCCATTCCAGACAAATGACTATCTTAAAAACCTCTGATGATGGAACACTTACAATTTCTGGAGGCAAACTTGATTCGAGCAAGTTTCTTCACATTAAGAAAATGTCTAGGTTCCCAAAATATATTTAATCACAGTCTGTTTTGTGAATCCATCAAAAAGTGATAAACTTCTAATAAAAGAAAAATAAGATTCCTGGAGATAAGTCTGTGGTCTTTTTCAGATCATCCACTGTGAAATCTGCACATATAATTACCATAAAATTTCCACTTGAACCATAATTAAAATTTCACAACATGCACCCCATCTTCTGAGTGCTGCAACAGATTGCAAGAACTTTTACCACCAGCATATCAAGTAGTTAGAAGGCAAGGACTGGATAGCACAAGGAAACAACTTGAAAGCCAGCAATCAACACATCCCAATTAACATCTAAAAAGCTGCATATAAGAGGCACTATATAAATACCAGTGGGACGTGGTGGCTCAGTGGGTTAGGATGCTGAGCTTGTTGATCAGAAGGTCAGAAGTTTGGCGGGTCGAATCCCAAATGCCGTGTAACAGAGTGAGTGCCTGTTACTCGTCCCAGCTTCTGCCAACCTAGCAGTTTGGAAGTACGTAAAAATGCAAGTAGAAAAATAGGGACCACTACGGTGGGAAGGTAACAGTGTTCTGTGCGCCTTTGGCATCTAGTCATGCCAGCCACATGACCACCGAGATGTCCTCAGACAAGCGCTGGCTCTTCAGCTTTGAAACGGAGAGTAGCACCGGCCCCTAGAGTTGGAAACGACTAGCACGCATGTGCAGGGGAAACTTTACCTTTTACCTTTATATAAATACCACACACAGAACAGTCCACATTCTGCTAGAGAGAAGTTCCCTGAAAAAGGGATCCAGCACAAGAGTCTGAAAGCTTGGAAGACAAACTGATTGGATCCTGTATGCTTACTAACACTATAATGGATCACAAGAAGAACAAACCAGTCAATTCAGGGCCAAACTGATACTGCCAGTTTCCTTAGGTGTTTTAGGCAAATGATGCAAATGTATGACAGACTTGCAAAGATAGATTTGCTTGGCAAAATCAAAAGACCTTGAAAAAGGGAATGCATTGAATAAGTGAATGGTCAGTATAAATTGATTGTCGTTATTTTCTTTAAAAAGATACATGATATTTCTGGAATCAGGTTAGCATCACAAGGGATTGTTCATACAATCATTAAGAATCAAGCCCCACTCAATGGCATCCTTGTTGGCTTCCTGCATCCTTGTATGAAAATCCAAAAGGATGACAGCTGAGTGTACTTATAGGACAGCAGCAAGAAATGATTTTTACAAAATTGAGTGGTATCTGGTCCTATTTCCTGAAATAAGCACATGGTTGAAAGGCTTCATTAAAGTTAGCAGCCAAAGTGGTCATAGATGATAGAAAAACTTCCTTACTAATTGGGGCCAGATTGTTCTAAGTTTGGACTTCCACTTCTGTGATGTGGACAGATATTCACTATAAATGATGCAAACTCATTTCAGTTTGCATATTCAGCCAGGTTTGTGGCCAGAATAGTACTGGTTAGAAGGTTGCTGCATTGATGAGCAGCAGCATCTTTTGACTGTAATGAGTTAGAGAACATGAAATAATACTAAAGCCTATATATTTATTCCAAAAATAGCATGAAATAAATTTATATTAAACATTATTCACTGTTAAAAATACTGTTCTGAATAATCAATGGGGAGGTGAATTTATCTAGCCTAAAAACAAAGGGCAAATATTTCATCTGGAGAAGAATCAGGTTGCATACAGAATTATTAAAGGTTCCCATTTCTACCTGCATTCCTCCCACTTCCTAGGTTAGAAGGACTACTGGAAGGACAGAGAGATAGCAATAGCAATAGCATTTAGATCTATATATTGCCCCATGGTGCTCTACAACATTCTCTGGGCAGTTTACAATGTCAGCATTATTTGCATACTGCCCCCATGAATCTGGGTCCCCATTTCACCAAGCTCAGAAGGATGGAAGGCTGAGTCAACCTTGAGCCTTGTCAGGACTGAACTCCAGAATTTAGACAGAGTTTACTTGCAACACTGCACTTAACCACTGTGCCACCAGGGCTCTTACAGATGTACCGGATAACTTTCCACAAATTGTATTTCTAACCAAGGTGAACAAAGAAAGGTCTCTGAATTAAGGTCTCTGTTGGAATGCAAATAGCAATAGCAATAATACTTACTGCTCCATAGTACTTTACAGCAGGGGTACCGAACCCCTGGTCCGTGGACTGGTACCGGGCCATGGCATGCCAGCAACCGGTCTGCACAAACAAGCAAAGCCCCATCCGTGGGATGTAGGCAGCACACAAAACCATGCACTCTCCAGTCCACAGAAAAACCTCTCTCTAAGGAACCGGTCCCTGATGCCCAAAAGGTTGGGGACCTCTGCTTTATAGCACTCTCTGGGCAGTTTACAATGTCAGCATTATTTGCATACTGCCTCCAACAATTTGGGTCCACATTTCACTGACCTCAGAAGGATGGAAGGCGGGGTCAACCTCAAGCCCGTCCTGATTTGTTTATCAGCCAGTTTGCTGCTATTTGATTTGGACTAGGAGGGAATAATCTCCCCAAGGTCACCCAGCTGGCTTCTGCATCTTAGGAAGGGCTAGGACTGCATCACATTTCATGGCTAAAGTTTATTCTTGCTTTATATTGGCATGGGTCCGGACTACCTACGGGAATACCTGCTGCCGGCATCAACTTCCCTTCGTCCTGTGCGCTCCCACAGAGAAGGCCTCCTCAGGGTGCCGTCGGTCAGGGATTGCCAGCTGGCAGCCCCCAGGGGGAGAGCATTCTCTGTGGGCACACCAGCCCTCTGGAATCAACTGCCTGTTGAGCTCCGGATGGCTCCCGACCTTCGCTCTTTCCGCAGTGACCTGAAGACTTGGTTGTTTGAACAGGCCGGCCTGGACTAAGGGTTTGAGTTTATTTTAATTGTTTATTGTTAGGGCTAATTAGTTTAATTTTTTTTAACTTTTGTATGTTGCATTTTATTGCCCTGTACACCGCCCTGAGTCCTTTGGGAGAAGGGCGGTATAGACATTTAATAAAATAAATAAAATAAATAAATAAATAAATATTTACAATGTGACAACCCAGCAGGGTAGACATTTCCACACCTTATGCAATTGAATGTATGACTGCTTGTGGGTATGTGGATAAAAATTTCCACTAAAGGTATCTTTAAAATTTTTGTTGTAAAGTGCTATCCATTTTTCCTGGCAAATTTATTTCAGAGTTCCATTCTGAGAAAGTTATAGAGACCTGTCAGTTGGGTGGCATTTATTTCAGTTGGCTGTGATTTTTTTCATTCATTTCTTTTACTCCTTTGATAGTCTTGTCCTTGTTCTAGGAGTCAGGCCAGGCACCCTGCATTTGTTTGCAATGTCCAAATCTGACTGCAAATTACATAAAATAATTGATTTTCTCTATCTGGCCCAGAACTCAATACCCAGGAATAATCTGCTGAACATCCCTATAGGGCAGGGCATGAGGACAATCATTTCCACAAATTGTACATTGGGGATAAAGGAAAAACCAAGCTATGCAAGGCTGAAACAAATGTGATATTGGTTTTAAGCTGTTTTATATTATTTTTATATTCCTTTAATTCTTTATACATTTGAACTGATTGAAGTCTGTCCAAAGAATTTCTGTGGTTGACTGGAATGAAAAGACAATAAAAAATCAGAATAGCAAAGGGAAAAATTGAAGATATACATAATCCTTTGCCCACATTTTAACTATGCTTTTCCTCAATAAGCCATAGTATCTCTTGTAAATCTAATACATAAAATACCAAGCTATATTTAGTGAGACTGTATAGCATAGTAAGCAAAAATATTTTTGTCCGTGATTATGTATGAACTAGAATTGTACAAGTACATGATTTGCTATTTTTACTATGAAGATAAACCTTGTTTTCACATTTTGTAATGTATAATGAAATTTTACTGTATGCAGTACACTAGGATTGTGTAAAGAATTTCAAAAGTGTGGTTCACAAAGAATGTTAATAATAATCAAATACTCTGCAGAAATGTGAAGTATTTTCCTTGAGTACAGGAAAATTGTTGATTTTAATTGTTGACCTCACGGCTGAAGGTTATTTGTTTGTGTCTCTGTGCGTTTGTATATATGATCCTGACTTATATCATGTATTATGTTGAGGAAGAGTCATTTTGGTGTTTTTAATTTAAGTAATTTAACCAGCTATAAAAACATTAAACTTCATTTTTTTAAAAATAAAGAGAAATAATATATAGTCTTCAGAATAATTCCTTAGCACTAGGTTTTTACTATAAACTTTGAAAAAAGAATTCTACTAAACTACTAGGATACTAGAAGGCAACATCACCTTGATGGCAAATAATCAAATTAAATCAATCAATCAATTAATCAATCAAAAATTGAAATATTCTTCATCAGTATTTCTAACATTTTTTTTGGCAACTTTGGACCACTAAATATTCAAAAAAAAGTGCAAACCATCCATTTAAACAAATATGTATCCTCTCTTCATGTTTTTCGTTTAGGAGCATGTAAGCATCTTTGGTGAATAGGATAATGATTGTTGCACTTATGTATATTTTTATATGTATCTTCTCCATTGTTAAACGCTTTTCAAAATAAATTTTAGGTAATATTTATCACTTAGAATATTTGATATATCCTATGCCATGTAATTACAACCTATATCACAAATTTGCTGGTCAGGATTCAGGAATGATCTTTAATAGAAAACCTCAGGCACCAAGTCTTTCATATTAGGAAGACTTGCTAGCTGACTGATGTGAATAAAGAGACAGCAGCAGAGTCTTTATGGTCAATGTCGAGAAACTGCAGTGACCAACTGACCAAAAGTTTCCAGCATCGGAGTGGTCCTCATCGCTGGCACTCCCTGTGCTGATCCTGTGCTGTGAATCTTGTTTTCCCTATACAAAAGCAACTATATTGTGCATGGAAAATAAATCCCAAAAAGCAATGTGTGAATTAAGCCAAATAAAGATTAACAAAATAGTATGCTTGTTTTCAAACTCTTGCTAAACTTTATTTTTCTCCCATACGGTTGTTCACCTTTTTTTAAAAGGAAGATCACTTTGGTTAAGTTCTTGATTAACCAAAGACTGAATTCACAGAGATTTTATCTAACTTTAAATAAATGGATGCACAGAGGTTCCAGGCCACCCAAAAATGCTAAATCTCAAAGACATAATTTTTTGTGGCCATGATTAGGCAAATCTTATTTACTAAACCTTTCTACTGATTCTGTATAGTTGTATCTCTTTACTGTTGCTATTATTTGGTAGTTATATTGTTATTGTTCATCACACAATCAGCCAGATGTTCAAGCTGGATTTGGCAACATTATCCACCTATGGAATCCTTCCCAAGGACCCAGGATAGGCAGATAGGCAGATTATTGTTTTATGTCTCAACTATGGGATTTTTATTATTCAAATAAAATAGTGCTGAACTATTATGAAGTTGTCAGAATTCATAAATTCATAAATTGTACTGATTAATTAATTTGGGACTCTGTCATAGGAAGAGCTGGAATGGTATGTGATGGTCTCAAGGTTAAAGGTTTTAGAAGCGTCATGCTCAGTTAAAACATTTGTCATATAGCTGAAAACATATAAAAGGATGGAAGAACTGAGTATTGGAGAAGGAGGTTTCCAGTAAATCCAATAGCTGTTTTGTATAATGGACACTGGCAATACTGTGTATATCAAGGAAGACACGTCTGCAGTTGGAGACCCATCTGGAGAAAGCAGAACCCAAGAGAACAATCTTTTGAGCAAAATGGCCAGTGCACAGGTCTGCAACCCGCGGCTCCGGAGCCTCTGCCATGTGCAGTCCAAAAAAAAAAGTGGGACTAAAAAAGTTTAACCAATCAATTCAAATATGCAGGGTAGGTGCATATCTCGCCTTTGCTCCACTCTTCAGTCAAACCCTGTTCTGCACATTCGCGCATGTACACACATGCGCACATTTTTTGCGGCTCCCAGTTTTTCCTTTTTTGAGGGAACCGGTTCCGAGTGGCTCTTTCACAGTTTCAGGTTGCTGACCCCTGGGCCAGTGGGAAAGATGGTAATTTTTGAAAAATGGTCTAGATGTCAACAAGGGCAACTTGTAAAAGTTCTAGAAGCCAAAAAGCCCAGAAAATAAATCATTCCCATTCTTCTTCCTGTTCCCCCTAGGAAAAGTATGCCCAGAAGTGAAAGAAGAGAAACAGAGAAGGAAAAAGAAAAATAGATAAGACATTGTAAAACAAAAACAAAAACCTCACTTTGAAAATGCTTTTATAAACTTGTATATGGATACTTTATATTAAACCTAGGACTCTGTATATGTTAAATATCAGGGTAAAAAGAAAAGAACTGAGGTTCCTGTCCATTTCTGCCATATTTTGATAGATTCAAAATCCATTTAGCTGTTAAAATAACTTCTCTATTGGACCTTGAAAATGAACTTGTACTTTTTCCTCATACCTTTGTTTGTTACCTCTAGTTTAACTTTAATCCTTTTTGTATCTTTTACTTCATCTTTGCAATCTGTAAAGCAGCAGCTTCAGTTGGTTTGCACACACAACTGTTTCCAAGCTTCCCATTTATAAACACAGATAAAATATTTGGTCTAGAAGCACAATTCACTTCAAATTATAATTAGACCATCAAGACTTTTATCAGTTCATGGGCATTCTGTTTTTCTTTTCTTTTTTTTAAAAAAAGTAGATTCAAGGAAAACTTTGCAACATAGTAAATAGCTATTTTATAACTAATTTCCATAGGGGAAGGAAGGAAGGAAGGAAGGAAGGAAGGAAGGAAGGAAGGAAGGAAGGAAGGAAGGAAGGAAGGAAATCAGACAAGTTTATGTTTGGGGTAATTTACATCCCAACTCTCAAATCAGAATGATCCTTGACATAAGACCATTATTAACCAGCCTATAGGGCAGACATGTCAAACACAAGGCCCGGGGGCTGGATCCGGCCCACGAAGTGGTTTCATGTGGCCTGCAAAGCCTTCCTGGAAACAATGAGGGAACGGCCCCCACTGCCTTGGCCCTGGCCCAGAGACCCTCCTTCTGCTAGAGACCCTCAGATCTGTCCTACTCCTGCCCAGGCCCCCATAGGCACCCTTGATGCGAACAATGTAGAGCTGGCCATGCCCACCCAGTAGGCCATACGTACTCTAGCCATGCCCACCCAGTAGGCCACGCCCACCCTGGCCATACCCACCCGGCCCCTTGAGGGCAACCGCAATGCTGATGCGGCCCTCAGTGAAATTGAGTTTGACACCCTTGCTATAGGGATATCAATGAAAAGACTGTGGGCTCCTTAGCTTTAACAAATGCTTCAAGAGATGAAACCTTCTTATTCTTTCATTTGAAAAAAAAATATTTAGTTGAGCTACATAAGCTGACCAATCTCACCTTGATACTGATTTCTTTTATTGAAATTGTGAGTTTACTTCTTATGTTTCTGTACCAAGATTTTATAATCAGCTCTGCCTTATTCTAAAAGGATAGACTGACTCTGCAGTCTATCTGGAACCTAGCACCAGACTTCTCCACGACAGGAATGACCACTATTGCAAACTGAATTACAATCTATCCTATAAAAACAAAGCAAAAATCACTTAAAACAAATAAATGTTAAGAATCATTGCTTGAAAATCTCTGAACTAATTTATGTGAAAGTTGGCATATGTCAGTTCCTCATAATGCTTTAGCATACCAGTAAATTTATCCCATTCCAATGAAAAGGAAAACATTTATGTTTTACCCATATTAAGTATAGGAACATGCAACTTTTTTTCCCCGAATCTTGTTCTGGATCTGCACAACACAGCAAAACTAAACTGTCTTTGGAACAACCTGGAACTGCAGACTTGGCTCCTAAATTGAATTTGATATCTCTGTTTCTCTTTACTTTAAAACAAATAATTATCTAAGAAATTGCCACATGACCTTCTAATAATCATTGACAGAAATAACTTTAAAAATCACCTAACTTCATAGTAAAAATGTCCACTGATAACAATTACTATGAAAGATAGAAATGCATCTTTGACATTCTGGGAAAATCCTTCCTGTAATTGGATGCTTGGAGACAAACAAACGAGAGCTATTATTATTTCACCCTGCTTGTGCATCTCCCAGGGGTATGTGAATGATGGCTATAAAGTCCCAAGAAGGCCTCAGGTTTGATCCAGCATCATCTTCCTTGTGTTGTTATCATTCTTCATCCAAATGCAACGGAGCTTAACATTATGGTATAACTTGTGATTATATAAATTTTGACTTTTTAAAGGGCACGATACTTTTTAATTTTGCTATTTTTTATTAAAATTCAACTTAACTGATTCTCTGATTAGCAGAAGGGGAATAGCGCTTAAATACTGCTGCCCCTTTACAAGAAAGAATAAATTACAGTAGAGTAGTAGGTATATGAAGGGACGCGGTGGCTCAGTGGGTTAGGACGCTGAGCTTGTCAATCAGAAGGTCAGCAGTTTGGCGGGTCGAATCCCGAGTGCCGCATAACAGAGTGGGCGCCTGTTACTCGTCCCAGCTTCTGCCAACCTAACAGTTCGAAAGCAAGTAAAAATGCAAGTAGAAAAATAGGGACCACTATGGTGGGAAGGTAACAGCATTCCGTACGCCTTTGGCATCTAGTCATGCCGGCCACATGACCACGGAGACGTCCTCGGAGAAGCGCTGGCTCTTTGGCTTTGAAACAGAGATGAGCACCGTCCCCTAGAGTTGGAAACGACTAGCACGCATGTGCAGGGGAACCTTTACCTTTACTAGTAGGTATATGTTGGCATTACTTTGATATAATCTATATGATAGTAGAATATAAACAGCTAAAGAAAAAATCTGACCTGACATGCAGCACAGTTCTGCAAGAATAGGCTTCACACTTACCTTATGTTCAGTAACAAATGTAAAAGAATTATAAACAAAAGCACAACTAATTCAGACAATGAAATATGTTAAACTAGCCCATGCATCTGTCTATAGAAATTTTAGTTTCTATTGTGAACATCAGAAGAACCAGGTTTCCACTAAAAAAAAAAAATAAATTCCTGCCACGGGGTCTTTTTATCTAACAGTCTGTGTAAGGGCTCGGCTATGGCAGCTTTATGTGGCAAGAATGCGTTATAAAAATTTATAAGGCCTAAGAATGCTTGGAGTTCTGCCTTATTTTTTTGGTGCTGGTGCTAATTTAATGGCTTTTATTTTTCCCTCTGTGGGATGTATGCCCTGAGCGTCTATCCTGTATCTTAAAAATTCAGTGGATTTAACTCCTATGCAACATTTTTCCCTTTTTAGCTTAAGTCCTGCCTCCCTGAATTTTTCCAGTACCTTTTCCAGCCTGTCTGCCAAGATTTCCTCAGTCTTTCCGGCCACCAAGACATCATCGAAGTAAGGGCATACTCCAGGTATGCCCTTTAAGGTCCTCTCCATCACTTCTTGGAAGATGCCTGGAGCTGCAGCAATTCCAAACTGCAGTCTGTGGACTCAAAACACCCCCTTGTGGGTAACTATCATTTGAGCCTCGGCGGCTTCCTTAGACACAGTAAGTTGCAAATACGCCTGCGCCAAGTCGAGCTTGGCAAAGATGGCGCCGCCCTGGATCGTTGCGAGGACCTGCTTCACCATCGGGACCGGGTAAGCATGTTTTTTCATAGCTAGGTTAAGGGTGGCTTTGTAGTCGGCACAAATCCTCACGTCCCCGTTAGGTTTAAGGGGAGTGATGATTGGTGTCTCCCAGGGGCCTCCTTCTACTGGTTCCAGCATGCCCTGGCCTACTAACTTTTCTAGCTCGGCCTCGATTTTCCCTTAAGCGCGAAGGGTACCCTCCGGGCCTTAAGCCTGATGGGTTTAACTGCTGGATCCAAATTAAAATTAATGGGGGGGGCTTTGTATTTCCCTAAGGAACCATCAAATACGTCTGCGAAATTATCGCAGACGGCTTTGAGTTTCCGGCGGTGGACTGTGTTTATTCCCCCCACCCAAATGTCTAGGGCCTTGAACCAATTGAGGCCCACTAGGCTGGTTCTCTGGCCCTCGGTGACCAGAAGATCTAAGGGGCCCTTAAATCCCTTGTAGCCGACGGTTACGGTAACGTTTCCCTTAACGTTTATGGGCGATCTCTGGAAATCTGCTAGTTGGATTCTAGTTTGTTTTAGGGGGATTGTCTGCCCACTATTCGCTTCAATATGTGCTAGGGTACTGCTAGATATGATTGATACCGAGGCCCCCGAGTCCACTTCCATCCTGCAAGGAATACCCTGCAGCCGGACCTCGATTTTTAATTTGGGGCTCAGTATGTGGTTGATCCTAGGGTTCCTGATGTGGTTGACCCCCACCCCCTTCCCGCAGTTGGAGGATCGCGCCTTAGGCCTGAGGTCCTCTCTGCCACTCTGTCGGGGGGTTACCTTACCTAAGGCCCACACGTCGATGTCGTGTAGTTGGTTGTCGTACGGTCTCCCTCTGCAGATTGCTTGAATGTGCCCCGTTTTTCCACAGTTCCTGCATTTACCGTTGCGGAACCAGCAGGTAGATCGGGGGTGGCTGCCGCTGCCGCTGCCGCACCTGGTGTCGGGGTCTCACGGTCATGGTTGCGTTGTCTCTCTGGAACCTCTGTGTTGGTGGTTGTTGTTGCTGTTGCCTTTTTGCTCGATCCGTGCTGTCCGGGCGGTTGGTCCTTGCCGGCATCTTCCCAAACCTTCGGGCGATCTCGTCGATGTCAGCTTCCCACGTGTAGTCCACCTCCCCACCGTCCACATGGCTTTCCATATTGATTTCAGCAGCGGCGCCATTGCTATTGTGGGGGGGGTCGCGTCTCCCTGTTGATTCGTAGGTGAGGAGCTCGTCCAACACCTCTTGTAAATCTCCGGTGGGCTTTGCGATTATTCTATTCTGAAGCTGTTCATCTCGCAAGCCCAAAACCACCCTGTCGCGGATCCTGATCTCTAAGTTATCGTACTTGCAACGCAGGGCCGCTTCTCTCACGGCGGCCACGAACTGTATTATCGACTCGCCAGGTTCCTTTTTTCAAAGATTCGCCTCCAGTATAGCTCTGATCTCTTAGGGGTAAAGTGAACCCTTAGCTTCGCCAGTAAATCTGCGTACGAAACGCTAGCCACCGGCAATGGTTGGCACAGTCCTACGGCAACCCGGTAAACCGGTGTGCCGCTGATGGTGAGGAGCGCCGCCGCTTTTTTCCGGTCGTCTGTTATACCGTTTACGAGCATGAATCCCTCGACCTGGCCGACGTACTCCTCCCAGTCTTTGGGGTAGTTCGGGTCGAATACCTTCAGAGATCTGACTTGTGCCATTCTGCTTTCTGTTCACGGCGATCGGCTGCTTTGGTTGATGGTGGTTTGAAATTCCCGCTTCGCGCGTTGCTGGCTTCCGCTTGTTCCTTCGCTGTTCCGCCAAACGATCCCACCTTCATCGCCACTGTTGTGTTCAGATCGACGACACACACACAGCGAGGTTTCGCAGCAATAGTTTATTGATACACGTGGAGTCAACTGGGGATCCCCGTCCAGGTGGCTCAATATATGTCCAGCAGCCGCTGGACGCTAGCCAACCCCCGGCCGGGAATCTCCCGCCACAGGAAACAACACCCAACCCAGGCTCGTGGATTTCCCGCCGGTGGGAAACCACTACCCTGCTATTCTACCTATACAACAATGATATCAATTCACAATGCTGCCCATGTTTTAGTTTTGAGATTTTACAAAGTACTTATCCATGGCTTATTGGAACACACTGAAGTTCTCCTCTCTATATTCATTTCTAGAATGGATTGGCTTTTGGACGGGAATAGCAGTGCACTCCTTTCCCCTAGGCCTGGACTCATTGTTGGCAGATTGCTTCTTGTTGGGTTTGGACTGACAGGAATTTGAGCTCATTTGGACTTGTAGTTAAAGATGCCAACTCCTAACATCCAAAAACTATATCAGGAAGATCCAAGAGCTCTGTCTAAATGTTCCTTCAATTTTATAATGTTGTTAGACATCCCTACTCTGGGGCAGTACCATGAGGCAAAGCTTCATGAAGCCAATTTCAGTGTTATAACGGAAGGTGGTGAAAGTTTAGGTATCCTTTCTATTGGTGTATGTTCCCTCCATCCCTCCAAGCAGGGAATACATAAGCCTTAAGCCGCCTTATATATAATGCCTATAAAGCCTTAGTTTGTACTTCATCCTGAAGAAAATCTATGGTGTCAGCAATTAGATCCCTAGAATATTGTTTCTTCCATTTACTAGTTTAGCTTGTGTGTGCAAAGAGTAATCTGACACATGAACAGTACAAATCTCACTTTGAACTGATAGATAAAAAGAACCCAAGAGGAAAAAGGGGCAACCTGTTTATTACAGTCAGAAGACAGAACAAAGCTCTTGTTAAAGTCACTGAACAGAGCCAGAAAAAAGTTTATTCCTAAAGTGCCTTTTATGCCCTATAAATAACTGGTGCAGTGGCAATCTAGGAAATTTATGCCATATATTTCTTTCCAGAACAAATATGGCATTAGGAGAGGAGCAGTAGCAATATACGATTCTTTATGGATTCGTAGGTCCATCCATATAAGATGAATTAGTTTATCTCTGGAAAATTACTTTACCATTATCTTTATCTGTCTGTCTATTCTTTGAGTTCACCAGCAGCAATATATTAACAAGGTAAATTAAAGAAATAAGATATGACAGAATTAGGCAACTTGGCATCTCCAAGCATTTGCACTGCAACTCCAATAATAATTGGCCATTGATTCAAAAATAATAAACACTGTTGTCTAAAACACAAGGTGAATCCTACTCTGACTACATCTCTTATAGAAGACATACTTCCTTTACAACGTAGTTTATTACAGTACCATTTTGGTTGGCATCTCAGCACTATAACTGGCTTACAAAATCCACATAAGAGAGTCATAATGGGGCAAAAATGACAGGGGAGAAGGAAGGTTGTGCTTGGTGGTTGGAATGGGTTAAAGGCTTTTCTCCATTTAACCCAAAGCAAGGTTTGCACCAAAAAGCTGATCTAATTAAAGTGGGAGAAGAGGTATCAACAGCAAGCTGAAAGCAACCACAGTGATCTGATGATAGCAAAGGAGTGGTGACAAAGTTCTCTGCCTGGAGAACTGCATATTACAACTGTTCTGAGACAACAATCAGATCAAGCATTCTACCACTTGTGTTGGTCTATCAATACCTTAGGTCAAATTGATGGTTGCCATGATAGTCATGAATTCCTTAATTGCACCAGAGTTTACATTGTGTCGCAGAAAGTTAAAATCTCCCAGAACTATCAGTCTTGTGTGGTCCTTAGTGCTCTCTGAGCTTGGTTGTTTTCTTGCAAAAGTTTCATTACCAAACTAGGTAACATCATCAATGATGATCTTACATAGTTTGGTAATGAAATGTTTGCAGGGAAACAATCAAGCTCAGAGAGCACCAAGGATACTGCAGTTCAATCCTGAGCTACAAATTTTCTGTTATATTGGCACTATGAGTGTTGTTGGCTTTTATCTCATAAGGCTGAAACATTTTTGAGCCAGACCAGGAATACAGTTTGTAGAAAGAGGCAGTTAATCAGATAAAAACCACAAGTAATCAAGGGCTATCCAAATGGTGATGAAATTATAGGCTAATAATACCTTTTCTTCGATGTATATAAAACTGCCCATGAAAAGAAAAATCATATAACATTATATATTGATGCAAACTTTCAGTTATTCAGAATATAGAGTAACTTAAATAGCTTAAATGACAGTGGCTAGAATGCAGTATTGCAGGCTAATTCTGCTGACTGCTGACTGCCAGCATTTCGGCAATTCTCACTGGCTGACGGTTGACTCAGCCTTCCATCCTTCCAAGGTTGGTAAAATGAGGACCTAGATTATTGGGGGCAATATTCTGACTCTGTAAACTGCTTAGAGAGGCCTATAAAACACTGTGAAGAGGTTTATAAGTCTAAGTGCTATTGCTATTCCTAAGTTCAAATGCAATTGTTGAGTTTAAACCAAATTACAATGGATTTTAAAATAAAGTTTATTGTTTATCAGGTGCTTTTATTATGGTCATAGGGTGAAAGGCAAGCTAGCCTCCTTGTGGTGTACCCTGAGCAAACTGACTTTATCACAGCTAAATAGTCCACACATTCTGACTGCTGGACCTCACAAGGATCTCCCAGCAAGAAGCAGCAGCATGAGTATCAAAAATAAAACAATGGTTGATACTGTATTCCAGACATGTCAAACTCACATCGTCACATAACATCACGCAACGTATCAGAGCTTTATTGCCATTGCCGGCAATGGGGTGGGCATGGTTTCTTCATGACGCGTCCGGCCCGCAGGCCAGCAGTTTGACACCCGTGCTGTATTCTGTTATGCCATGGTCATAACTTAACTCAATACTGCAGAATTAGCCTGCAATACTGCATTCTGAAAAGTCTATCACGTAAGTATACCATACCTGTTCTGCCAAAATCCTGGTGACCTCTAGATGGAGTTACAGACTTAGTATTCCCATTTTGTCTCTGAGACTGTCTGCATAATTTTAAAGCAAACAAGACCAGTCCAAATTTATTTGCAATATACACTACGTAATATGATACAGAGCTAATTTTAAATCCAGATGATACAACACAATTGATTGCGAATTCTTCACACATAATCTTAGTTGTGGAAGTATCATTTACTTGTGGCATGCTCCAATCAAGGGCAAGTTGTATCTCAGAGGTTTTTCTCACACGAGTAGCACCTACTGACTGATTAAATACCAATCAGATAGGAAATACACTGATAATTCGATACCATCATTCACATTCAATTAACACTCTGGTGGGATGGCATCACTGAAAAACTACTGCTACTTTGCTGTCTGTCAAAGCGGCCATTGAAAGGAGATTAACAACAACTGAAATCAGCTAAAAATGCAGAACTTCAGCAAGAGCCAATTTCACACACTTTAAGCAAATTGCTAATGAGCACTGTTACAGCATATTCCCTCAGTGTATGTCTGTGTGTGTTTATATGTATGTATGTATATATACATAAACATATATACATATATACATATATACATATATACATATATACATTTATACATATATACATATACATATATATGGGACGTGGTGGCTCAGTGGATTAGGACACTGAGCTTGTCGATCAGAAGGCCGGCAGTTTGGCGGGTCGAATCCCGAGTGCCGCGTAACAGAGTGAGCGCCTGTTACTCATCCCAGCTTCTGCCAACCTAACAGTTCAAAAGCACGTAAAAATGCAAGTAGAAAAATAGGGACCACTACAGTGGGAAGGTAACAGCGTTCCATGCGCCTTTGGCATCTAGTCATGCCGGCCACATGACCACAGAGACGTCCTCGGACAAGCACTGGATGAGCACAGGCCCCTAGAGTTGGAAGCGACTAGCACACATGTGCAGGGGAACCTTTACCGTTACCTTATATATATACATATACATATACATATACATATACACATACACATATATAAAGGTAAATGAAATATTGGAACACTGCTATCATGTCCCCTCCTCGTCCTTCTCTTCATTAAACTAGACATACCTAATTCCAGCTTAAAATCTGCTTTATATTCAGTGGAAACTAATGGAAATTAATTAATAATCTGAGGGACGTGATGCATAACAGATTTATTGATACTTTAAGGCTATAAACACTTACATAGGAATAAAACCCATGAAATCAGTGAGATTTTATGTTAAGTACCAATTGTACAATAAGATGGAAAGATAAACATATACCACTGTATTAGTGGTCAGAACAATTAAGGAAAAAATAATCCTTGTCTAAGCTGAAAAAATATAACACAATTGAAATACTTAATAATAGGTATTATTTCAGAAATAATAAATATTTTAAAAAAGTTTTTCTGCATGCAACAATACTGTAATGAAAAATTCAGCCAAAATATTTTTCCCTCACTATATTACTAATAAACTTAATGCACATTTTGAAGTAATAGCTATAAGATGCAGTGAAGCAGACTAAAGATAATGTAATATATATACACAAGTGTGTGTGTGTGTTTGTGTGTGTACACACACACACACACACACACATTTGTGTGTGTTTTCTGGCTCTAAGGCCATAATGAAAAAGAAACTAGGACAATTTATGAATCAGCAAATTAATTGTATTACCCATTTGTGGCAACCATCTCGCTTTTAAATCTCTGGGCAGAAAGCAAAAATCATTAATCTATCTTGAGATCTTTATGTGGAATTAAGACGGAAGATAACACAGCACCTTAATCTAGTGTCATCCAGAGTGGTTGGAAAATACTGCAATTCCACTATGTTTGGAAGATGGGGAAACAGAAATCCATCCTGAAGGCAACTTTTGGAGAAAAGTTAATCATAACTCAACAAGGTATGAATACAAGAAGTCTGTTTGGCCAGAGCCAAGGTCCATCTAGTTAAATATGCTATGTCAGCAATGATCCACCAGATGCATTCAAAAAATTTCCAAACCGTGAAAAGCAATAGCTCTTTGTTGTTGTTGCTCACCAATCATAAAGTGTATCAACAGATGCACAGTGGTTACATTTGGCCCACATATTTACTTTTAATATAAATTTGTTTAGTTCATTTCTACTTTCATATTCAAGTAACAAGTTGTGCTCTCTATATTCAATGAAATCATTTTAAGATCAAATAAAATTTCTGGATCACCTGAACCACTTCTAGTTCTGAGATTTAACTACTGGAGAAACTGCCAGATTGCCTCCAGAAAGTTCATAACTAGCATGGTCCAGAAGTGGAATAGAAAACCTATGAGTTGAGAATGTGGTGTTCCTGGAACAATACATTTTATACACATCTTCAAAAAAAAACCTCCCTTCTTGTTATTATTCATTGCATATTTCAATTATTTGTCTCCGCCTTCAAGGGAAATTGGTCCTTTCTTTT
This sequence comes from Vipera ursinii, assembly GCF_947247035.1. Classification (NCBI taxonomy): domain Eukaryota; kingdom Metazoa; phylum Chordata; class Lepidosauria; order Squamata; family Viperidae; genus Vipera; species Vipera ursinii. The sequence goes on from NC_139513.1 coordinate 249,798,311, forward strand.
TCAGTATTTTTATTTTGTGTGTCGAGAGACAAACAGCAAAAGCTTACAGCATTAGTGTATCAAAACTGGTCTTAAGCATTTGTGTCATATATCTCTCTATATAACTCAGTTTACTTAACAAGAGAAAGCACTTGAATAGTAAATCTTAGTTACACTTGCATCATATAGAATATTTAAGTTTTTGTTAAAGAACTGGAAATATATAAGATAAGAGACAAAGGACAATTATGTTATTTATATCTTTTGAAAAAAATAAGTCAGAATGTGTGAAAGTGTAGATGAAGCGTCTCTTCTTCAATCATTAAAGTTGTCCTTTCTTTCCCCAAGACTTGTACAGCTATTCTAAAAACTACTTCCAGCCACCTTCTCATGTGTATTTAATATATGCATACTTTGTTTCTATTTTTCCTAGCCTAGGGCAGTTTCTAAAACAGCCACACAAGTCTTGAAAAAGATTTAGCTGCCTAAACAGTTCAGAACAAAGAGTCCTTTGCATGCACTTGTGTGCATTCCAAATACCATTTTTTTTTTGAGATTTTAAACAATCCTGATAGCTTAAAGGGAGGAATAACTCAGAACTGTAGAGAGAGAAATGTTTTTCTTAGGAACATCTAAAATGTCACAAAAGAAAGTGTTGGCTTCTGAATTATCCAGTGTAATATCACACTAGATCAGGGCTTTCTAATCCATAGCCTATAGGCCTGCAGCAATACTGAGCCAGTAATAGCAGAATTATTGTCTAGTTTATATAGAAATATTAGTTCTTCAGGTCATTTTTGATTCCTGGAGACTGCCTGGACATGTCCCTGCAGTTTTCTTGGCAATATTTTTGGAAGTGGTTTGCCATTGTCTCCTTCTGCTTATTAGGGCTGAGAGTGATTGGCACACAGTCACCCAGCTGGGTTCATGCCTCAGTTGGGACCAGAACTCCCAGTCTTCCAATTTCTAGCGTCATGCTTAAACCATTACACCAAACTTGTTCTCAGTTTATATGTCCTGGTTATTGTACAGTTGCACAAGGAGAAAATAGAAGGTACACATACACATAGGTTTTTCCCCCCTGTTTATTAGTAGTTATTCAACTAATTTTTCCTTTTCTTACTCTTAAAAGTACAAATTACTTGGGATAATAACAGCTTGGTTTATTGTACATATCTTTATTTAGGATTCTCCAGGTTTAGGTAATTCAGTGCTGAAATGAATTTTTTGCAGATGTTTCATTACTTCCAGCAAGACTTCAGCACAGTACTTCAAAAGTGAGGATGATCTGCATTATTTATAGTGAGGGGTCCTTGGTGCTCTCTGAGCTTGGTTCCTTTCTTGCAGATATTTCATTACCTAAACTAGGTAACATCAGAAGTGCTAGCTGATGATGTTATATAGTTTGGATAATGAAATGTCTGCAAGAAAAGAACCAAGCTCAGGGAGGACCTCTCATTTCAACCCTGAGCTACAAGTATTCTTGATAGCTAATAATAATAATAATAATAATAATAATAATAATAATAATAATAATAATAATAATAATAATAATAAAGTTGGAAGGGACCTTGGGGGTCATCTGGTCCAACCCCCTGCTCAGGCAGGAAACCCTATACCATTTCAGACAAATCCCTGTCCAGTCTCTTCTCAAAAACTTCCAGTGTTGGAGCATTCACAGCTTCTGGAGGCAGGTTGTTCCACTGGTTAATTGTTCTAACTGTCAGGAAGTTTCTCCTTAGTTCTAGGTTGCTTCTCTCCTTCATTAGTTTCTATCCATGCTTCTTGGCCTGCCTTTGGGCGCTTTTGAGAATAGCTTGACTCCCTCCTCTTTGTGGCAGCCCCTGAGATATTGGAACACTGCTATCATGTCCCCCTCATCCTTCTCTTCATTAAACTAGACATACCCAATTCCAGCAACCGTTCCTTGTATGTTTTAGTCTCCAGTCCCCTAATCATCTTTGTTGCTCTTCTCTGTACTCTTTCTAGAGTTTCAACACCTTTTTTACATTGTGGTGACCAAAACTGGATGCAGTATTCCAAGTGTGGCCTTACCAAGGCATTGTAAAGTGGTATTAATACTTCACGTGATCTTGATTCTATTCCTCTGTTAATGCAGCCTAGCACTGTGTTGGCTTTGTGGAAGTTGTATTCTGTGGGATTGGTTGATGATGAGATAGATCTCCCTAAGCCTGGAGAATCCAAACTAAGTATGTAATACTGTCATCTTTTGTTGTTCTTTGGACTGTCACTATTGTTCCATAACACAAAGGAGCCCTTGAGGAAAGTAAGCTGGTATTTTCAAGCCCTCGAACACATACTGTATCTGAACTACTGAAAAACTGCCCACCTGTCTCATGAGGCCTTTTCTACTACCAACGCTTTCCTGGCAAAGATACTACAAAAGCAGTTGGACATTCCCAAGAAAAAGATACATTTATTACTTCTTCCTTTAAGTTTTCAAGAGAACCCATTTATTTTTTAGGAAAATAAGTAAAAATATTTATGCAGATATTAAAGCAAAAAAACCCCCACTATTATTTAGAAATGGGGTACACCTTCCTTAAAACTGTTGATAAAAAAACAAAGTAATGAAAAATTACTTTGGACAGAAAGGTGAAACAAAACTCATTCGTGTCTAGAATAATTTCTTAATATCCCTAATCTCAGTCAGGGAGCATCCATTATTTGGTACATTTAAATTTATTATTTCTTAGTTTGAGCATTTAGTTAAAATTTAAATTCACGTCTGAATTTTATCTGTATGATACCTAGCTAACTTAGGTTAAGGTTTTTATTTAATTGATTTACATGTAATGGCACACTCTGATGCTTTTCGCTTTGTTCATCTTTGGCTTGATAGTGACTTTAGTAAAGGTAAAGCAGATTTTACTCTGCTAGTCATTGCCAGCTCTAGGCAGTGGTGCTCATCTCCGTCTTTGGCGCTGTCCAAAGGCATTTCTGCAGTCATGTGGCCAGCATGACATCACGGAGTGCTGTTACCTTTCTGCCAAAGTGGTACCTATTTATCTGCTCACATTTGCATGCTTTCGAACTGCTAGGTTGGCAGGAGCCAGTGCAAGGACAGGAGCTCCCCGCATCACGTGGCATTCGAGTCTTGAAGATAGATAAACTTTATTGTCATTTTTTACTGTGGGCACACTGGCAAACATTAAAAATAAAATTCTGTTGCCTGCTCTCAAAAGTGTACACATACATAACACGCATATAAACATGCTATATACAACACATGTTTATACCTACATCCTTATATATAAATACATATAAATATTAAACATTGTCTATCTTGAATACAGAGTGGAAAAAAAGAAGCTTGAGAGTTCACAAGGTTAATACTGTAAGGAACAAAACTGTGACTGAATCTGGATGTGCTGCTTCAGATACCATGAAGCCTCCTCCTGGGCTGCTGGCTTTCCAGCCAATAAGCTCAGCATCTTAACCACTGGGCCACCGCACCACCCAGTGACTTTAGTATCTTTTATGAAAAGACTTCAGTGTTGAAGCTCTCAGACTAATGCAGCACTTTTTTTGTTTGAGGTTCCTAGTCTGGAAATAAAATAGTTCATGATTAAATAACAAAAGTTCAGAAATTTGACTATATTCTCAATGGGCAAATTAATAGTTTTGAGATGGATAATCTTTACACATATTTCATCATTAAATAAATAAATAAATAGTTTTTTGGGGGGAGTAGAAGAACCTAATGTTATTTTCATCTTGTTCATAGTCAAAAGTCAAATTAATCCATCAATATATTTCACTAATTTACTTTGACAAATCTGGATCACCAATTTACAGAAAGTTATTCCAGATTTCTTAGGCAAAAATAATATATCACACTCACCAAAGTATTTAATGGTTACTTCTAATAATTTAATTTTTAGGGGTTGGGAATTTATGAGCTAAATCTGACTTTCTCTCTATTTCTCTTCCATACTCCCGCAAGTACAAATCAAGAAGCAATAATGAAGTAATTGTTATCTTATTGTTTGTATGTGTACTATTTTCAAAACAGCATAGTTATTCCCTTTGGTTCAAATTGTTATGCAGTATCTAATCTCTACAAACAATTTCAAGCAATGCACATCACTTTTTGGAAATACTTAAGTGGCCACTCAACTCTAATAAAACCACTTAAGACTCAGTAGCAGGATCAGTCTTCTGCTGCTGGCATATACATTCTCTTATATATACATATAATTGTTTCACAGGTTTGCAACCTCAGTATACAACTATATGACTAAAATATTCATCATCAATATTCATGCAAGTTTCTACTAAATTAAAAAATACCAAGTTCTTAAATAATTTAAAAATAATCAACAAATTAATCTTAACTACACTTCTACACATCAGACAAAGAATATTTAGAAACTAACACACTAGCCTGAGCTAAAAAGCTGCTTTTCAAAGGAGCCCTAGGATTAATTTTTAGTCTTAAAACAACTAAACCTATCAATTTTTAGGATAAAGACAACAGACTTTAATGCACTTTTAGTGCACATTTTTGAGCAGCCAAAGGGACCTCAAATTTTGTTTTCATGCCCTCAGAGGCATCTTTGTACAGGAAACGTGGCAGCACAGCAGCTTGAAATCTGAGATAAGAAACAGATGAAAACTATTATATAAACTAAGTCTGCAAATTTGGGATTTTGTAAAGAAAAAACTTCCCTTCCAAACTTTCTCCAAAAATCCACTCTCATTCTCATGTGTGATATACTTCTGTCCATTTTGTAACTGTCTGTCACTCAAAAATGTTAAGTGTGGTTCTTTGGTCCCAAAAGGTTTCTTGTTCCTGCTAAGGAGCATTGAGCTACTCAGAGCTTAGATTGTTTTATCCTGTCCATAAAATAACATAAAATAGATTCCCAGTGTACAAACACAAAACTTAGAATCCACTATTATCTGGCACCACATCTATGGCCAATGGCATGCATGCATGCATGCATGCATGAATGAATGAATGAATGAATGAATGAATGAATGAATGAATGAATGAAAAATTAAAAAAAATGGGTATGCTAACCAGGTAAGGGACTACAGATATCAGATATACGTCTTACTGCAATTTCTCCCTATATTCAGGTGGCTTGAAAATTCAGGTAAAATGAAAAAAGAGAATATTTAAGTAGTTTCTCTGAGTAGCATTTGATTATCCAAAAGATGTAAGGCAGTCAAGTGATCTAATATTCTAACGTACGCACTTCTCTGCTCACTTCACAGCATGAACAAAGGAATGGACTGAATATAGTTCCACTTGTTACTATAAATAAAACATTGCTTTAAGGTGTAAATGCTTGACTTTGCCACCAACAAAATGCTGTCCTTTTAAAATGGTTATGTACGTAAATAGGGCAGGTTTTAAAAATCAATGTTTTTATTAATAATTCAGACAGAGGACCCCATGGCTAAATTTCTTTTCTTGAGCTCCATGGCTCCCTCTGTTTGTCTTATCCAACTTGCTGTGAACCAGCAATCCTTTGTCTTAAATCTCGCATTCAGGGTAAAAAGCATTAGAGATTATTCACAATCATTTATATAAAAGTTAGGGTACTGAGGATTTCATGGCAACCTTCGTTTGTCCCTGACTAATTCAGCCAGTCACAGACCAATGCCTGAACTACAATTTCTATCATTCATAACAAGCTAGAAAATCTGGACAGCACCAAAGGGAAAAGGATTGGTGTACCTAATCTTAGTTTTTCTCAAATCAAATATGCCTCGTTGCATAATAAGCACTTGTGCGAATGCCCTCTAGCCTCTGAACGGCAAGGACTTGATATAGATGAAATCTTCATGAGAGATGAATAAAGCTGTAGCTCTTTTTCTCCCTCTGTAGCCACAGCCTTGAATAGATGCTGTACCCTTGTCTGGACCTAAATGGCTCTTCCCAGTCTATGACTCTATCTGAAACTAAACAGGAACATTTTTCTACTGAAAAATCCACCTCACCAGTCTAAAGTATACAATGCCTTCAATTGTGGAAGGTGCAATTCACTGCAATTGGAAGGTGTCGGATTAAAAAGGAAAGATTTTCTAGCATAAGAGACTATCTATAATCACCACATATTCCTTGCAATGACATATTTTAATTTCTATACCAGTCTGAACTCTTCTAAGGATCCAACTTGTATCCATGAGAGCCACAGTTGTTTGGAGGGACTAAGATTCCCTTTGTAAACCTTAGCATCTGGCTACAATAAACTGAGAGGTAGGAGAGTGTGTGTGTGAGAGAGAAAGAGAGACTAATTATGAAGAACAGACATTTCACTGAAAGAAGGCCATTCAAAAAAAGGTCTCTCTTGGGTTGTCTTTTAATTTTTCCTAAATTGTTCAGTCTGAACACCTGCAGTCTATTTTGAGCTATTTGGTGTGATCCAAAATACTTCAGCACAAATCATGGCTGTAAGATAAAATGTACAAGGGAAGGGGAGGGTGCCCTGCTACCCTTTAAATGCTTCATCCCTTTCAACCCACATTTGCAAGGAAAAAAGAAATAAATGCTATCACAGTAGAGAGGAATTTCTTTTAGTCATTTTTGTTTAATGTTGAAAGTATTCATCCTGCTTTGATCATCCTACGCAGTCTATCCCAACTTTATTCCCCCCCCAAATTCCTACTTTGTACGCTTGATAAAATGATAGATATTATTCACTGCCTATTTCTTGCACATGCTCAAGCTGGAATTAATAGAAAGGAATGATTTATTAAACAACATATGTATAAATTATTTAGGATCAATTGGACCAAAATAGTTAAGGTTGTGTCTTGCATACCATAGTTTAGTGTAGAAAAGACCCCCCCCCCGTTTTATACTTAAACTTTTGTGAAAGTTTTATGAGGAACAGTTTTGCATTAGCTCTTGATAATGTGCCCATTTTTTACATAGCTACGAAATCAGCTTTGGGCTGCAAAATTCTGGATGACCACTAGATGGCAGCAAAAGGATGTAACATGTTGGAATTGTTTATATGTTTACAGCCCAGAATTGGTAGCTTTGTGCACATCCCCAGAAGCAGCTTTCTATCTGAACATCCACAAGAAAGTTAAGAATCACTGAGCTTCATTATAAATATTCTGACAATAATAATCACATGGCAATTCAGTTTAAGCAACAAGTTATCAAAGCACCAAGAATAGTCAACATAGCACAGAACAGAAAAGGAAATAAATGACTGAACATACAAGTATACACACATCAGAACTGGCTTTGAATAAAGGTTTGGGGTCTCACATTAATAATGATGATGATGATGATGATGATGATGATGATGATGGTGGTGGTGGTGGTGGAAGGGACTCCGGAGGTCATCTAGTTCAACCCCCTGCTCAGGCAGGAAACCCTATACCATTTCAGACAAATCCCTGTCCAGTCTCTTCTTAAAAACTTCCAGTGTTGGAGGATTCACAGCTTCTGGAGGCAGGTTGTTCCACTGGTTAATTGTTCTGTCAGGAAGTTTCTCCTTAGTTCTAGGTTGCTTCTCTCCTTCATTAGTTTCCATCTATGCTTCTTGTCCTGCATTTGGGCGCTTTGGAGAATAGCTTGACTCCCTCCTCTTTGTGGCAGCCCCTGAGATATTGGAACACTACTATCATGTCCCCCGCTCAACCTTCTCTTCGTTAAACTAGACATACCCAATTCCAGCAGCCGTTCCTTATATGTTTTAGTCTCCAGTCCCCTAATCATCTTTGTTGCTCTTCTCTGTACTCTTTCTGGTCTCAACATCTTTTTTACATCGTGGTGACCAAAACTGGATGCAGTATTCCAGGTGTGGCCTTACCAAGGCATTGTAAAGTGGTATTAATACTTCACTTGATCTTGATTCTATCCCTGCAGCCTAGCTCTGTGTTGGCTATTTTGGCAGCTGCAGCACACTGCTGGCTTATATTTAAGTGATTGTCCACTAGGACTCCAAGATCCCTCACAGTTACTACTATTGAGCAAGGTACCCCCTTTACTATACCTTTACATTCGGTTTTTCTTGCCTAAATGTAGAACCTTACTTTTTTCGCCATTGAATTTCATTTTGTTAGATAGCGCCCAGTGTTCAAGTCTGTCCAGATCCCCCTGTATCTTAAGCCTGTCTTCTGGAGTGTTGGCTATTCCTGCCAGCTTGGTGCTGTCTGCAAATTTGATGAGTTCCCCATTTATCCCTTTGTCCAAATCGTTGATGAAGATGTTGAAGAGCACTGGGCCCAGCACCTGTTTACTCACACTTCTTGACTTAAAAACAGAGGCAGCTGTTTTAAGCATTGCTTTGTCCTTACTGTATCAATTCCTAAAAGCAGCTTTAAAAATCTTCCTTCTATCAACTATGCTTGAAAAGTAAGACAAGGAAGCTGAGCAAGGCAACCAGTTTACCACTATTAGACAGCATAACCGAAGCTCAGAAAGAAAAGATACGAGAGTGCTAGACAATGCAGCTCCACCCAATGCCGTGGGCTTCAGGCGGAAGAGCATCCTGGGAACTGGATAATCAATTCCAGGGTTTTTTTGGTTTCATCATTTTTGTATCATATAACAATATCAATACTTTTTTAAAAAAAAAGAACATGTGGGTTCAGAAATGAAGGACGTTGTCGGTGATATAAGTAAACGTATGTAATGTATGTATATGTGTGTGTGTGTGTGTGTGTGTGTTTATGTGTATATAAAAATTTCTCCACAATCAGAAAAATGGCTTTAGAAACCACTTCAACTTAATCTTTGTTGCACGAGACATGTGCACTGTGTGTGCAGTGGAATGTCCTTAAAGGTAAAGGTAAAGGTTCCCCCGCACATGCGTGCTAGTCGTTTCCGACTCTAGGGGCCGGTGCTCATCTCCGTTTCATAGCCGAAGAGCCAGCGCTTGTCCGAGGACGTCTCCGTGGTCATGTGGCCGGCATGACTAGACGCCAAAGGCGCACGGAACGCTGTTACCTTCCCACCGTAGTGGTCCCTATTTTTCTACTTGCATTTTTACGTGCTTTCAAACTGCTAGGTGGGCAGAAGCTGGGACGAGTAACAGGCGCTCACTCTGTTACGCGGCATTCGGGATTCGACCCGCCAAACTGCCAACCTTCCAATCGACAAGTTCAGCGTCCTAACCCACTGAGCCACCGCGTCCCTCGGAATGTCCTTATGAGCAGTTTTCTTTCAAAATAGCCAGTAAAACACTAATTTCAGGCTGAAAGAGTTTAGACTGGTTTCACTCCAATTGAACAACGGCATGGCAACAAGACTGATGATGTAGTGTAAAAAATTACTTTCAGTACAGTGAGTCACCTTTACACTGAAGCAACCAGAACATATGGATGAATCGAAGCACCTGATCTGATTTCTATATATACTCCCTTTTGGTCAACAGATTTTGAAGAAATGAAGTGCTGGTTGAGTCATTTTTTTCACAAAACAGACCCCGCCAGTTGGGCAGACTGACTAAAACCAGTCATGATATTTTTCCATTTTATTTTTTAGCTGAAGGATCTGTTGTTAACCTTCAGAAATTGGAAAGGAGACAGAGAGGGAGGGGGGAGGACCACTCTTTGTAGCTTCTTACAGTTTAAGAAACGGCTAAATCAATAAATGAAATAGAAATTAATGAATGGAATAGACACAATTCACTTTTTTTCTCTCTGCTTGGTGAAGAAAAAAAATCCATATACTGGTTGTAATATCTGAGTATATTTATAAACTCATATGATGCAAGCCATGATGAACATAATTAGTTTCTTGCGAATGATCATTTTTATTCCATTTGCTTCTCTTTTTGGTAAATGAATTGCCAAAAACTGCGATTTTAACCTGTACTTTTAGTCTAGGTTAAACAGAGCTGAGGATATACATTAAGAAGTGGATTCAGAGAGCCACCTGGCACATGAGAGAAGCGCTTTATTGAATGGTTTGCACAGATGTACTATTAGAGCTTAATTCAAAGGCTATCAATATGACCTTGATAGAATTGGTTCTCTCTGGCCTTTTAACATGTCATTAAGGAATGGAAGGAAAAAGTGTTTAGCTGTTGGCACAATATCTGGGTCTTCGTGGGAGTTAATTTCCCTTGCACACATGCCAAAATCCATCTGAATACCTACAATTATCAACCATCCTTAGATAGATTGAGCTTTGTCCAGGGAATCCAATAATCAATTTACCATTAGTAGACCCATGCGCCAGACATGTTTTTTTATGAATCCAGGAGCAATGAAAGTATTCAATGTGAAGGTACATTTCAGATATTGTATCTGTTGGTAAATGTTAAACACATAGGGTCCGGTGATCTATATACATATATTTTCCTATGGATTATTAAAGCCATTTCTGTTTCATCAAAGCTAAGTCTAGCTGTGTTCAGTGGATCTTGATTCTTTGAAATGTTCTTCTTTATCAGTTGTAAGCACCAATCCATTTAATATAATGTTAAATAATGTTGGATTTCGGTATCATATTTTTTAAGAGCTATTGCAATGGTTTCTGGGAGGTCAGTTGCTCCTATTTTCATCTTCAAACCTTCACTCAAATTCCTCAAAAGACGAAAAGCTAGTCCAAAACCCTTCAGTCCTGGGACTGGATGAAGAAATTAAATTGCAACCCCATTCTGGAAAGCATTTTCTATTCCTGCTTCAAATTTAGAGAAGAAGTAACCAAGACTTTAATTTCTGCTTGGTTCACAGGAAAGTCTAATCCATTTATATTACCCAGACTGTGAACTCATAAACTAGTTGCATCTTTCAGGAGGCTTGTGCAGCTGTTTCTAAGATTGTGCCCCAAGGGTTTAGGCATATGGGTACATACATAAACTACTTCCACTGGAGCTGTCAGTGGAGAAATAGTCTTCAAAGCAGCCTGTAGATTCTTCCAAAGGTAATAAATATTTGAATACTCCATAGAAAACTGTTTCATTCATGCTAATGTGTTTTATACTGTGCTAATATTAATAATCCTACTGCAAACTATTGATTCAATTGGTTTGGCCCACTGAACTGTTTTGAAGCATGTCTTATGAAATCCGCCTGCCATATTTTTATCCACTTACTCATTCACAGCCCACATTTCTGCATATTCCAAGTAAATGCTGTACACCTGACTCAGGTGTTCCCTATTCATAGAATTGGGCCTTTTCAGAGACTGCTCTGTCCTTTGAAACAGATTATCGCCTGACATTAAAAAAAAGACCTCTACCCTTACAGCCTTCCAGAGAATAGCCTTTCAGTGAAACCTTGGCTTTAAAAAACAACAACCACCCTGTGATAAAACAGCTGGAGAAAACTGGAATCATTATTGGTAGTTATTTGTCTGTGTGTATGGATTGTTGTTGCTTCTGCTGCATTTTGATTTTGTGCCCTCCCTATAGCATCCAATAATAAACACTCCCGTGCTAAATGCAAGTCATATTTCAACCATAATGACAATGCCTTTATATGCCTACTTTAGCAACCAATGCATTAGGCATGTGAAGGTATTATTAAAGGAGATAAACCTTTCTAGAGCCAACAGAAATTTGAGATGTAGCGAAAAGACATAGCAACTCTGAGGGAAAAAAAATGATATCCTTCAGAAGCTCCATATTAAGTAATTTGAGATGACTAGTAAGGATCATATTGGAATTATTTCTGAAGAACTCTTGTAATTAACATGTCATACCAGAAAGAATTTGTCGCCAATTGGATAAGGGAAATTCAAAATTAGCTATTTACAGTTTTTCCCCTCAAAGTCAAAAGGACTGCAGAGAACAAGTTGCAAAAACATATCAAAGCATGTACTGAATTTTCCACTGCCTCTGTACTATAGGGCTCGACATCTCTCAAAACCACAGGAGTGAATGTGACAATTTTTCCAAAGGCAATGTTGAAAAAGTGTGGGGGCGGCAAAGGGGGGAAATCTAAGGTGAAAGTTACCCTTAGCATCATGTTATATACAGGAAAAAGAAAAGTTAGAAACACATACCTCCCTAGAAATGTCTGACTTTCTCAGACAAACATCTCCTGGCTCTTTATAAACAAGAGACTTCTTTTAAATGTTGCGTCTTCTATCAATGCACAGGTATTGTGCACCCTCTAGTGGAACAATGATGTACTTCAAAGCATTTCAATCCACCACTGTGATTATAGCTATACAGTCACAATGGGATTCTTTTGCCTATATTTTATGCACGGTTCTAATTAGGCTTTAACTAAATACAATAGGTGAGCTTATTAATAATCAGGTAGTTGCTGAGTGGCTACATTAACAGTTGAATTAGCTGGCTGTGATAGCAGTGACTTGCATATGCAACCGTGCTTTGGTAAGGATTCAATTTTAATGAAGGCCACTAACTCCATCTTTATACAATATGTTTATTCATTTGTAATAAAGGAAGGCTTACAGTGGCCCCGGGGACTGAGGATTAGCTCACCTGCTCCATCGTGTAGAATGACACTAGCATCAATTCAAGGCCAGCACCTACCATTGTTACTGGCACATCTGTGGTGTCCCTGGGTGTGCACCTGAGAAAGAGATGGCGTTATACTGCCAGTGATGTTTGTGTCATTCAGTTTTCATTTCAAAATCAATCCCCCCTTTTTTCCTGTTAAAATACAGTCTTGGATGTTTTTATCTGTGCTCTTTTCATTGGCACTGTTTGATTAGCAGAAGGAGGAACTGAACACCCTGTAAAGGCATGGGAAGAGGCAATTTGTGCGACCTGGATTTTATTTTGTTCAAGCCAAACCTCAAAGCTGCAGTTTTAAGAGAGGCAGAAGAGGATGTAGTGAGAAGAGGACCCAAGAGACAGAGCACATCAAATAAGAAAAACTGCCTGGACTACTAGCATTGGATCACAGAGAGGAGTTTTGGCTTGTGTTGCAAAATAAAAAGCAGCTCCATTCCATTTCAAAGAGATCATGGTAATAAATAATATTGGGAGACTTTAAAAGAACTATTGATGACTTAATATTTGGCAGCTGTGCTGTTTTTGCTTAAATTTTACTTAGTCTTTTAATGGTAAATAACAATGACAAATGATAATCATTCTTTGTCATAACAGATAAGCGTAGTACTGCCAGTATATGACTGGAGCCACTACACAAATGGCTGCTTGATCACAGTCAGCCAGATGTTTAGACTGGATTTAGCATTTTTATCCACCTAACGAGTCCTTCCCAAGGACCTGGATAGACAGATGTTGCTTGATAGCATTAAAGATATCCTCCAATAATGTAAATTGTTTCAAGAACATCTGTCTTTTGCAATTGACTGAGGGTGATTTTGTCAATGCCAATGGTGTTCAAGTGGTGCTCCAGATGTTTTGCGATAATTAGTAGCAGTAGTAGTAAGGTAAATGTTTTCCCTGTCCAGTCGTGTCAGTCCAGTTCCAGTTGATGCAGTGTTCATCTCCATTTCTTAACCAAGGAAGCAGCAGTAGTAGCAGTAATCTACAATTAGATTTACAGTTTATGACTGGTAAAAAGTATTATTACAGTATTATTTGACACCAGTACTTGCAACACATTAAGGAAAATAAATACCCATAAAGATGCTATGTAGAGTTTTCTTTAAAAAAGTGTTTTTGGTGAACTGAGCTCAAACTTTATCATACACTTTTAGATAGGTGTCTGCAAGAAATACAATATCGTTCATATGTTTGTGTCATTATAAATGTTGCAAATTAATGCACATGCATGATTTCTATCACAACATAACCCATGCAAATTACATACGAATTACACAATTTTCTCACTTGTATGATGATATCATAATAAGCCTATGTACGTATATTCTGACCTTGTGTGATACACAGCTTTACAATTCTCCTTGCAGGATCAGTAGCAGAATTACTTTCAATTCCTAAGTAGAAAGATTGTAGAGTGCATGTAATCCTTTATTAATACATTCCATTCTTGATAACTCCCATATTTCTTGCTATGCAAAGTACTAGAACTTGAAGTCACCCAATGAAATTGAATCCTGGAAGAATAAGGACAAATAAAAGGAATTTCTTTTTTTACACAATACATTATTAAACTTTGAAATTCACTATTATGAGAAATGGTGCCAGCTAGTGGCTAGGCTAGCCTGAAAACATGGGTGAATCAATTCATGAAATTCGTGGAGATCACTAGCAATTAGTCTTGCTAGCATTGTGATTGACTCTGAACATCATCTGCTGGGAGACCAGTGGATTTCCTTCTGCAATGGATTAGCTACTTTTTCATTCCCTCATAACTAATTGCTGTACTAAACAATTTCTCCTTTACTGTACTCTTTTATTGTAAAGTCTGGTAAAAGACTGTAGTAAAGATATTTGATTTGATTGGCTATTGTCAAAACAAACCGCTGGACTGAATGGATCTGATCTGGCAGGGCATTCATTTCTTATGTTCTGTCTCTCAGCATGAAACATAAGAATTAGATAGCCAGATGACCACATTCTTAGCCTTAATCCCCTTTCCCCATCACTGCAATTTAAATTCCTTTTAAAAATACATGATAGAGGTCTAAAAACTATATGATTGATAGACTGATAGACAGACCAATCTTGACACCAAAAGGAAAATGTCTTACAAAGTTCATTGCCTTAGCTATTCCAGGAACTCCAAGCAGTCTGAATCCCTAGTGGTATCAGATATTTTATTGAGTCTGATATTCTACAGGCATAGAATTATAGTATCGGAAGAGACGTCTTTTAGGCCAACCTCCTGCTCAAAGAGCGAATCCTTGGACCGTCCAGTTCCCATCATTCCCATCAAGCACGGTGCACAATTATGCTGGATTGAAGTTGGTTTAATATGTCTGGAGAACATCAGATCAGCTAGAAACGATCTGTGATAAGTATTTTTAAAAGCATTTAAAACAAGGATGTACAATTTTAGAGAACCATAACTTCATCTTTTAGCACCTGTCTATAGCTATATTCCAAAAATTGACAGGGCCAGAACGAAGATGTAAGCAAGATTAAGGCAAAAATTAAATTTGGTTCAATTCAAATGTATTTTAATGTGATAAAAGACAGCTAACATCATTACTGACTATTCTGTTGTGGTTTTTAAAAGCACTGTCATTAACTGCACACAGACCTCAATGTGCACCAATGTTTTACTGCGATGATAATTTGATTCATCATAATTCCATTCTTCTTGTTTAATACTTTAAAACACTATTTTTTGGGGGGTACAGTGGTCTAAACATACAGCATGATCCTCTCTTCTTCATCTGAAGTCTCCCAAATCCATCAGCTGTCCTGCCTTATTAATCATGATTACTTCTTAAGTGGTTACAGGTCATCGTCATAGGCCTACAATTCTATGCATATTTACTTGAGGAATAACAGTTATCTAACTTAGTAGGATTTACTTTTCAATAGAAACAGAAATATTTTCCCCATATATCTTCCATTGAAATCAGTTTTGGCTCTGTCATGCTCATTTACCCTAAGACAATAGTTTTAATACAATGCATGTTTCAAGAAACAGTTAAAATTATCCATACAATGGTGAATCTGCTTTAGAAAGTTAAGACTTTATCAAGTTAGCAAGCTAAGTTTTAAATTAAAGCACAACTCACTTCAGATCAATGAATTGATTTGCATGCATTTCAAGCAGGACTGCTCTCTTTGGATTTTGAGTGCTTAGTGGCAGTGCAGTTGAAGCCTCTGCCTAATTAAATCTATATTTGTTACATTTTCCAAGGTGTTGAAACAGGAGTTTTAAAAGGCAGAAAGTATTCATTTGTACAATAGTTAATACAACATTTTACAAGAGTATTTCCTGTTTGAGTTTAAGTAAAGGTAAAGGTTCCCCCGCACATGCGTGCTAGTCATTGTTGTGATTCAGGGTCAGCCTGTGGGTTCGGCAGTTGGGTCGGATGACTCAGATGAGGGGGAGGAGGGGGGTGTTGAAGAACTTGCTGATGATGGCTTTGAGGCTCCGCAGAGCCCCCAGCCAGGCCCCTCCTACCTGGTGGAGACCCAGCTGTGTGAGCCTGACAGTGTGGATGAAGATGACCCACAGCTGGCCCTGTTCAAGGACGCCCGACGCAGGAGGCAGTCAAGTAGGAGCAAGCAGAGGAAGGCTGTGGGGCTTCTCGGAAGGAGGCAAAGAGAGGCCATGCCCTGAACTCTTTATAAAGGGAATGTTTGGGGAGGGCTGGTTTGCTGAAAGCAACCGCTCCGATAGTGTTTCAAAGCTCCTGTATCTTGGTATGTGTTTTGTTTGTTTTTGTAATAAATTTGGCAGACGTATTCCAGCCTCTTGCCGTTTATAAAGGAGTTGCCTTTTCTGCAAGGCCGGTAGCAGGCTGGTACAGAACAGTCGTTTCCAACTCTAGGGGCTGGTGCTCATCTCCGTTTCAAAGCCAAAGAGCCAGTGCTTGTCCGAGGATGTCTCCGTGGTCATGTGGCCAGCATGACTAGACACCAAAAGCGCACAGAACGCTGTTACCTTCCCACCGTAGTGATCCCTATTTTTCTACTTGCATTTTTACGCGCTTTCGAACTGCTAGGTTGGCAGAAGCTGGGAGGAGTAACAGACGCTCAACTCTGTTACGCGTCACTCGGGATTCGACCTGCCAAACTGCCGACCTTCTGATCGACAAGCTCAGCATCCTAACCCACTTAGAAAATATTTATTTGTGCAAAATGCTGCTATGAAACTGCTTAGTATGGTAGGGATAAAGTAAATTTTAGCCATATATTGTCTTGAACCATTCAGATCCATATGATCTAAATTGTGTTCAGTGATACCCTTTTTGAAACCACCTTTGAGCAGCAACAGTCAACTAACCATATTTTGGAATTGCGGAATATTTCTATTAAATTGTGTTCTTGCAGATGGGTTTTTTAAAATTACTACTGTAGTTTTCAAATAAAAACATCTAAGGAGGTGTCATATCCAGTGGTGGGATTCAGCCAGTTCACACCACTTCAGCAGAACTGGTAGCTAATTTTTTGTTGCCCAGGCGGCCCATAATGGACTTCCAGAAGCGGCATCCACACAGAGAACCAGTTATTCACATATCTGAATCCCACCACTGGTCATATCAGTATTCAAAAATGAATTTCAGAAGAAACATGTACAATTAAATGTGAGATCCAGAAAGAGCATTTTCACTGAATGAGATGGATCATCATAATTTCAAACACTAGTTATGACAGAATAAAGTTTCTGCTCTGCCTTCAAAGACAGATAAAAGAAGGAATTATTAATGTTCTGGAAATACAATGAAGGAGATCCTTCATAAGGAGCAAGTCTCAACAGCGATTATAGCAAAAATCACATGGGAATAAATAGAACTTTATGCATCCTAGAACCAAGCTTAGTCAAAATGAATGAATATTTTTATTATGGTCACTGACCAAAATAATAAAAAACACACATTAAAAATAAAAATAAGATAATAATAAAACAAGATAAAATATTGCAGTTGGCAATGGGTTTGTCAATGGATAATTAAAGTGTGCCTAATATTACAGGCAGTATAAACAACAAAATTAGGTTCATTCAAGGAGACTGAATCATACTGATCTGATGACAACAAGTGCACATACAAAAGATCTGAATTTTCCAAGGTTTTTTTTTACTAAGTATGGAGTTATGAGGCTGGTCCTTGAGTATAAAGCACACAGTGTAGCAGGACATGGGCTGTAGTTCAACAGCCCCTTAAGCACATGGCTATAGGCTCAGCTCATAGGGGACTTTTTTGTATTGGCTCTGCAAAATTACTGTTGGGAGAGTGTTGAAACTTGCTAAGATTAGTTCTATACATTTGGAGCAGCTGAAAGCTCATGAACATTTTTCAAAAGCAGTTCCATATTCAGTTCATTGTTGCAAGCAAAACATATGCATAGTAATCATATGGCATAAACATGGAGGCATATGTAAGCATGTCCAAGACCATCTTATCTAGACATAGGCACAGTTGAGGCACCAAGTAAGCTGAGCAAAAACTCTGCTGGCACAACTTTAATCTGAAAATCTGGAAGCAAATCCAGGTCCAGGAATGCTTCCAAATTGCAAACTTTTTCCTTGAAGATGATTACAACATTGTCCACTAAGGTAAATAATTAAATGTTATGATCACATAAGCAAACAACAAAGTAAGACTTCAGACCCTAAAATTGTTTCATTGAAACCTATGGGGAAGAGCAAAATAACAAATAATATATCTAACTTAATGCTTCTAGTTTTCAATTCCCTTTACAGTGCCTAATTCGCAAGGTCAGGAAACATTTCATTGCTCAAATCTCATTAAGATTTGAAACAATGGACTTGGAATTGAACATTGTATTTTAATCGGGCATGTATTTAATTATCTTTTAGTTTTTGTAAATTTCTGTGTTTTATTCTTGCCCTGTACACCGCCCTGAGTCCTCCGGGAGAAGGGCGGTATAGAAATATTAATATTAATATATTATTATGAACATATTTCTTTATATGATTAATTTTGTACATTAATATATACAATAAGAGGATAATGGACATGTAGTTCCACACATTTAGAGGATATTAAGTAAGGTAAAGTTGTTATAAGAAATAATATCATTAATACACATTGATTTAGAAAATCATTTACAACACCAGCTCTTGTCATACATTCCCTCAACAACTGACCATCTGTATTTTGACATACTTTTACATTTTTTTTAAAAAAATGTAACAGTGATTATTTCTCATTTGGATTAATTTGTGTATATTTAAGGAGAGAAAAAACAACATGAGATTTATGAAATTTATTTTATTTATTTATTTTATTACATTTATATACCGCCCTTTCCCGAAGGACTCAGGGCGGTTTACAGGGTGATTAAAAAACAAAGATACAAAAGTTAAAAACAGATTTAAAAAAATTATATTCGTCCCTGCATAAGTAAGTGAAATGAAAGTCTTTCAAGATCTATAGTGTTTGACTCCATCCTAGGGAGTCTAGAATCTATAAATGGTGTGATTGCCAGAAATATTCTTGTGCCAGATCTGATAGAAATTCTTTCAGAGCTAAGTAAACATAATTTGATTTCGTGAAGAATTACAGACATCATTTATATTAAAAGGTAATACAACTTTCCCAAATTGATGACTCCCAAAATTCCAGTCCTAGTATGAAATTCTTGATAATTGTAAAACCAACACATCTGGACAGAAGCAGCTTGGTATAATGGCATACATTAATCAGCCTTCAAAAGTATCTTACTTGATATTTTCAACTCACAGAACACTATTCACCAAGTTTCATATCTTCTAAGTTTCATGGAAAAGATGAATACCTGGCAGTAAAATTTATGTTTATATAAGGTTTTACAAAGTGGGGGAAAGGGACTAAAAAATAAAAAGGACACCAAATTATAACAAAGTCACCATATTTACTGATGTTTTTATTTATGTTTATTATATATTTATTAGCTCATATCTTTTTTCGCTGTCCAAAATTATTCTTAACTCACAAGATTTTACTGTCAACACCCCTCAAACATCAGTAAAAGAGATGAAAGCCATTACCACAGTTGATTGAGTCACTTCACCCAGAGAAGTATCCCTTCATCAAAAGGAAACATGGCGGCCACCATCCTGTCTTAATCCTTCAGCTCTCCCACTTAGGACTAGGGGAAAATCGCTAGTTGCCTCTCATCTGCTCCTGCCCAGCAGGATGATAAATGAAGCATGAAATAGCATGCAGAACTTCCTTTAATCAAAAGTGTAAGGACCTTGTGTTTATTCTTATTATATTGGCCCACCAAATGGCTAAAGTAGAGAAATGTGTCACAGTTAAAGGTTAAGGCAATGGAATAACTTTTTATAATGCCCAAAGTTAACACTTCTAGGAAAGAAAATTCAAACTCAAATAATTCTTATACAAAGAAATTATCCAAAAAGTTTAAATCATAACATGGACAGCGGAAGGGAAAAAAAGTAAAAGAAAATATAAACAACCACAAAGCAAGTAAACTAGTTGGGATACTAAAATTTAACAGGCTATTTAATATTATGAATGCACCTAATAACAACAAAAAGGAAAATAAAAATATTATAAGAAGTTAAACAAGAAACCAAAGAGGGTTTCAAACATAGATTATAAAAATGACAGCATATGTTCTAATTTAATGACAACTGGACTTGGTATGAAAAAAAATCAACAGAAAAGAAAAAAAGAAATAAGTCAACTCTTTGTCATATTCAACCATTAATGCAAAGCAATTTTTATGCTCTTAAGTCCCAGAAGATCCAACTATGGTTAACCACTAATGCAATAAATGTAAGAATGTTATTACTAACTGTTCAATATACCCTGGAATCCTAAACTTGTACTTAATGAATTGGCCTTCATAAATTATCCACAACCTAAAGGAATGTTATTTCTGTTGGAACAGAAATTAAATTTGTTCCACTGATTCAATATTTAATTACACCCATCACTATAAATACATTTAGTAAGGTTGAATACCTATTTTTCACTATTTTAAAGCAATAGCAATTGTTAGGTTCAAAACACAACAATGGCAGATAACATATTCAATCACAAGGATTCTATTTATAAAATAATTTATCATTGTACTGTTTTTTAAGTTACAGCCAATTGCACATCAACCCTGCAAATTTAGAGACTAGCTAATCAAACCATTAGTGAAAATAATCAACAAAGCAAATCAAGCAACAAACCATAAACAGACAAGTAATCCAGAAGTAGAATCACTGTGCTATTTGGATAAGAAAGATTACTAGATCACATTGATTTTGAAGACTGATTACTTTCAATGGTTCTAAACACTCCATTCTGAAAAGGGTTTCCTGGGATACTACTGGTTGGTTTAATATGCATAATGATATTTATTTTATTCAATATTTAAGTAATTTTGTTATGTTATTATAAGAAACATAGATGCACAGTTTTCTCTTTATTCTTTCTAGAAGACAAAGCCTTCCAGAATTTCCCCAAAAAAGGCATAATAACTCAAGTGCTTTAAAGGCACAGACCACCATAGTAAGGCCAATATGAACAGCACGCTATTATAATCCAATTAAAATTAAAGCATTTTGCTTTAATAATAATAAATATTTATTTTTCATCAGTTAAAACACAATCAAATTAAACAGAATTGGAATATATACACAATCTGCTTTTAAAATTCCCCAATATACATTTTATCATTCTAGGAGATGTAAATACCAGAACTGTCCCTAATAAGGAAGCATCGGTAGCCAAGTTTCCTTATTTATCTGCCAAATCTTAGGCAACTGTATTGTATGACAGACAATTGAAAAATCAGAACATCAACTATGCAGGTTCTTCTTTAGCTAGTGTTTATGATAAGTAATATTTTATAATTTTAAATGGTACAAAGGTATATGATCATATTGGTAAATAAACATTTATTTGTTGGTGGGACACCAGCATGTTAGGTTACCAATTAACATTAATCAATTGGTCAAATTATTTAATGTCAGCTTCAAATTACAAAGTGATCCTTAAGCCATAATTTTAAGTTTGTTAACCAATGATAAAGATGTCCATGTGACCCAACATTATTACCTGGATGATCTTCAGGAAGAGAATTTATATTGCATGATTACTTGGGCAGAACACTTAAATAATTATTTTAAGCAGAGTGTTAAATTATACTCAAGCTTTATATTTTAGAACATCTATAATAAAAGATGGGAGTTTTGTTAAAAAAATTCTTTTAATATTCTAACAAATTTAATTAGTAACACTATAGTATCTAGAGCTTCCACTACATCAAATCAAAGAAATACTCAAATGAGTATTATTTCCAGTTGATTTGATGCACTGTCATAGGTAAAAAAAATGCTTTGTATTTGTTATATAGAAAATGTAATTTACAACAGCTTCCCTTTAAGATATTATGAGTCAAAAATATATAAAATATTAATTTGTCAAAAGAAACAGAAGCGGGAAGATATTCCTAGTTATTATTAATAAATGCTTCTCTGTAAAGACTCCAAAATCTTTTGGAAATTAATCTCCAGAGCTCTCCCTGCTCCCTCAGTCCCAGATTCTGTATATTATTCAACTTGTAAAAATGTTTTAAATCAATGTTTATGGAACAGGGACAACCTGTCCCAAATATATTTTTAAAAAAACCCATCAGATTAAATTTCCTTATCTTTCCACAGTGGGAACCAGTTAGAGGAGAGATGGTTGACCTGACATCAAAAGTAAAATTTGGCAAGGTTCTAGAATCTAGGCCAACACAATATACCTATCAAGCTCCTTAAACAAAATCTAGATTGGTGGGGTCTTTTATAAGTGGCCCTATTCACTGCAGTATAGGTAGTCCTTGACTTACTATCATAAATGAGCCCAAAATTTATATTGCTAAGTGAGACTGCTGTAAAGTGACATGCCCCATTTTATGACCTTTCTTATTACAATTGTTAAGTAACAATTGTTAAGTTTGTAACAGTTGTTAAATGAATCTGGCTTGCCCATTGCCTTTGTGTGTCAAAAGGTCATAAAAGGTGATCACATGACCCTGGGACACTGCAACCATCATAAATATGAACCCATTGCCAAATCTTTGAATTTTGATCACATGATCTTGGGGATTCTGCAATGGTCACTTTTTTCAGTAATTGTTGTAAGTTGAGCACCATCTGTAGATAGCTCTGGTTTGATTCTTTCAAGCTGGAATAGGGCAATAAGAGTCCCCCTATATAAGAAGGCAAGGGACGCGGTGGCTCAGTGGGTTAGGACACTGAGCTTGTCGATAAGGTTGGTAGTTTGGCGGGTTGAATCCCGAGTGACGCGTAACAGTGAGCGCCTGTTACTCGTCCCAGCTTCTGCCGACCTAGCAGTTCAAAAGCAAGTAAAAATGCAAGTAGAACAATAGGGACCACTGCGGTGGGAAGGTAACAGCATTCCGTGCGCCTCTGGCATCTAGTCATGCCGGCCACATGACCACGGAGACGTCCTCAGACAAGCGCTGGCTCTTTGGCTTTGAAACGGCCCCTAGAGTCGGAAACGACTAGCACGGATGTGCGGGGGAACTTCCTATCAGTCTTGGGAAACTTTATGGAAGACATTTAAATGAAAAATTTCTTACCTTGAGGAATATTTTGTTTTTTAAAAATAATCAGGCTCCTTTTGTATCTAGCAAAAATATCTAATTTCCTGAAAGGTAAACTTTTTCCTTTTTTCATAGATTTTTAATGCTGCTTTTGCTAATAGAATCAAACTGAGCCAAATTAGAGAATTTGATATTAGATATTATATACCTAATAAAAGCACTGTATTAAGATAGTATAATAGTTAGATACAACAGAAAAGGTTCGCCTACAAATAACATTACAATGACTAAGCAAATGAGACAAATTGCTTCCTGGCACCTACATCATAAACATGTAGCCCAAACCCTTTTTTTTGTCATGAATGTCAAGAAAATTAAATAGTATATCCACCTCCTCCTATTTTGTCCATGTCTTCTTTTGCTTCTTGACATAACCTTAAGTATGAATGATTTGGTTATGTAACCTCAAAAGATGTTTTTAAAACATGTTGATTTTACTGAATCACCTTGTAATTACTAAATTGCTCTTTTATTTGGTACATAAAATCAGACTGAATAGAGTAGAATAGAATAGTTGCAGAAAAAGTATTTTTTTATGCAATCATCCTGCCTCATTCACTGAAATTTTACCTAATTGTTTCCCACCAGTTCCTATGATATTATTTTGATAAACATTGTTATGTGCAATGAATTATGATTATGGACATTCATATATTTGAAGGGAACAAAACCCTATCCTTCATTGACAATCAGCAGCCACTTTTTCCCAATCTTGAATAATCAGATCATTCTTAAATAATGAAAATAATGTGAAATTCTCTAATTTGGTTGCACCGAAATCCTTTAATTGTGTCCCAGATATAAGATCAGAGACAAGCTGCTCAAAATTATTAGATTCAAAGTAGACTTATTAAAAGTTAATAAAGTAACCTAAATTGAGATTAATTTAAATCAGTCACAATCTACACATTGCACTTTTGGGAAAAAAAAATGATCCCTGATGAATTAATGGGAGTTTTCATCTAGTGGGAATTCTGCTGCTTCTGGAAGCCAATACACAACAAAAGATTTAGCATTAAACTTAAAGACTATCCTACATATCTCTGTGTGTGTTTGTTCTACATAATATGCAAACTATTATGTAGACAACAGGCTGCATCCACTCTGTTTAATCTGCTTGTTTTCCTAGTAATAAATCTTAGTGAATTCATTAGGAAAGCGTTTCAGCCTCAGCATATCTTTCGTTAAATCATCCAAAACAAATACAACAGTTTGTAGCCAATTCGGTGAATGTTTCCATAGAAATACAACCTACCAAGATACCGGAGGCTGTGCCTAAATAGCTTTTTGCAACAGTAAGGAATCTGCAAAGCAACGAACCAATCAACTGCTGTTGCCCAAAATGAACCCGTATTTTTTTGTTGTTGTTAACGCGAGGCCGAGCACATTAAACGCATCTGCCGGCAGTCTCTCTGTGAGCGAGTATGAAAGAGGACCGTTTAAAAATACTGTTTCTACGGCTGCTGAACTGCTTTCTCTGAGCAAGAAACTCTAATTCCCGAGATGCAATGCTTGGCGCTGGAGGCGTCTCCGGAAGGAGGTCGTGAAGGTAACCGCGGTAGAGCAGAGGTAACGGAAAGTGTCCGAGGGACTTTAACTTTTTAGGGCTGTTTCCCTCCCCCCGCCTCCTTTCCTGGACTTAACCGCACACTCTCGTTTCCCCTAGTTCTGGAGACCCGCTTCATCGTCCGTTGAAACGAAGCCAAGTCTAATGTTGGGGCCCCGTAGGCCTTTCCTTCCCCAAGTCTGAGCCTGCAGGCAAAAGCCTTTGCCAGGCGTCCGTTTCCAAGATTCTTGCGGTGGGTGGAAAAACGAAGGGGAAGCTTCTTAGTGAGAAACCCCCGTATCGTTTCGGACAGGAAAAGTGCAAATGTCCGGCTGATATACAAGTTCCAGTTCCTGAATTGGAGATGGGCTGTAGAGCCTCGTTTGACCTGGGAAAACTTAAGGATCGAACTTAAGTCACCCTGGGATGGGAGGCCACGAGGAAATCCCAAGGATGTAGGCTTGGAGGCAGCTGCAGTTCTCTCCCTTATAGCCAAGAACATTTGAGATTGAGTTTTCTAATCCCGGTGTGATTCCCTGCCTGACAAACTAGAAGCCTGGTTAATGTGAAATAAGCCCCTCATTTGTTTGAGGATTGAGCGCTTGTGCAGTGCGTTTTCAGACACAACGTGCAAGGTTGCTGGGGAGGGAGCTGTGCGTCTTTGAATTGGTTAACAAAGATTTTGGAATTGGTTTGTCGCTGCTTGTTTAGCACCCACAGTGAGTGATTGGCCCAAAGCCATCTGCTTGGCATCCCTGGCTAAGACAGAATTTGAAATCAAGACTCCTTGCTCTTAGTCTAGCACAGGGATATCAAACTCGCGGTGTCATGTGACATTGCACGATGTATCATGACTTTTCCCCCATTGCCAGCAATGGGGTGGGCACGGTTTCAGTGTGATGCATCCAGCCCATGGGCTGGCAGTTTGACATCCCTGGTCTAGCACCTTAATCATTGAACTAAATTGGTTCTATTACTATTGCTTTGTTGTTGTTGTTGTTAGTTGTGAAGTTGTGTCCGACCCATCACGACCCCATGGATAACGTTCCTCCAGGCCTTCCTGTCCTCTACCATCTTCTGGAGTCCATTTAGGCTCACGCCGACTGTTTCAGTGACTCCATCCAACCACCTCATTCTCTGTCATCCCTTTCTTCTCTTGCCCTCAACCTTTCCCAGCATTAGGCTCTTCTCCAGTGAGTCGTTCCTTCTCATTAGGTGGCCAAAGTATTTGAGTTTCAACTTCAGGATCTCACCTTCTAAAGAGCAGTCAGGGTTGATTGCCTTGCAGTCCAAGGGACTCGCAGGAGTCTTCTCCAGCACCATAGTTCAAAGGCTTCAATTCTTTGGTGCTCAGCCTTTCTTATGGTCCAACTTTCACAGCCATACATTGCAACTGGGAAGACCATAGCCTTGACTATATGTACTTTTGTTGGCAGGGTGATGTGTCTGTTTTTTAGTGTGCTGTCTAGATTTACCATGGCTTTCCTCCCCAGGAGCATGCGTCTTTTAATTTCTTGGCCGCAGTCTCACTCTGCGGTGATCTTGGAACCCAGGAAAATAAAATCTGTCACTACCTCCATTTCTTCCCCATCTATTTGCCAGGAATTGAGAGGGCCGGATGCCATGATCTTGGTTTTCTTAATGTTTAGTTTAGTTTAGTTAATGTTTAGTTTAGTTTAGGAAGCATTAGATTACACCAAGCAGATTCTGTAAAATCACTTTGTATGCTACTGAATTTATTCCAACATTAAATGTGTTAAATTCTATTGAATTACAAAAGTAATGCATCCTGATCTCAATAATACATCTGCTATCCTTGCAGAGCAGCATAAAGCATTTTGATGTTTGAATATGCTGAGGAAGAAAAGTTTTCAATGTGAGTCGCAGAGAAGTAGCAATAATGTTTTTATTACATCTGATTAAGCCATGTGAAATATGAAATCCTAGTATGTTATTTCTGCATTAGTAATATATAGGTAGAACAGCCATTATGGCTGTGAGAGCTAACATCATAGAACTAACAGCTGGCAAGAAAAGAAATTTATACTCTAGCGACCAAGAATTAATCAAAAGCTGCAGTCCAAATTAAGCAGCCTGCACAAGAAAAGTAGTGTTAACTTAAAAATAGAATACAAACTGCAAGCAGTACTTTTCAACTTTGCTTCTGTTAGACGTTTGTTTAGCACCCATTAACTAGAAAGCTTTATTACAGAAGAATCACTTTGAATTACTTTTCTTGTAGCCTCTTGTTTTGTTGAATCATTTAAAGGTCTATTTTCTATTGTATTGAATTTGGTTATCCTGTAAATGTGAAATCAGACCAATAGAATGTGCTTTGATCCATGTTTTCAGTCTGTATTACATTTTTAATCAAACAGATTATGGAGGATAATGAAGGAAATCCCAAAAAGCAACTGATTTCTGAGCTTCACCAGCTTGCTGCTGATGGAAACAAAGCCAGACTTACAGCACTTCTGGATTATTCTCCTTCTCTTATCAATGAAACTGCTAGGAATGGTTGGACGGCCCTAATGTATGCAGCTAGAAATGGTCACTTTGACCTTGTGCAGGTTCTTCTTGAGAAGGGGTAAGAAAAAAATGAAAAATAATAATGTTCAACTTGTCTAAAGTTACCACCTTGTTAAAGTTAGTATTTTGTGAAGGTGATTCTGTTTGCTAGAGCAATACATTCCTTTAAATTCACGGTTAAAATGAACAAAGCAAAAATTACATTAAATGCAGTTAAAATGAAAAAGGAAACATGTATATCTGGCCTTTTCACTGGGAACTCAAGGCAATGCACGTGGGGATTCATCTCATTAACTTATCTGTAATAGTGTGAAGTAAGCTGAGATAGTGACTAGTTCAAGATCATGACTTGAGTGCTGTGAATCTGGGTTTACATGGAATTGAGTCCTGGGAAAGTGGAAAGTGTGATAAAGAAACCAAAACTAACCTCATCTTGTTTCTGTTTGGTATAAAATGGAGGAGAAAGAAGCTCTGACACACTTTCAATATTTTGTTACTATACTTTATAACAATAAAATAAATTCCTGGAATTCTTATCATGTCTAATTGTTGATCTGGCAAACAACAAACAGCTAACAACAGTTTTGAAAAGCTGTCACAGTTATTTTGAGCAATTTGCAACCACAATTGAGCCCCAATGTTTGTTAAGCGACATGTTTGTTGAGTGAGTTTTGCCCCATTGTACGACCTATTTTGCCACAGTTAAATGAATCACTGCAGTTAAATTAGTAACACAGTTGTTAAGTGAATTCGGCTACCCCATTGACTTTGCATGTCAGAAGGTCACAAAAGGCAATCACATGACCCCGGGACACTGCAGCCATCATAAATATGAGCCAGTTGCTAAGCATCTGAATTTTGATCACATGACCATGGGGATGCTGCAATGGTCATAAGTGTGAAAAATGGTCATAAGTCACTTTTTTGAGTGCTGTTGTAACTTCAAACAGTCAGTCAATAAACTGTGGCAAGTTGAGGACTTCCAGTACTTTGTCATGCTTTTTCCTTCTAAGGACTGAGTTTTGTTTTTGCCTTCTTTAATGATCATCCATTCCTTTTCTCTACTTGTTGTGTAATCGCTGCTCAAAAATATATCTTATTATTCCTTGTGTTCTGCAATGAAAACTTGTGGTAGTTCAAAATCCTGACTGGGCCATTGTGTACTTTATTGTGTTCAGTTTTGATATTATGTTACCAGTGAGATTAGGATTATTTTTTATGTTACCTGATATTATATGGCATTCTGTCTGAAAATATTATCTAAAAGTAACTTTTTGAAATTTGTTGTTTTAAAGGTGTGACAGGTTCAGGACCAATACTTCAAACCAGACTGCATTGGATATTGCTAGATTTTGGGGCTATAAAAACATAGCTAATTTATTAGCTAATGTGGAAGGTGGATTGGAGCCATTTTTCTTCACTTATCAAGTCAAACAACAGGAGCATTATTTTTGCAGGACATGTTTGGATAGGAAAAGTGAGAAGAGAGTAGATTCAAAGTGGCTGAGCATGAAACAGAAGGAACCCACAACCATATATATCATTTTTTCCCATTTAAATCCTTTAGTTACATCAGATGATGGTGAACGTAGTTTCCAGTATCCAAAGGTTAAGCTTTCTAAATTTTTCTATAAGGATATAAAGAGATATCTGGAACAGACTGAAACTGTCACTACAATTTTTCTGGGAGTGGAACTTCAAAGAATAAACGTGAAAGATTCAAATATAGGCAAAAAAGATGAGAATGGCCTAATTACTTGGTTTGCACTTAGTATAGATTCTACAGCTACTGACAGTTTTTTACAAGAGCACCCGGGTTGTTATTTTCTTCATCCACCAATGCCTGCACTGCTGCAATTCTCTGAAAATGAAGCTGGTAAGATTCTGCTTATGTGGTGGAGCCAAAGTAAAGAAGGTCTTTTTGTAACATTCCTAATACAGGTTGGGTCACTTTGTAGGTATTTCACTTTACTTTGTGCAAAATTAGTTTAAAAATCCCTGCTTTGATTTAGGATTCAAGGGATTCTGATGCACATCCTTAGTTGTTTCCAAATGAACCATCTATAACAAGTACTAGCTCATGTTATCTCTATGTGATTATTACACTCTACTGTAACAGATTGCCTTAATTTCTAATTAATTTGCAAGTCTACAAATTAGGCATTGATAATTTATTTACAGAACTTGTTTGTCTTTCTTGTCTCATTTTCTCTTTCATTAAATTTCATTTATTTTTTTCTTGTTAGGATTATGTTTTTGTTAATAGCTGAATGTCAGAGAATTGTTCCGGTTACACTTCTGTTGATAACTTTTAACATGCTAACAACGTTTAAGAACTAGACCATTTCAATGTTCTAAAATATCACAAATGTAAAGGTAATGACAAAAAAACCTTCCCAACAGTGTACTAATTTTTGGATTGGTTTTTATGATAAATTGGAAAGTTGATGTTGCTGTATCTGCAGAAAAGAAACTGGGTATTGACCGAATGTTTTATATGACCATTTTTAGGAGTCATTGCCCAAGCTAGATCTGTGCTAGCATGGGATAACCGATATAAATTTTGCCCAACATGTGGCAGTGCAACTAAATTAGAAGACGGAGGCTACAGGAAATTGTGCGTAAAAGAAGACTGTCCCAGCCATCAGGGAATTCATAATACATGCTTCCCAAGAGTTGGTAAGAGAATTGCTAGCATGTTGCTATTTTTTGCTAATGGCAGTAAGAAAACTCATGCATTAACCTAAAAATTAGAGCTGTATATATGGCATTATAGAACTGCAGGTTAATAATGGGAGAAAAATGGATAGTCGACAGGTAGAAAAACCATAGTCAAAGCATGGCTTTCAATGTTTTAAAATAATCCATTATTATTTAATCTATGATGAGAAGTAAACATATATGCACAGTCCATGTAATTACAGATAGCCTTCGACTTAACAGTTCATTTTTGAGACTCTCTGAAGTTACAACATCAATGAAAAAAGTGAATTAGGACCATTTTTCACATGACCATTGCAGCATGCCCATGGTCATATGTTCAAAATTCAGAAGCTTGGCAACTGACTCATATTTATGACAGTTGCTGTGTCCCAGGTTCACGAGATCACTTTTTGCAACTTTCTGATGAGCAAAGTCAATGGGGAAGCTAGATTCAGTCAACTAGTGTGTTAATAACAACTGCAGTGATTCACTTAACAACTATGGCAAAAAAAGTCATAAAAGGAGGCAAAACTCACTTAGCAAATGTCTCACTTAGCCACAGAAATTTTGGGCTCAATTGTGGTTGTAAGTTGATGACTATCTGTATAGGTAAAACTTTTTTTATTAAAAAGTTTTACAATACATTTTTAAAAACAATAAACTCCCTCCTCCCCCTCCCCTCTCCCCTCCCCTCCCCCTCCCTGACTTCACAGAGCTGAATACAGGGTATAGTAATACAAACATAAGCTAAAATATGCTAACAACAAAAATAAAACATTAAGTTCTATCCCACTTTAACTCTCCATAGTCATAATATTAATAAAGTAACAAATAACTAATTATACATCATAAAAATCCACTACTTATTCAAATGCTAAATGAAACTTTTTAGTCCCATATTTATTCTGAATTCTGTATAGGTAAAACTTATATGAGGGTATGGCAGTAGCCTCATAATGAGATGTCCAGATTAGCTATCAAGACAATTGCCTCTAGTGTTGCTTCATGCAGATATAGGGAACTGGAGAATGCATGTTGTGGGCAATCTTGCACAGTATGTTTAATGGTTTGCCTATCAGCAACACAGTCGCAACAAGGGGAATCTTTCCATCTCCACTGATAGAGGGCAGAGGCACTTCTTCTGCATCACATCTAATTTTGTTCAATTTTGTCTACACAGAGTGAGGTAGAGGGGTCTGGCAGAGGGATCACTGATAGGCCACAACAAGGTACCTTGGACCATTTCTTTCTCCAGGCATTCTCGGGGTTAAAATGGCTAGATGTTAAATGAATAACTATTTTCCAAGCTGGCCTACAGGATTTCAATCTTGTGATGGGCTGTGCATTGTCCTGGATAATTGGAAGGGCCTTGTTGTTCAGCATCCTTGAACATAGCGAAATGAGAGCTTGTTGTCTTCTAATGTGGGGCAGTATGATATTGCTAAGGAGTGGGGTGCAATGTTCCAGTGCACAGGAGTAGGATGCAGTGTGACAGAGATGGTACATATCTGGTTGGACATCGACCATTTGGGCATGGAAGCTGTTAAGCCACACGCTGGCACAATATTCAGATGGGGAATAAACCAAAGCCAAGACTGTTGTTCATAGGGTGCTAGCGTCAGCATCCCAGGATGTTCCAGCCAGTCTGTTCAGTAAATTGTTGTGGCTTTTCCATTTTTGTAGATGTTTTCTCCAAGTGTTAACCGGAAGATTAATGATTTGTCCAGTGTTACCCCCAGGTATTTCGGAGAGACATTACACTGTAAAATACACTTCCAAAACTTCACTGAAGGCTGATAATTTGCATACCTATTACTGAAGTGGATACTTCTATTTTTGTTAAGCTTGATTGGAAGGGCCAACAAACAGCTCTAGTTGATTTACAATATTAATATTTAAATTTATTATATAAATCATTTGCATCAGTGTTAATTTGTATCCAAATTTATTAGCTTTTTCACAAATCTACCATACATATAACATTTCCTTGTGTTTTTCACACTTCCAACATTGTCTTTATACATTTTTGATAATTAATCTGGTGTCATACACCAATGATAAACCATTTTATATTTTTTTCTTAAATTATGACACATTGTAAATTTAATACCAGTTACCCACATTCTCTACCAAGTGTCCACCTCTGCATTATAACCAAAATTAATACCCATTTTATCATGGAATCTTTAACTTGGTCTTCTGTTTCAAATCTTAACAAAAAATTATATATTTTTGCTATTATATGTTTATCATCTGTGGATAGCCAAATTTCAAATTATTTGTTTTTCCAATTGTCTTTTTATCCATATTAAACTTTGTTTTAACCTTGTAGATAACCCTAACCTAACCCTAACCCTTGTAAATAAAAAGCATTGGAAACAATTTCCTTCAAACAATTGCTCTCTTGACTGCATCTTAAGTTCTCAGTCTTCCTATACTGTATTTCTCAATCTTGATAAGCCATTTCTCTTCTAAAGAATGGTTCTTTTGCTGAGGTTAATAAACATATCTGTGGGCAAAACATGAGTTTATATTTGTTTCATACCTTAAATATTGGCACTTCTTACATAGTGATTTTTAAAAACCATATTAACTAATGTACTAGAAAAGGCCATGCCACTGAAACCTTCCAATTCTAAGATTCCTTTACTTTTCGAAAAACCCATTCTTTTATCCAAATTAAACATGCTACAAAATATACAGTTTTTGTACATCTTCCATAAATATTTGCAAAGACAAAAATAAAGCAATAGACATCATTAAAATTAGATTCTTCCATTTTATTAGTATTGTTTGTGCATATGAATAAGCTAGGTTTACTGATATATCCTATAGTTAACAAATTGTACACTGATACTCATATGTCACTTCAACCCTCCTGCCATCATAAAAATACTCTGCAATATTTTCTTCTGGAGTTGAAAAACAAGACTGCTTTAGTGCTTGCAAACATCTTGGGATTACAAAGTTGCCTCATGAGTCCTGAGTTATGGATGGACTAAATGTAAGATCAAGCATTCAGAGGTATAAAAGCAGACATTTTTAAAATGTGTTTATAGCCACATAATTATAGAAGAAGGAGTCATTTGAGAATACAAGGCACAGTGGGTTCTGCAGATGGAGGGTAGAAGTAAAAAAAAAAGGCAAGCTAAAGAGATACGTATGTGTATGTATGATGCATATACACAAGAGACCAGCTTACATTTCAGTACAGCTTCATTGTCAATTTTTATTCCTCCCCCCACACTTTCTATGGATGCTAATGACAAAGCAGTACAGTACATCTGATTTACTATTCTGAGTAAACATTATACCACTATGTTCTCTCTAGAGATCTTGAATTCTCTCTCTTCCTCTTGTTCATAAAGTACAAGAGGTATAATGTTCAACAGATATAAGCAAGTTTTTTTTTTTAATTCCATTTATATCCCGCCCTTCTCCGAAGACTCAGGGCGGCTTACAAGCTTAGCAGTAGCCTTCATTCTATGTATATGCCTGCTTGTTAGGGCTTTCACACACACACCCCAAGCGGCATTATTACAAAGTCAGCTTAATTGCCCCCAACAATCTGGGTCCTCATTTTACCTACCTCGGAAGGATGGAAGGCTGAGTCAACCTTGAGCCTGGTAGGATTCGAACCTGCACTAATTGCAGGCAGCTGGTGTTACTTAAGGAGGCATTAGCCCACTGCTCCACCAAGGAGTAGTTTAAGTATTTAATTGATTATTGATTAATTGATTAATCAATTTAATTGATTAATTGATTATTCCACTATATACTGAATAGCCTTGCTTGTTTTTACCCTTATATATTTATTTGCAGTTCATTGTAAAAAGTACATTTATATCTTTTTAGATCAGTTTTACATAGCTGCTTACTGTTAATTTCATATGTATTTTTGTTAACTTCTTTGCCTCCTTCTCAAGATGTATTATAGATGTGTTCCTTATCTTTTTATTTTCCTTTTGGACCTTGGTTGATGCTCATTCTATATATTTCCTACAAATTAGTTGAAAGTAGGAGTAAATATCTATTATATACTTAGATAACTAAAAAAGAAAAAATGTGATCAGCATGAAATAATGAAAGATCGCTGAGCCAACAGTTGGTAATTTCAGTAAAATTTCTTTAACGAAACAAGTAGTCAGCAAAATTTGAAACTCCTGCTCAATACTTTACAGCATATAAATTTGCCACAGGCCATCAGTCTTTGAAGCATATTTACCTAATGGGATTGTCATATCTGTCGTTTTGAGAGGATAAGATCAGAAGCGAACAAAAAGGGGGAAAAAATGAAAAGAGAATATTGAATATAAAAGTATGAAGGAACTGGTTGTGTATCTATACTTTAAAAAATCATTAAAAATGCAAGTTCTGTGACAGTAACCATCATATCTTACATCACATTTTTTTCACCATACCTTTTGCCTGTCTTCTTTTACTACACTTGCAAATCCTACAGATTGGCAGAAGAAAGAGTGGACAAAAGGAATGGTTATGTAGGGATCACTGGTTGAAACCTCTTCCAATATCTTTTTTAATTTTTTTGAAGGACATCCTTCTGAGTGAAAATGTCAAAACCTGACAAAAGAGACAGGACTAAGTAGCAAATTCAGGTATTACATTGGTGTGAAAAGATAGAGGAAGAGAGAAAAAGTGGGGAGAATATAGAATAGGAAGAACCAAGTAGGAAAAAATTATCATACAATGCAGAGCTGTTATATTTAGTATGTTTTACAAAATAATATTCCTGGAAGGGCCACAGTAAAAGAGAGTGCAGCAGCTCTGATTTTAGTTGTGTGTTTCCAGCCAGTTGTTCTTGGATTCTACCAAATCTGTTGTGTTTCTATTTGTAGAAACAAGCAGGTTGTCACGTTTTTCCATGTTTTTTTTTTCTTTTTATTAACAGACCATTTACATGTTGCCTTTTTGCTTCAATAATTAATAATTAAAGACTGGTCTGATTAAAATTATAATTAAGGGAAAGCTATACTAACTTAATCTTATTGTCCTTTAAACATTGCATTTGGAAATCAAAATATTATCACCAAACCATTAATCTATAACTGGAAGTTGCTGAAAGCAAAAAATCCTGCTGATTAAATTGCTGATGTCTGTAACTGGGTCACTTATCCCAGTGTTTTTATCGAAATCATGCAGCATCTCAGGCAATTTACTTCCTGAGTCTGGCTTTCGGCCTGGCTAAGTACGTACATTCCCAGAAGGCATCAATAGTTTAAAAAAAACATGATTTTTTTTTAAAAAAATCCTGCAGTACATTTGCCTAGCTACAGAGCTTCTTGTGAGAATTGGATTTCAGGCATTTAAAGGAGATAGCAATGCTAAGTAAGAATGGGTAGGCTTATGCTTCTTGCTGCTTTTTTGTAAAAGGGATTTAAATATTTA
Organism: Vipera ursinii; assembly: GCF_947247035.1. Lineage (NCBI taxonomy): Eukaryota > Metazoa > Chordata > Lepidosauria > Squamata > Viperidae > Vipera > Vipera ursinii. Next base: position 249,833,528 of record NC_139513.1, read on the forward strand.
TGCCTCTCCTTAATTTCTGTTTCAGATCCTGTAGTGATAATGCAAGTCATTCATCCAGAAGGCAACCATTGCCTTTTGGGAAGAAAAAAAAGATTTCCCCCAGGCATGTTTACTTGCCTTGCTGGATTTGTAGAGCCTGGTAAGTTTTCTTTGTATAATGTCAGTTTTTATACTTTTTAAACATCTTTCTTTTGGGGGGGGCAGATGGGGGAGGAAATGACAGGGACACGTGATTGAATTGATTTCTAAATAGCACCTTCTTTGATAAAAGCATGTTACCATTTCTGCTCCTGAAAAATGACTAAAGTTCCAGTCACATGTATATTAAGGATCTTTGCAATAGGTTTATATCCTACTTCCATTCAGGCACAGAAGCTCAGTGGCTTAAAAGAGACTGGAAAAAATCTATACTTCAGCGGTTCAAATCCTACCACCATGTGACGGAGTGAGCTCCCTTCACTTGCCTCAGCACCTGCCAACTTAACAGTTCGAAAGCATGTATATGCAAGTAAATAAATAGTTACCATTTTGATGGAAAGACAACAGCATTTGGTGTTTCACCATATGCTTTACACTCTGGCGTGATATCGTGCTGGTCAATGACTGTGGAAATGTCTTTGGACAGTGCTGGCTCAGTGACTTAAAGAAACAGAAATATCCACCGCCCCTTATGACTAGAAGAGTAAAACCGCATGGAATCCTTTACCTTCATTCAGGAATTCAAGGTAACATTCATAGTCTTCATTTCACAGAAGACTGAGATACCATGGCTAAGGAAGATGACTGGCCACAAATTACCCATATGAGTGTCTGTGGTTGTGGGTGGACTAGAACCTGGGTCACTCTCCAGTACTTCCTTCACTCTGTTGTTAACACAGTGACACATACAGAAGCATAGAAAAACTCAAATATTTGAATGATTAAACATAGAAGCAAGATGAGAATTCAAGTTAGAAGAATACATGAAATGCAAGCAGTATAAATTACAATTAGAAAATAGGGAGCTAATGTTTGGGCATCAATTATATGAGCATGGTTGGGATCTCTAGTAATTTGAACAGGGATTGCTAAAGAATCTGAGTTTAGTCAATTTGTGAGCTGGAACAATGAGAGCGTACAGTTGTCTGTCTTAGAAAACTTGCCTGTCTTAGAAAAATTTCTTGGTCAGAGCTGAGCTGTGTTTTCCAAAGAAAACAATTCAATTGCTTGAAGTAGAGGTAGAGTTTATTTGACAACAAGACAGAGCCATACCATTGAAAGTGGCCATAAATTGTAATTTGAAAGCAGGTTTTTTAATATAGGAAAGTCTACTGTGTCTAGCAAGCATGCAAATTCAGCCTGTCTTCTAGGGATTATTAGAGAGCTCACCAGGTCTGTAGGGAGGAAATGCTGTTTACTGCTCTGCAGGGTTTTATAATCACTGCTTTTTGTGTGCCAAAGTGGTGACTTTGAGATGAAGGTTTGGAGTGAAACATTGAAATGAGGACATTTCATATCTAGAGAGGATTTTCATTGTTTTAAGTAGGTTGCTGATATTTGCTAGTTTTGTCAGTTTCAACCTAGGGGTCAGAAACAAAGGGAAGGCTTAAGCAGTCTTTTGTTTTATTGTCTGGAGTTTGGCTGGGAGTTCAAGAAGGAATGGAGGACAAAGAGTGACATGGAAGGCAAAGGGTAACATAGGACTGTGGGAAGTCAGCCCCCCCCCAGAGAAGGAAATATTAAAAGGGCAGAAAAATGTATTTCCTCAAAGGATCTTAAAGAGGCAGAAAAGCATGCCCAGTTTTTCTTAATAGCCCCTGGTTTCCCTTCCCCAAGTAGAAGCCAGATCTGTACAAATGCAGATGTAAACCATCAGGAAGGTTGAAGCTAAAGATTAAGAAGACAGTGACACCTAAAATCCACATACCTCACCCAAACTAAGAGTCATCAGCCCCAGCCCCAGAGAAGTAGGATATGACCTTTGGGACATAATAGGATTAACCCATCACCATCAGAATACCAGAAAAGCACACTCAGACTCAGGTCAAAGTTCATGCCACAGGAACAGGAAACAACTCCAAACAAAAGGCTCCAGAGGGTATAAAAACTCACTCCCTACATGTGCTCGCTCTCTTTTCTGCCAGAACCATCTTCCTGTCTGGCTCTCCTCTTCAATAAACTACAACCTTCTTCCTAAAGCAGTTGCCATGTTTATTCCCAGCTTGGACTGAACCACAATGAAGATTTTTCTTCCAAGAGGACTTTGGTTTTCCTACCTGAACAATAATGAAGTAGAAGTTGTTAAGAGGAAAAGAAAGAAATTGACCCAACAGATTGAAGTAAAGGAGGAATTTAGAGGAGGATCCATTTTGCTGAATTGTCTTAAAATTGCTTAGGTATTAAAAAAAGTCTCAAATTGACACAGAAATAAAAGCTACACAAAGAGGATTTAAACTCAGTTATTTCAACTGTATTATTGTTTTAAACATGTTGTAAGAACTAGTTAAATAGCTTGTGTGGTGTGTCTGTCTAGCTATCTAGAAAAAAATCTGGAAAAGTGACCCTGAAGCAGAACAACATTGTTCTAAAAAAGGAATTTAGGTACACAATTTATAGCAGACTAAGAGATTGTAATAGAGATTTCCCACTGTTCAAGATTAAAATAAGCAAGAAAGTATCTTTTTACTCATTTAAGGAGAAATAGAAAAGAAAATGGAGGGCGAAGGGGGTTCTTCATGATATACAGTAGGTAAAGGTAAAGGTTCCCCCGCACATGTGTGCTAGTCGTTTCCAACTCTAGGGGCCGGTGCTCATCTCCGTTTCAAAGCCGAAGAGCCAGCGCTTGTCCGAGGACGTCTCCGTGGTCATGTGGCTGGCATGACTAGAAGCCAAAGGCGCACGGAACGCTGTTACCTTCCCACCGTAGTGGTCCCTATTTTTCTACTTGCATTTTTACGTGCTTTCGAACTGCTAGGTTGGCAGAAGCTGGGACGAGTAACAGGCGCTCACTCTGTTACACGGCACTCGGGATTCGACCCGCCAAACTGCCGACCTTCTGATCGACAAGCTGAGTGTCCTAACCCACTGAGCCACCGCGTTCCTTTTCATGATATAGCAAGGAGAAAAATCCACCCAGAGAATAGGTGACAGATTTAAAGATACCTATGATCTATGGTAATCAATTCAGGTAGATTGACTAAGGAACTTGTCCATCAGTATGTCATCCCTTCTTGCATATTGAAACCTCAAATTTTAAGGTAGACGCTCTATTTGAGAAATCCTTCAAAAATGTTTTTAAGTTCATATTTCATTACATTATTCAAGTTCAGTCCCTGAATAATTTCACAGCAGCTTTCTTGGCAGTTTTTCTCTTTTCTCTCATATTCCCTGCAGAGTAATAAATAAGAAATATTTCTCGGTATTGATAGTATCTGGTTCTAAGTAGGAAGCAAGATTTGGATCTCTTGGGGATAATATAGGAACAGTGTGGCAGACGTTTTGTCATATGCAGATTCAAATAAAAATGAATACAATTGGTTTGCAGGGAAGGCACCGTAATTAACATTCTTTCATGCAGAAAGCACACAAACAGAAATCATGTTTAATTGCACCTTGATTAGATTCATCAGAGGAGTCAAGATAGCATCCTGTTCACTGACTAGGACTTGAGGATAGGTAAGACAGCAAAACAATTTAGAAATGTATGACTCTTTTATGACTAGCAGCTTTATAAGCTTTATTTATTTATTCATTTGGGCAGTTGAGAGTTGCAGAACATGGGCCAGTAATATCTTTTAGTGCAGTGGGTTTTTTTATATTAGCAACTTTAATATATATGAACTTCAACTTCCAAAATTCTGCCAAATTTGAGAAATACTGCTTTAGTAGATTGGACTGGAATTTCAGGGAGGATATTATTATTATTATTATTATTATTATTATTATTATTATTATTATTATTTGGAAATCCGGTATTCATTGGGAGATAAGTCCTTCCAAATATTCCAATATTCCTATTTCAGAGCTTTAATGATGAAAAATGTCAGTAAATAATTTTAGCTATTGTTGTCATAATATATGGTGATATTTCTAAGGTACAATGAATTTCAGAAATGATGCTGACCTTGATTTGATAGGACTTTTATTGTCACTTTGTTTTGCTCCTGAAATTAACAAATGTACAGAATATAAGTTCTGCTGAACTGTTTCTAGATTTGTTGCAGTTTGGCAATAATAAAACCCAGAATGTTTTATTCGTTCTGGGTTTAAATCTGAAAAAAACATTTGGTGGGCATATAACAGTAATTTTTGCAGGGCAAGGAGGACTCCTCAATTTTCCCAGCCATCTCTCCCTGGACATCCCATCCTTAGTCTTCCCAGCACCTTTCCTAATGTTCTCCCTCACTTCTTCTCATTCTCCATTAATACACTGGCCTCTGTGCTGCTCCCTTACTGATAGCAGGAAGGAACATGCCCTAAAGCAATACTTTCTTGCCTGCCAGTGGTTTTCTCTATATCCTTCCCACCTCCCCTCAATTGCTGCTGTTCATGCAATGTATTGTACTGCTCCTATCTTCTCAGTGCTTTCTCTTCCCTGCTTCGATATCCCTGTGTGGCATGGCCAGGGAAGCCTCTTTACCAAGCCCTTTTTTTTCTCCTCTTATTTTGCCCCTGCCTCAACCTTGTACTACTGTGCTTCAATCCATTTTTGGAACAGAACAGCCCTGTTTCGATCCAAATGCAGACCAGACTAGCTGATTACAAATGGGGGTGGGTGAGGGGACTGGTGGACCATTCAGAACCGGATCATGCATAGAGCTTTTTGCACATCCCTAAAATACTTATTATTTGGATGAAGAACAGTGCACAGATGCCTAGAAAAGACATATAAGGCATATATGGTGCCATTTGGGACCATCGAGAGATGATTATGGAATAGGGTCATGAGGGTGCCCAGCAATAAGTATTGGTTTGACAGTTACTGGACCAGGATTATTAGTTATGGGGGGAATGTGTAGGAAACACCAACCTCTAAAATAATCCTGTGATCACTAGATTGTTTTTCCTTTTTATCAGTGTATGCAGCCTCCGGAATCCTCTCCACATGATATTATTAAGCTTCATAGCATGCTGTCAGAATTCAAATGCAAAATGCCATTTTAAGTATTCTACTACTGTTGTTTTTTATTTGTTTCTTTTGATTTTCTTTTAAACAATTCCCTGCCCTACTTCAGCTGTGTCAGCTTTTTGTCTGTACAATATGTCTATCATTTAATAAGATAGTTTGGTTCTCAGCATGAAAACGATTGTTCAGTTGTGCTATAAAAGTGCCATTAATGAAGGTCCATGTGTATCTAAAAGCCTTTCATTAGTTTGAACCTAATAGATGCACTGAACTAAAAATGAAAGAAATATTAAAATATTTGTATAATTACAGTCTATAGCTGTTATTCTCAAAGCAGTTTCCGAGTCCTCCTTTCTTTATTTGAACTGGAGCTGTCAACATGCTTTGAAATGCAAAGGACTCAAGCATCAACTCTTGAAAAATTATGTTGAATAATTAAAAATGAGGTTTTAAATCTGTAAAGCCAAACAAGTAATTGAAAGCTCATTGCAGTCTTTAATTAAGATTAGCATAAAAATCTATTACAATTTCCATTAATACAATTTTTGCACATCTTTTTCCAAGATAGGTCTGTTCTTTAGAAATTTAAATTATTATTCCAAATCTTAAGATGCTGCGAGACATTTGTTGTTGTAAATATTTCCTCCCCCTCGTAGGCACATCCTGTTACACTGTGTGGAATCAGTTTCGTTATTTTGCTGGATATTCATGTACAATAAAACTGGGGGGAAAGGTATAGAAATAATTTAATTAGACTTGAAAGTACTCTCATTGGTAAAAGCAATGGCAGGGGACCACCACAGAGTTACTGCAAAGATATGTAATCAGGTTACATCTTTTGAAATTATTAGCTTACATCGCTTTGACCTTTTGCTTTTTGTAAGTGAATTTTTCTGTTGGAAATAGTTTTTGCTCTGATGTTTGAATAGCCACAAGAGATTGCTCAAGAAAGTTTTATATCTTTTGGAATACTTTAAAGCACAAGATACAATTTTTGCATTAAGCTTTGTCAATTAACTGTTCTATTTTTTCTTTGATGAGGGGAGACAATTGAAAATGCTGTTCGAAGGGAAGTAGAAGAGGAAAGTGGAGTTAAAGTGGGCCGTGTTGAGTATGTCTCTTGTCAGCCGTGGCCAATGCCCTCCTCCCTAATGATAGGGTGCATAGCAGCTGCAGTGTCTACAGAAATTAAAGTTGACAACATTGAAATAGAAGATGCCCGCTGGTTCAGTAGAGAACAGGTAAAGTTCAATTTAATTTCCTTTTCTTATTGATTGTCCTCAGAACGCATTGGTTAGGGCATACAATATGGATGTGCTTTTTCAGTCAGACAAATTAAACTTCTTACTCTCCTTATTGTACAGTGATTACACTGAAATTGAAAATTATATGTTGGTCAAAGAATTGATACAAGCAATTGTTTCTCTGTTGAGCCCATAGATCTTGCCAGTAAGTTGTGTAGGTACATTTCATTGAAGACTATTAGAAATACATGGTTTTCACTCCAAGCATAATGATCTTCATGATTCAGTTTCACAATACTGTATTGTCTCCTTGGAGATATCAAATAAATTAGGTGACCATTTTTATTACAACAAGATCTAATTCCATAAAATATTTCAGGCTACTGGTATTTAGGTAAACACTGCTAAAACAATTATTTCATAAAGTGATTTGCCTCCCATGTTTTTCCATTCATATTTGTTCATTATCAACTTTGTATGACCTGGCAGAACGATCAGTTACATTCTCTGGTTTAAATGGATACTTTTCACATGTTCATTTTAAGAGTGAAGAATTATTAACAAATATCCATTGTTTGTTGAAACTTTGCTTAACTTGTTGAAACATATTGTGAACCTAATACATTGATTATTTTTTTTTAAAAAAGAGACCAATGCTTTTAATCTATGGCTTTCCCTTCACCAGATTTAGAAATAGAAAAGGGAATAGATCATTACAGAAATAGTAAACACTACCTATATAGAAAGTAATGGACATATATGAGATTTGCCCAATGTATAAAAAAAACAGTTGGGTATTAATCTTAACTACTGCGTTACAATTAGGGTGAGCTTCCTGTTCTGATTTTTGATTTTTTTTTGTATTTTAGATAATAGAGATCCTCAACAAAAAGAACCAAAATATTTTTGTGCCACCACATCAAGCCATCGCTCATCAGTTGATAAAACACTGGATTGGAATGAATGCTAATCTTTAAATTCAGCAAGCTATATATTTGCATTGCATCATAACTGCATCTTTTAAGATAAAATTAAAGTTAATGTAACTATAATAGTAATTTTAGAATTCTAATTCTTTCATTCTACACACACCTGTAATTACTCCCTGTAATATTTATGCTTTGTTGTTGTTGTTAGTTGCGAAGTTGTGTCCGACCCATCGCGACCCTATGGATAATGTTCCTCCAGTTCTTTTAACAAATTTTGCGTTGTCAAATGTTGCCTAATTTCTTGATAAATAGGCTCATAAAAGCTTATTTACTAGGAAATAAGTTGGGTGTTTTCTTAGCAAGCACTGTACCTACGACAGCCTGATTAGACCCACTGACCTTGGAAGGTTTTGTTTTTTTTATGTAATTAAAAATTTAAATGAGAAATGTCCAAAAATCTCATAAGATAAGCCAAATCTTACAAAATCTCTATACTGATAGCCAAGCTCTTTTTTTGGGGGGGGTGTCATAAAATTGCACAAGAGTGACACACTTGAAATGGTTTGTATTGCCTTGTATTGAATATTAAATAGTATTTTATCATTTGTTCATTAAACATAGCATAATCATCAATATAGTATCAGTGTAATATTCTTACCAATGTACTATGCAATTCTTAAAACGAAATTGTAAAAATCCTATTAAAAGAAGAGACATTGCATTACTAATGCAAACTAAAATCTCATTCTTGTAAGAAGCTTGCTGTGTGTTTTGCACAGCATTACTGTTAGCCTTTCTAAGTCATAAAGTTATAATTTGGTATTTCTGGATATATTTGCATTAAGCAGGCTCAAAGGTTTCCTCCAACATACCAGATTAAGAATTGTTCTAAATGTGTCATCAATATTACATTAATATTATTAAGTGTTTAAACTGAAAGAAGTTTGGAATTAGCAAGCTGGCTTTTGGCTTTTTTGTCCCTTGGAGCTCTTTAATAAAGTCTTCCTAAACCCTTCAGCTGTGTGACATCTATTAAAAAGATTTTGCCTCCGTAGAGAGTTCACTAACAAAGTTGTTCCCTGCATTTTCTTCGCTCAATACCTCTAGTCCAATTATATCAAATTGAAGTTAAATGTATTTCAGACTAACACTGAAACAAGAAAAGTGTAGGAAGTAGAACAAATGGCACAATCCAAGTTTTAACCAGCTATGAACCTGGTTTCCTTTTTGTACTGCAAGATGAATGACACTCCCTGTGGAACTCAGGAGAAAAAATGGAAATGTGGTTTAACCATGACTGCTGCAGGACTGAGTAACAGAGATGTGGTCTTTTTGAGAAATTGGAGAGTATAGCCTGCAGTTATTTATATTTCTGTTTCTTTTTTCATTGCCAATCTGGGACTTTCCTACCTTTCCCATGGGAAAGCTGAGCTGTCTTTTTGCTTCAAGTAATCTGGGTACAGTTCCAATCAAATGACCTCCAGTATTAAGCTGAACGGGCCCAACCATTTCCAGACAGTCCATTTAAAATTCCGTAACTATCACATACTGTATTTTCTCCATACCCATAAAAAGTAGTTACAATCCCTTCCAATTTAGTTAGGTTGCTTTACAGTTTAATTCCATTCCTTCAGTTATTATGGTTAAAGACTGTAACCTTATTGCACAACATTTGTACTCCATCGTATTGCATGTATTCTTTCTAAAATGCTGATATGCCATTCTTCTTTCAAATTTGGTGGGACAGCCAGCCTAGGACTGAGAAAATAAAAATAAAACATGTCCCAGCTGCCACTCTTTTAACATTTATTTATTTCTTTTAAAGCAATGTCTGTATTTTGAGCCACGATCCTTTAATTAGTTGCACTGTCATGGCCACAACATCACAGGAGCAATATTTGATAGAGAAAATTTATACATGATTATTGGAGAGGAAGCCTCATTAAGTTCAGTGAAATTATTCCTGGCCTTAAGTTGTTGTTTTTTCTGTTATACCAAGGCAGGAATGTCTATTAGGCAGTTAAAAAAATCAAGATGGCAGAAGAGGCAATCTGCCAGGGCTAAATCACACCATATCTAGACTTTTTTGTCCCACCATGGATGGGTCAAAATGGATAAACTCCATGGATGTTCCACTATAATAGGCAAAAAAACTACATGGTAGCAGTCAAATATGAATTGGCTGCTGCTTAATATTCAGTCTGTTTAAATGTTTCTGAAAAATTACTTTAATTTTCAAACATTCTAAAAGAAAATATTCAAAATCTGTTCTAAATCTGTTTATATACACGTGAGGGAAAAAGAAAGGTGTTTGTAGGCTGATTAAAGATAGGCCATTCTTAATCTCTGGAATTAAATACCTTAATCAGATTCTGAGTTTAAGGAACAAGAATAGAAATATAAAATAGAACAAGCCAATCAGGCTTAAGATTTGACTAGTCTTTCCTATGAATGTAAACTCTTCGTTTCAGAAAAATAGGAAGCTGATACAATTTGCATAGGTGAGTTGCTTGCCCATTGCTTCTGGTGGTGGTGGGGATATAATTTAGACCACTAATAAAAAATATAATACTACTTTATTTTTTCATCAATCAAAAATCTGTGTGGCTACCTGTATGTGTTTATACTAGTGTTTTGAAATGATAATACAGAAAAAAAATTAAAAAAGAAAATGAGATTGGTGAGGGTTTTGAACTCTGTTTTATATTCTTTATGATACCACAGATCAGGGGTGTCAAACGCAATTTCATTGAGGGCCGCATCAGCATTGCGGTTGCCCTCAGGGGGCCGGGTGGGCGTGGCCTGGGTGGGCATGGCCTACTGGGTGGGTGTGGCTATGGTGTGTATGGCCTACTGGGTGGGCGTGGCCAGCTCTACATCGTTCGCATCAAGGGTGCCTATGGGGGCCTGGGCAGGAGTGGGACAAATCTGAGGGTCTCTGGCAGAAGGAGGGTCTCTGGGCCAGGGCCAAGGCAGTGGGGGCCGTTCCCTCACTGCTTCCAGGATGGCTTCGTGGGCCACATGAAACCACTTCACGGGCCGGATCCGGCCCCCGGGCCTTGTGTTTGACATGTCTGCCACAGATGATTATTTTGTTCTTTCCAGTATGGTGAACAGAATACAGCTATAGTGTATATTACAAATGAAACTGATTTGAATGCTCAACCTTTATAAATACTTACACAAATCTATTCATTTTATGTTATTAACAAAATGCCAGCTACATTTGCTATAATAGAATTTTACAAGATTTGTTCCAATAAAATAATATTGTATATTTTTCTCTCTCAAAATAGGCTAGTTTCTTTATCTTAGCATTGCTTGGAGCCATATGATTCTAAAGTTGAAGGACTGAATTCTGAATTCAAAGTTCTATGCTAAAAAGCAAGTGAAGATAACAGTTATATAAAATTTGTGTGTGTGTGAAAGTACAGGAACAACTAAATATATTTCGCCAGTCGGGTTCCTTTTTTTTTGAGGGAGAAACTTTTACATTAATGGAATTCCTTTTAAAATATATTGTAATGGCTTTACTTCTATTTCCAAAATGTATTTACTCTGAAGTGGGTAATTCATTTTAAATGTTTAAGGTTATATCAGAGTCCCTTTGATTTCATTCCTTTATCCATATACATTATTATAAAGTATTAATATTAGAAGAGGTAGTGGCAAAAATTTGATGGTTTGGCTAGTCTGAATTATATTTTCTCAGAGAATCTACATTTAGACATTCTTCAGACTTTAAGTGAACTGTAATCATTTAAGAATATACAATTTTACCTTCAAAAAATATTTTCTTCTACTTCCCTTGATGACACTTTATAATACTAGGATGTTTAGTTTATTCTAAGGTTCTAGATCCATAATTTATTGTTAAATGGAAAAAATAAATTGAAAACAGATTCTAATTAATGTTTAAGTTGGAAAGAATGATTGTCTAAAGTGATGGTGATGAATGATGATACCATTTTTGGATTGGATTCTGTGGATGGTGGAAAACACATTCTGCCAATTTATCAAACTCTTTGAAGTCCCCACTGCCAACTATCATTATGTCCTGGAAGAGCCTTTAAGTATCCAAAAACTATTTTTGTGGCCATTGACTGCTACAGAACCAGAACAAAGCTGAGTGCATTTGTTTTGAACAAAGCTACACATAAAAATCAGTATTAAAAAGCATATCAATGGTTACAAGTCACATAAATGAGAGCAACAAAAAGTGGATGTAATAAAAATAATAGAGATTGGTAAAATTATATGTAGTTTCCAAGCTCAATATGATTCCCTCTTCATTCTGGAATAGCAAGAAATCTTTGACTATTAAGCCACGTTTATGTTGTATAATGAAGGAAAAGTACTTTACTAGCTTCATTTGTCCTGCTTAGCAAGATCTCTGCATCACAACCCAATGAACATGATATCAATAGACGTATCAAAAGGCTATGGATTTATAGTGATATAATTTATAGCCAGTTATAGGCTTCTCTTCCTTGAATGGCCTTTTACTAAACTGAACATAAGTCACAGCTCATCAGCTTATTTAATTTCCTATTGACCTTCAATGAGGTTTTTTTTTTCATTATTAAGCAATGTCAATTAAACAGGTTACACTATATTATTTCATTTTCATCTGACCATGATACTGTAGGCATTTTTTTAAGGTACATTAACAGCTCAACTTTAAAAAAATCTCTAAAAAGTAATGTTGAAAAGATAAAATCAGAAAATGGACATTGTGTCTGCTTTTGCTTTACTTTTTCATACATCCACGTGTTCCTTCAATTTAATATACTTTGAAGCTGTAAAAATGAAGTGATAAATTCCACCAACTGATTTTTTATTAAAGACCTTTTGCAACTATAAGATTCGCATAGTTAACCTTCTTTGGCATGTTATATAGCCCATTTAATAAGTTATTCCCAATGAAATACAGTAAAAAGACACTTGGGGAAAGAGGTTAAGAATTAGGGTGGCTTTTCAGTCTCTAAGAATGATGAATTATGGTGTTGTTTATATGGTGCTTTCTGTCATCAATTTAAGTTGGACCTTTTAAGATAGCTGTTAATTTCAGGACATATATATATTTGTTTTCTGAGGTTTTTGCGGGTGTTTGTATGTAGATCTTTGGTCATTTGGGTTTTTTCCCACGTAGAATTGGAGGTATCAGGGCAACGTTTCGACGAAATCTCATCTGTCATCCTCAGGCTGGTGACTTCAGCTTCGTTCTTCTGGGAGAAGTGTGTGATAGTGGCTGTTTTTTCTTCTTTTTTAAACTGCCGGAGGGGGTGTCTTCTGTGGGTGGAGGCTTGGCTGTGTTATGATGGGGTGGAGGTGTGCTCTGATTAGGTGGGGGCTTAGCTGTGTTCTGATTGGGTGGGAGTGTGTTTTGAATGGGGGCTGTGTTCTGATTGGGTGGGGATGTGTTTTGAGTGGATGGACTGGTCTCAGCTGCCAGCCTTAGACCTGAACTGGTGAGTTGTGCTGCTTTTGTTCGGCTCCGTGTTTGTGGTGGTGCCATGTTTTTATAGTGGGTGTCAATTTGCTTATTATGTGGTTTGGAGGGGTTTAAAGAGGCTAATGTTGCAGCTGTAGTTAGGTTTCTGTTTTGTGGTTGTGTGTCGTTATCGTTGTGGGTTCGGATTTGCTTTTTGAATGGTTGTGTGGTGGTGATGTCATGTGATGTTATCATGAGTTTAGGTCTGGTATCATTCTTGGTGATTGGGACTCATCTGTCAATCAAGGCGGGTTTCCAAGCCAAGCCTCCACTCACAGAACACACCCCCTCTGGCAGTTTAAAAAAGAAGAAAAAACAACCACTATCACACACTTCTCCCAGAGGAACGAAGCTGAAGTCACCAGCCTGAGGATGACGGATGGGTTTTCGTCGAAATGTTGCCATGATACCTCCAATTCTACGTGGGAAAAACCCCGAATGACCAAAGATCTACAATATATATATATATATTGTCAATCAAGGCACCTACCAGCCATTTGGAAACCCGCCTTGATTGACCGACGAGTCCCAACCACCAAGAATGATACCAGACCCAAACTCATGATAACATCACATGACATCACCACCACACAACCATTCAAAAAGCAAATCCGAACCCACAATGATAACGATGCACAACCACAAAACAGAAACCTAACTACAGCTGCAACATCAGCCACTTTAAACCCCTCCAAACCACCCAATAAGCAAACTGACACCCACTATAAAAACATGGCACCACCACAAACACGAAGCCGAACAAAAGCAGCACAACTCACCAGCTCAGGTCTAAGGCTGGCAGCTGAGACCAGCCCATCCACTCAAAACACACCCCCACCCAATCAGAACACACCCACCATTCAAAACACACTCCCACCCAATCAGAACACACTTAATCCCCCACCCAATCAGAGCACACCTCCACACACAGAACACACCCCCTCTGGCAGTTTAAAAAAGAGGAACAAACAGCCACTACCACATGCTTCTCCCAGAAGAAGGAAGCAGAAGCCACCAGCCTGATGATGACAGATGGGATTCCGTCGAAACGTTGTGCCTACACCTTCATTTCTACGCGGGTAAAAACCCAAATGACCAGTTCCATATATAATATATATATATATATATATATATATATATATATATATATATATATATATATATATATATGTGTGTGTGTGTGTGTGTGTGTGTGTGTGTGTGTGTGTGTGTGTATGTATATGTATATGTATATGTATATATATACAGTTGCAAGAAAAAGTATGTGAACCCTTTGGGATTACGTGGAGTTTTGCATGAATTGGCGATAAAATGCGCTCTAAACGTCATGTAAGTCACAACAATAGAAAAACACAGTCTGCTTAAAATAATACTACACAAACATTAGCTGTTGTCATGTTTTAATTGAACATAAGATTTGAAACATTCACAGTGCAGGGTGGAAAAAGTATGTGAACCCCTAGCCTAATGACTTCTCCAAGAGCTAATTGGAGCCAGGAGTGAGCCAACCTTGACTCCAATCAGTGTGATGATATTGGATGTGTTGCTGACAGCTGTCCTGCCCTTTAAAAACACACACCTGTTTTGGGTTTACTGGTCTCAAGAAGCACTGTCTGATGTGAACCATGCCTCGCAGAAAAGAGCTCTCAGAAGACCTACGATCAAGAATTGTTGACTTGCATGAAGCTGCAAAGGGTTACAAAAGTATCTCCCAAAGCCTTGATGTTCATGTGTCCACGATAAGACAGACTGTCTACAAATGGAGAAAGTTTAGCACTGTTGCTACTCTCCCTAGGCGTGGTCGTCCTGTAAAAATGACTGCAAGAGCACAGCGCATAATGCTTAATAAGGTAAAGAAGAATCCTAGAGTGTCAGCTAAAGACACTCTCTGGCACATGCTAACATTTTTGTTGACACATCTACAATAAGGAAAACATTAAACAAGAATGGAGTACATGGGAGGACACCACGGAGGAAGCTATTGCTGTCCAAAAAAAATATTGCAGCACATTTGAAGTTTGCAAAAGAGTACCTGGATGTTCCACAGCACTACTGGCAAAATATACTGTGGACAGATGAAACCAAAACTGAGTTGTTTGGGAAAAACACACAACACTATATGTGGGGGGAAAAAAGGCACAGCACACCAACATCAAAACCTCATCCCCACTGTAAAACATGGTGGAGGGAGCATCATGGTTTGGGGCTGCTTTGCTGCCTCAGGGCCTGGACGGATTGTTGTCATTGATGGGAAAATGAATTCCAGAGTTTATTAGGACATTTTGCAGGAAAACGTACGACCATCTGTCCGTCAACTGAAGCTCCGGAGGGGATGAGTGATGCAACAGGACAATGACCCAAAGCATACAAGTAATTCAACAAAACAATGGCTTCAACAGAACAGAATGCGCCTTCTGGAGTGGCCCAGTCAGAGTCCTGACCTCAACCCGATTGAAATGCTGTGGCATGACCTTATGAGAGCAATTCACACCAGACATCCCAAGAATATTGCTACACTGAAACAGTTTTGTGACGAGGAGTGGTCCAAAATTACTCCAGATTGTTGTGCAGGTCTGATCTGCAACTACAGGAAATGTTTGGTTGAGGTTATTGCTGCCAAAGGAGGGTCAACCAGTTATTAAGTCCAAAGGTTCACATACTTTTTCCACCCTGCACTGTGAATGTTTCCATCTTATGTTCAATTAAAACATGACAACAGCTAATGTTTGTGTAGTATTATTTTAAGCAGACTGTGTTTTTCTATTGTTGTGACTTAACATGACGTTTAGAGCGCATTTTATGGCCAATTCATGCAAAACTCCACGTAATCCCAACGCCTACTGCTTCAGTGACTCCATCCAGCCACCTCATTCTCTGTCGTCCCCTTCTTCTATTGCCCTCAATCTTTCCCAGCATTAGGCTCTTCTCCAGTGAGTCCTTCCTTCTCATTAGGTGGCCAAAGTATTTGAGTTTTAGCTTCAGGATCTGGCCTTCTAAAGAGCAGTCATGGTTGATCTCCTCTAAGACTGACCGGTTTGATCGCCTTGCAGTCCAAGGGACTCGCAGGAGTCATCTCCAGCACCATAGTTCAAAGGCTTCGATTCTTTGGCGCTCCGCCTTTCTTATTGTCCAGCTTTCACTGCCATACATTGCAACTGGGAAGACCATAGCCTTGACTATACGCACTTTTGTTGACAGGGTGATGTCTCTGCTTTTTAGTGTGCTGTCTAGATTTGCCATGGCTTTCCTCCCCAGGAGCAAGCGTCTTTTAATTTCTTGGCTATAGTCCCCATCTGCAGTGATCTTGGAGCCCAGGAAAATAAAATCTGTCACTACCTCCATTTCTTCCCCATCTACTGGCCCTCTGCTCTTCCCCAGTAGCATATTGGACGCCTTCCGACCTGAGGGGCTCATCTTCCAGCGTCATATCATTTTGCCTTTTGGTACTGTCCACAGGGTTTTCATGGCAAAGTTACTGGAGTGGGTTGCCATTTCCTTCTCCAGTGGATCACATTTTGTAAGAACTCTCTGCTATGACCTTTCTGTTCATAGCTTCATTGAATTAGGCATATATATATATGTTGTAAACTGCTATTAAAATTTGTGGTGGTGAATGGGGAACAAGCAAACTGTTTTTTCATTATCTGACAGTTTAAAGTGTTCCATTTTTTAAAATAGAGATTTTCTAAGTATCATGTCAACACATGCAACAGAGTTAAAAACTTCCTATCAACACCTTTAAAAAAAGATATTTTGTCTGTACATTGCTGCAATAGACACACACAAATATTTTCTCTTGCAATACTATCAATTACCTTCTTTGCTATCTGATTTTAAAATTGCACTGCCAGCAGATGACTCTAATAATCTTCCCAAACAATAGTCAGATTTGCAGTTGGCAAGCTCCTAAGCTTTGTATGATTTTAATCAGTAATTTTAAACACTATGTTCAATACTATACAAACAGAAAAGGTCAAAAAATACAGTAAGAGCTCTGCTGGATCAAGATTAGAAAAAAGTAGGTTATTCATCTCAGAGTAGCTATTCATAAGCTCTAAAGGCCAGAGATGCCTGATCTATGATAATTGCTGTCCAAAAATATCCCTGAAGAAAAAAGTGAAGCACTGTGATTTCTTTCCTCAAGATTCAGCTCAAATCCTGGCTTGTGCTGCTAAACAATTTCCCAATGACAATGTTAGGAATTTAGACTTTTCCATTATAAAGATCAGATATGATTCAGCATGGACATCTTGGTATAAAGTCCCAACTTACAATACAGGTCATTGATACTCATAGAAAAATTAAACCTTACATCATTTTGATCTCATTCAAAATATAGACTTCTGTATTCATAGAATATGGTAGCAAGATTAAACACAGTCTATTACCAGTATATTGTTCTTTGTACTTCATCCGTATGTTCATTAATTCTCTATGTTCTCTTACCAATACTTATATAATTCTTACAATTATATAGAAATGTGATTTCATATTTTATTACATTTTAAAATATGAATTCAATAGATTATAATCAAAATATCTAACTTTATTGGGAAAGAAGCATAGAGGAGTTTACATGTCAATAAATAAAGTTGACTTTTTCCTGATCCAAATTAATGCAACATAACATTCCCATCTTGGTGATCTCCTAAGATTCCAAGTTAGTTGTAAATTATGCTTACTGGGAACACTGACTGTTATAGTCCAGTCCAATATATCAGGGATTTCCTGCTTTTCCAAGTAAAGGCTGATAAAAAATATATATTGGAATAAACTTAGGCAAACAATCAGCATGCATGGACTTCAATTGCAGTTCTATATAACAGTGGTGGTACAGTGGTTAGAATGCAGTATTGCAGGCTAATTCTGTTGAATGCCAACTGCCAGAAGTTCAGCAGTTCAATTTTCATTGGCTCAAAGTTGACTCAACCATTCATCCTTCCAAGGTTGGTAAAATGAGGACCCAGATTGTTGGAAGCAATATGCTGACTCTGTAAACCGCTTAGAGAAGGCTGTAAAGCATTGTGAAATGACATATAAGTCTAAGTGCTATTGCCATTGCTATTGCTAAAATAGTTAAGTAACAAGATATTAAAAAGATGAACAGAAAACATTTACATGAGTAATACACTCTTTTTCTGCACATGAAAGTAAAGTACTGGTTGTTATTCATCATTGTTGAAATACCAGGGAGGAAAACCTGCTAATTAAGTCTATTGTTTGTGTTAGGATATTTATTAGGTCATGAACTGAATGCTTAAAGTTTGAACTAACAGGATTATACACAGTGTGGGGATCAAAAAACTGAAGATGGCAGCTATAGTCATGTGTTTATTGGCATCCCTCTTTCCAACATGCATTGCAATGACACCTAAAATGGTTGCAAGGCTTCATGTGATACTCTGTTCTGGGACTGATGCCTTCCATGCTGCTTGTGCATGTATGATTATGTTATCCTACTGCATAAATGGCATGCGGTGATGTAAAAGAAAAAATAGACTAACAAGCATAATGCAAGCTACAAGCAAATACAAATTATGCAATGAAGAGCCACTCATATAAGACCATATGGGGCAGTGAAATAATGAAAGGAAACCCCGCTATAAAATATATTAATTGGAAAATATGATAACACTGAAATTATTGAGTAGGCTGGGCACAGAGACTAACATGCTGGAATAAAGTTAAGACAAAATGAGTTACTGAATAAGGAGAGAAAAGTGTGCAAGTCAGGGTCTACAATGGGCTGGCTATTTATGTCACTCAAACTCAATCTGTCCTACTTCTGCGATGCCCAAAAAATTATGAAATCTGCAAATCACGTTTGAATCTCAAAGGTTTATCCATGTGTCAATTCCGATGTTTCTTTCGAAGGAGTGATGTGTCCTGGAATTGAATCATCTTTTCTGTTTTATACCATCTTAAACTGCAAGTGGAGGCATCCTGATGAGGTCTGGGGAAACCATACAAACTATCTGTGTAAAAAGATACCATTGATTAAAAGACTCTGCTCCTATAGCTCAGGAGAGGTGGAGATTGTTGGACACATACTCCTTCAATGCTCTTTCTATAGAGATATTTAGGGGGGAAAACATATCCTCCCAATAATTGATAGATAACCTGGCCATTCCGACACTGCTTATCTCCAGTGGCTGCTTAAGGATGAACAGACCATGATTACAGTGCAGGTGGCTAGATTCTGTGCCACAGCACTGGGGATTCATCAAAAACGTGATTAATCCACCATAGCAATTTTACACAACTAATGTAATAAACTCTTTTGTGTTGTTGTTGTTGTTATTTATATTTTAGTATTCAATGACTATGGGCCTCATTGTTTAAGGATTGATGTTATAGTTCATCTAGGCTATGCGTAACTGACAGACTGGATGCCAAATTGTGATTTGAATATAGATTTTATCTGTTATTTATTATTTTGTTCTAGAATTATAACTGGATATTCATTGAGTGTTTTTATTTGTTCTGGCCTCTGATCTTTCACAGTAATAAACTTAAACTATCGGTGCTGTACCAGTTGACAGTTTCAGTCTGGGATGGTTGAAAAGAAAGCCACCATCAGCAAGTTGTAATTATCAGAGATGCAGTAGAATCAGAATACATTAGGAGCATTGCGTACTTTTTTGATCTATTCAAAATTATCATTGGCCTGTCAAATATGTTTAAGCAGTCTTACTTTCAGAATAATAACAGAATTCTTCTTTTATTTTTATTCTTCAGATAAGTATCAACTGATGCCAGCAGAACCATGAAAACAGGACAGGTGACAATCCAGGAAACACCAGTATTCACAAAGCAACGGATTTACAATATCTGATTGAAGTAGAAGCCATCTTTCTTATACAGAGTGGAAAAGGAAATAACACTGATTTCTTTTTGAAGGCAATATCTGATAGTTGGAAAAAAAAAGGAAAGTGAAATGATATTGTCACAGTCATATTGATGACTTAGAAGAGACATCAAAAAGATTTTCTACAATGGAATATAATTGTGTGGTCTGCTGTACAGAGAAGTGAAACCTGATTTCTTGAATATGGAAATGAGTGTTGTGATCCTCATGATGAGTCACTGTATGGCTTGAAAGTCAAAACCCTTTTTTAAAAAAAAAATCATCACAAAGAAAACTGTTACAAGTAGCAAAATTTCTTAAATAATCTTTCTGAAAAGTCTCAAAAAAACCAACCCTCCGAATTCACAGTCCAAATTGCAGGTCCATCGATGAAAATAAGTGTTGATAGGGAGGAAAATACACTGGTGGAAAAGAGTTATTGGTTAATGCTCAGCCTGGTGACAAAAAAAATAAGCTTGGGCTCACAGTTCATGTAATTCTGAAACTATATGAAAATAGTAAAGGTAAAGTTTTCCCCGCACATGCATGCTAGTCGTTTCCGACTCTAGGGGCCGGTGCTCATCTCCGTTTCAAAGCCGAAGAGCCAGCGTTTGTCCGAGGACGTCTCCGTGGTCATGTGGCCAGCATGACTAGACACCAAAGGCGCACGGAACGCTGTTACCTTCCCACCGTAGTGGTCCCTATTTTTCTACTTGCATTTTTACATGCTTTCGAACTGCTAGGTTGGCAGAAGCTGGGACGAGTAACAGGCGCTCACTCTGTTATGCGGCACTCGGGATTCGACCCGCCAAACTGCCGACCTTCTGATCAACAAGCTCAGCGTCTTAACCCACTGAGCCATTTTTAATCATTACACTGTCTAGCCATTCAAATTTTGAGTCAATTTTTTTTAAAATCACATTTATATCCCGCCCTTCTCCGAAGACTCAGGGCGTCTTACAATTTAAAGCACAAATCAATGACTTTCAGGAAAAATATTTTTAAGTTGCATAAGTCCAGAATGGTACATTCTTACATCTCCTCCAGCTTTATTTGCTGACTCTGCAGAAACCACCAAGATATTACAATTAAGAGTATTAGATCCTTAAGAAGACAACATGGATGTACCAGATACATACTCAATTGTCTTAAACTGGGAAAAAGAAAATGCTTCCTGTCAAGAGAATATGAAAGACTGCACAAAGGGAAAAGATTTCTACAAAGAAATGGCCTTTTCTGAATTCAGCTATTCTATAGAAACCCAAGAAAATTACAGTTCCCAAGAAATCCATTTTAGAAAGAAATATAATGAAGAGATGAGTAATGCACTACAAATACGGAACAACAGCTTATTTGAAACAGGGACCCCTATGCTAATTTCATCCAAGGAATCAAAAAACATAAAAAGATATTCTTTGCCAGTCACATCTATTGATGTATTGTCATTGCCTCAGCTCAGAAGAGACTCAGGGTTTTATTCTATGCCATCTTTATCTTTAAAACTCCTCTCCAGACCATTCAAAGCAGTAACTACTTATAAAATGAGTACTAATAGACGTGTCAGCTATGCAAAACCTTATTCAAGTTTCACATCATTGTTTGGTACTCTCACAGATCTTAAATCCTCACGCTGCTATGCTTTTGCTTCCTATGATCACAATATGAATGTGTGCCATACAGAAAGCAAATTCAACAATACCTTTTCAGGGGACAACTATTTAGAATACAGGGAGAGTAGTAAGGAAACAGGGAAGGTGACAGTAGAAGACTTTCATCCCGTTATGAATTCTTGTCAAGCTCAAAAGGAGAAATATAGACCCATTGAGACGCCAACAACCCCAAAAGGAGGTAAGGAATATATTACCTTTGAAAAAGATGGTTTTGTTTGTGAGATTCTAAGAAGCAAAGACCAACAATTTCAAGTCCATGAAAAACTACCAAACAAAGTAACTGCAAGTCAAGACTCTTTGCTTTCCGAAAGGCTATCAAGTGTAGAAGACATTCAGGGTCAACAATCAGTAATACAGTCAAACAAAAATCTTCCACAAAGTATTTCCGAGTCTAAAGAAATGAAAAAACCCAGAGAAAATCAGTCATGACTGTAATAACTGGAGAATTGGAACAGAAGCTCATCATTCCAGGTGACATTAAATCTATAGCAAATTCATTTGGCTTGGCAATAAAAAAAGGGCCCAGCAGAAAAAGGGAAACAGTATTTATATTGCCTCTTTTGGATACTGAAGAATCAAATCAAGTTAACAAATTCCAAAGTTGTACTGATATTCAGAAAATGTCTGAAAACATTCCAGAAGATTCTGATTGCCAAGATTATTCTCTACAGAATGAGCATCTTTTAGCTGGGGACTCTTTCACAGATGTTCCAGAGATGTTCTCCAATGAAAAACACATAAGTGTCTCTCATCATTTTGGAAGTCATTTGGCAGAAGTTCAAACAGAGACATTATTCAAACCCAGCTCTGAAAAACGAGATGAAGAAAGGGAAACAAATAGGAAAGCAGTCATGACCTCAGCCACATTCTCACCAGTAAATCAAGCTGATCAGATAGGCAAGTAATTTTTGAAACTACTTTTCGAAGCATTGTTTCATTGTGAAAAATATAGCAAGGTAAATAATGTATATAATGAATAAAGAGCATTTCAACCATCATAGCTGCCATCTTGATTTTTTTCTTGACCACACTTTTGGGATACCCCTGACCAGAAGAGAAATAAGAACTTAAATCTTTTTAAGCTTCTTCTTATGTAAATTATAAGCTTATGTTAGAAACCATAATTTTATTTATGCTATTTTCAGAATGTCTTAAAATATTTCAAGAATTATTCTTTATATTACATTAGGAAAAGGAGAAAAGGTATAGTCAGGAGCATTGAGTAATCTAAAGACTCTAAAATGTTCTGATACGAGCTGGCTTAAAAGATTTTCTTCCCATTTTTTGCAACGCTAGGAGTTTATTTATTTATTTTTAAAAGTGGTAGTTAAAGCAGTGCATGTTGTATCGTCTTGGGCTCTTGTTTGGTGTTCTATTTCTGATAGAATGTTGGAACCAGCTCTTTGTGTTGTTGTGCACATCTAAAATACATGAAATATAAATAAATGGAACCATTGTAACTTCCACTCAGGCTGAAAAAATATTTGGCACTATTTATATTTTCAGTAACTGATTTTAAGCTAACATATATGCAACCTCTAAAAAGCAGAATATTTTAAAAGGTAATCTGGCTTTAAATGTTGTTAGGTGTATAGATTGTTTCTTTTTTTCCTCCCACAAAATATAGCTAAATTCCTGAAAGACACGAGCACAGGATTATCAAGGGACCAAGTGCTGAAAGATGCAAGGGCATACAATAGTTCTCAAGAGGAAGAAGAAAAAGAACCAGACCATTGGGCTAGACGAAGGAAATGGTTCAAAAACAGCAAAAGACACCCGTCAGCTGGAGAGAGCTCTAAGAATAGTAGCTTCACCAAAGGATTCAGTAAGTACTACATTTAGTTGGTGATAAGGAGAAATATTTTGCCAAAGATTTGTGGATAAACTCACCACTTGGGAGTTGTGTCATTGCAGAATATATATTTTTTATTCAAACTTTATCAGGTCTAGAAGGAAAATGGTAAAAAGCAACATGTTTAGAATGAGGTCCAAGGCCACATTAAAGAGCTTACAATGGTTCCAGATACCTCCAAAATTGGTTCCTAGATTATAATTTTTAAAAGAAAAATGACATAAGGGGGAGATGATTAAATACAAGATAGAAGAGCTGTATATGAGCAGAGAACTGTAGACCTGACACTAACAATATTTTTACACTCTAGTAATTGCACATGAACAATCCAGTGCCTTGTAACATGACCCAGCTTTTTAGTGTGCTTCAATTTAATTAGGAAGGTTTTAAACTGGCTCTTACGCTGACAGAATGAAGAAACTGTTTTAAATAGCTGATGCTAAGGATATAAGGAAAAGGACAGCAAATATTCATGGCTTAATATATTACTAAAAGTTTGCTGTATTTTTGTTGTTAGTTGCGAAGCCGTGTCCAACCCATGGACAACGTTCCTCCAGGCCTTCCTGTCCTCTACCATCTTCTGGAGTCCATTTAGGCTCATGCCTACTGCTTCAGTGACTCCATCCAGCCACCTCATTTTTCCTTTTGGTACTGTCCATGGGGTTTTCACGGCAAAGATACTGGAGTGAGTTGCCATTTCCTTCTCCAGTGGATCACATTTTGTCAGAACTCTCTGCTATGACCTGTCCGTCTTGGGTGGCCCTGCACGGCATAGCTCATAGCTTCATTGAATTACACAAGCCCCTTCGCCACAACAAGGCAGTAATCCATGAGGGGGCTGTATTTTTAATATCACAAAAATCAATGATTTTCTATCATAGATTAGGAAAACAATAAAATAAACAATAAAATAAAAACATAAATTAAGAAAACAAACAAACCAAAAAATCCTCCCAACCTTTTATATCTATCTATAATAGTCTAAAATGAGGGGGGGGAATAAATGTTTTGACAATGTATTTATCACTAAGATACACTCTCATGCACATATAACACTTGGAAGCACTGTGTTATGAATGCTATTGTCCCTTATGTAACACCATGTTGATGAATGCTTTCTGGAGTGATTGAATTAACTGTGAATCATTCATCCATATGATCTAAGCTGCTTCTTGAAAACTCCTCCTCTCCTTAACTGTGGGACTAGATATAATTCACTGAGCCTTAAAATCAGTGGATTTTGATAAAGATCAATGCATAACACATGGACCTCCATGGGTCAAAAGGACAACAGAAAGGTAAGCTCACCTGGATTTTTGTCTGTAATTTTCTTTTCTGTGACCCAGCAATGGTAATGTCAAATAACTCATTTGAAGGGAATTACTGAGAAGAAAAATCTGACTTTTGAGAGGAAAAATCCCTTCTGTTTTTCTATAATATGCTGCACTAAATAAGAAGAAATTATCAGGTACTTTGAAGCGTATTAATTAGTAGTGAAAATAACACGGGGTTCAGAACTATATATATATATATATATTTGTAAGGGCGATGTTGAGACAAAGAAATTCCTATTTGTAAACATGTTATAAGAAGAAATGGCTTAATATGGAAGGAATATTAATCTAAAATCAGTGATTTTGATAAATTGATTTTTGTAAACCTACGTATAAAAATCAAAGTTAAAATGTATGTTCAAATATCAAGAGCATCACTTATGATAATACTTATTTTAGACTCTCCTTTTTGCTTCCCACACAAATTCCACAGCTTGGCGGTTTCTATTCTTAACATTAACAAGGATTCAGAATACTGGCTCATAAAACTAAACCTTCAGAACTCATCTGCTTTCCTAAGCAATGTGAACGTATCTGAGCAAAAACATTTCTTACATAATTGGTAAAAATTCAATTGGACAGAACAAACTTTTTTATGATCAACTTTACATGTTTTTATCCGATCATGAAATTTAGTATGCCTTAGATTCTCAGTTCAAGAAAATAGCAACTTTTATTGTATAGTACAGATTTAGCTTTTTTAAATAAATAACATGGATTGATATTCATGATTAGCCTTCTGATTAGCCAGGCTGCGTGCACTTGCTTGTCAAGTTCACTAGAATCTGGCTAAACCTCCTTTTTTGGCTGCTTACCTGGGACTACAAAAGTAATAGCAACAGCTAAGGTATATCCAAGTCACAAATCAAAGGTTTAATTAGGGACAGAAACTGAATCAAGGTCACATATGATTTCTAAGAATGGAAGCATTGACCTAGCCCAGGGGTAGGCAACCTCGGCTCTTTTATGACTCATGGACTTCAACTCCCAGAATTCCTGAGCCAGCTATGCTGGCTCAGGAATTCTGGGAGTTGAAGTCCATGAGTCATAAAAGAGCCGAGGTTGCCTACCCCTGACCTAGCCCAAAGGGAGAACAGCATCGCGGCTCTCTGTTCCCTTCTGGGAGCTTGTGCTGATCAAAACTAAAGAAAGAAGGGTAAGGAAGTAGTTCTAGTGACAGGCAAAAGGAGGATTCACTTAATAAAAATGAAATCCTTTGTCTGAAGCTGACACTAGTCCTCAAGACAGCTTATATTAATACTTTAAATATTTAAGACAGATGATAAAATATTTAATGTAGCTTACAAAATAATAAAAGAAGGTGGTATAAGAACAGGATGAGGACTGAGTTGCAACAATGTTTGGTCTAGATGACTAGGGGAAGGGTATCTTTGTTTTTAACCATATTTTATGGTTTGTTGTGAGCCACCTAGAGTCATTGTATGAGATAGTCCTGTCCATATAAGTCTTGTAAATAAATAACATGAATAAAGAAAGAAGTTATCATCTAACTTTATAGAGAGGGAAAGAATAAGCCATTTAAATACTCAAATAATGTATTCATAATAATGAGCAGAAGAATCATGACCAAGCCATGAATAGAAGTGGAGGAGCCTTTTTGTTTTTAAGCATTTTTTCATTTTTTACTAGTAGATTCTAGTTTTTCTTCATCTTTTTTGCTTTTAATAACTGTGCCACTTTCTTGATTACACCAACAAAAAATATCTGATCTTTCCAAATCTGCCTTTTCCCAATTCTTGTCTCTTTCCAGTGAATTCAGAAGATGGTTGCTCCTTGGATCTGAGACCACTCAGGGAAAGTGAAGGCTTCCACACAGAAATGTTTCACTCAGCTTCATGGGTGTTCCAAGGGGATGAGGCTAATGCAGATAATAACCTCAGCTGTCTTAGCAAAAGGCCAGTCACTAGTAAGTAAAAAGGAGTGTGATAGGCATTAGACATTTTTGTCATTATCAATTGCAAGATATTATTGCTTATAAAAACAACAGTTGATTGACTGTTTGATTGATTGAAGAAATCTCAGTGTGCCAGGAGGGATATAAAAGGACATTCAGGCATGTGATAGGAAGGGCATCTGTGAGAGGTAGGAAGGAATAAAAGCAATCCAGATGGTAGCCAGGACTGCACAATCAGAAATACAGAATAACCACAGAATAACAGAATAATATAACTCTTTGTACATGAAATGCAATGAAAAAAAAACAAGAAGAGGTCAGAGCTATGGGTCTATGACAATTCGTCATAGCCAACTCACCACAACCTACTTGCCACAGCCAACTCACCACAGGACAACCCACTATGGCCAACTCACTGAGGGATAACTTGCTGTGGGACAATATCAAGGAAATGGTGGAATAGAATCGGTAAAGAACGGATGCAAAAGGAGGGACAAAATAAAATGTGAATGACAAAAATTAAAGTATTTTTTTTATTTATTTTAAATAATTAAACTGAATTGTTATATTAACCTGCAGTGAGTTGTCCTGTGGCAAGTTGGCTGTGGCAAATTGTCCCACAATGAGTTGGCCATGGTGAGTTGGCTGGGTGAGTTGTCCCATTCTGTTTTACTATTGTTATAACCGTTCCAGACATTGCTGTGGAGTCTGTATGTATAATCAATCATTTACTTGAACAATGTACCTAAATGTACATAAAAGAAGTTAAGTGTGCAACTTTCAATGAAATCACAATTACCATTCTGAAACCAATTGGGTACACCGTTTGTCTCGTAAGAATGCAAACTCAATTACATTAAAGAAATGATGGGATTACCATCCCAGTAATGATAAATATTCTTTTCCAATAAAGATGTCAAAATATTTTGCTCTGTATCAAAATACAAGACACTATAAGACTAAAGTTAAGTTGAGGCAAGTTTCATGTGAGCAGGAAATTGGAAGCTAAGGATAATCTCTTAATAAACATAAATCAAAATCAATAATGAAATTAAAATAGAAAACATCATTCAGTTCTTTTTCTGTCCTGCCAGGCTGCAGCCAATGTACTGTTGGAATTATCAAATCACCCTTATGATTGCTATTTTATATTTTTGATTCTTTCTTTGGATCTATTGATCTGATTAATGATTAAGATTTATTAATTGCTTTTTTTTAAAAAAAATCCATTTAATTGTAACTCCATAACAAGAAGCAGCCCATTCAGAATTATTTCTGGTAGTCAACAAATGCCCCATAAAAATGTCAACTTGGGCATTTTACTTCACTTTTGTTTTCTTTGTTCTATTTAGTTCGGGAGCGAACTGTGAGGATTCCTAAAGGAACAGGTGACTATCCTTGGGGATTCCGAATCCAGTTCTCAAAGCCCATCTTGGTGACTGAGGTGGATTCCAGTAAGTGGCATGATCATCCCCAAAGGTTACTTCCTTTGTGAAAAGATATAAAGGAGTTTTAAATGGTGTGATGTTTAAAATAGCCAGCAAAGAGATGGCAGGTATTTCAACAATTCTGATTTTTTTAATTGTGATTACAATGAAGCATATTTTCTAGAATTCTACTGAATTTCTATAATATGGAAGAAAATCCTGCTGTTACTCTTGCAAATACAGTAGACCTACCATTGTAATAAAAATGCTTTGGGGAACAGTTTTCTTCTCTTTTGCCACTGACTTATGGATGAAGAATCTTCCTTGATTCTGACTTTCATTTAATCAAACTAAAAGGGTCAGCTGTTGCCTGAAGCAATTACTTCCCCTCTTCTCTGCTTTATAGTCTGCTAAAAAAAAGATGGTGATCATGACAAAAAAAAAGGTCAGTGCGCCTTGGCAGTTAGGGAAAAAAGTGGATTGCTTGTAGTTTTGCCTGTCTCTTTTTTGAATAAGATCATTTTTTAAAAAACACCTGACCTCTTCTTCTGATAATTCCGTTTGACAGAACAAATGACTAGTTGAATACCTGCCACCCTGACGTGTATCTCTTTAGAAAATATTTGATATTGGGAGTATGTCTTTCAGAGTCACATGCTCTTTCTTCTCTTTTCCTTCCCCACATGAATTTTAAAACATCCATTTCAGGCTTACTAGCTTGCCCACCAACCCTGATTTCAGGCCACTAGTTTACTTGTTTGCATTTATATGAAGTGTATCCTTGCTTCTAGAAATTCACTTAAATTAACTTTTATTTGCTGCTAATAGATATTTGTAATTACTATAGATGAAGGGAGCCAGCTGGAAACTCATGTTTCACAGCATAGTTAGGCAATTTCGTACTTTCCAGATGTTTCCAGCTGGTTCTACATAAATTGTAGACCAGGTATCTTATTCTTGTTGTAGCATTACACCTACAGTTCTGTAGGATACCGTATCTAAGATGGAAACTGGCTCAGATCCAGTTCTTGACTGCACTATTGGTATTTACCTTTCATTATCCATAAATGTACCTCAGATCTGTTGTCTGAAGAAATTTCTGTGGACTATAACAGTTTTATGGGCTGAGAAGCAGTTTCAAAAGACATTCACAAGTAAAACCCAGAGAAGTTCAGAAGTATAACATACTTTCTTTGAAATTCCTTTTGGTATTTTTAAAAGTTTCTAAATGGCAAGATTAAATAAACCATCAGCCAGTTCCATCAAAAAGGCTTCTTTTCTCCAAACTGCAGTAAATGAGATGGTGATAATAATAACAAAAAACAAACAAAAAAACCCCTTCAAAAATATGGCTTTGGAAATGTAATGTGAAATTTCTGGATGTATCAGTCAAATGCAAGATACATTATTTGATAAGCCATAATCTGCCATAATGCAAGATATATTATTTGATGAGCTTTTATGAAAAGAGCAGAAGCTCCCAGAACATCTGCACCTGTCATTTCTCTGCTTCAGAAAAGAGCTGTTCAGATGCATTTTCTAAGGCAGATATGTCAAACTCGCGACATCACACAATGTCGCACAACGTATCGGGACGGTTTTGCCATTGCCAGCAATGGGGTAGCTGCAGCTTCCAGATGACGCGTCCGGCCCATGGGCCTGCAGTTCGACATCCCTGTTCTAAGGCAAGGGGTACCAGAAAATTTAGATTACTTGTATTAGTTAAGGACCTCTGTGTTTGTGTTTTCTGGAAGAAAATACTTCAGAATACATTATGACATGTAGTACTACACTGCAAAGAGATACAGAGGAAGAACATCATTCTGACTAACACTGAGGAATAATTCAAATCATAGTGAATTGATAGGCTTGAATTGAACATATTTTCTACATTTCCTTCTGTCCCTAGCATGTCTTTACATAAAAGCAGGCTACACCCATCTGTACCACAGACATAATGTACAGTAGTGGCTAAAATTGTGGAAACCTTTTGGGAAAAGTGTACAGTAGAAATGCCAGCTTTGATTAAGTATCCACCAATTTTTCTTCTAATTTCTTTACAACTGTAGCCTTGTTCACTTAATAATACTATTTTACATCGCTTTCTGGGCAACCAGTCAACTCTTTGCACCATTACTTTAATTTTATTACATTTTACAAGCTCACTAAATGAAAGAACACAAAAAAAACAACCAACTTGATAGTGATCACATAACACACTGACAAATGTCGTCCTCTCAGCTTCAATACATGACATCAATAACTGAATCCTACTGTGATCTGATTGGCTCATTGCCAAAACAAGATGACACCTGATTGCCTCTCTAAACACTCATGTTCATTGGCTACAATCAGATGAAGGAAAGCTACCTGATATCAAACTAAACAAGTTGTGCTTGTTATTTGGCTATATCTTTTCATAGAATACAGTACAGATAATTGAACAACGTTTGTTGCATTACGTTCTTGATTAAATTATTTTTTCATTGATATATAATTTTATGGTACTACTCCAAAAAAAGTGGTGTTATTAGCCATCAAACCTCAAAAATACACTTTTCCCAAAAGGTTTCTACAATTTTGGCCACTACTGTACATGCATTTTTAAAGTACTGATAATAATCCAGAGGATAATTTTAGTATTTCTGGATCGGACATATTTTTATATGCTTTGAAATCCTATCAACCAGTGCTATCCATTACTATTATTTTTAAACTCTCAATTCTTCTAATGTTTGTTTAGCTCTGTGGGAATGCATAATAGTTAAGGTGTTAGACTAAGATTAGGGAAACCCAGGTTCAGTTACATTCTTAGTCACTGAAGCTCACTTGGTGATTTTGTGTCAATCAATCTTAGCCCAGCTTACCTAGCAGCACTATTACAGTAGGGACAGTAGGTGTTGCAGTCTTAGTCCACTCTATTGTAAGGAATACTTGGAGAAGGGAGAGCTATATATGCTGCCTTTTGCTCCTGAAGAAATATCTGAGCACTTCCATAGAACCATCAGTCCCCCTGGCCTCAGAAATGCCATCTAGTTATCCTACAAGTCTAGTTAGTCTTCAGCGTAGGACCATAACTAAGCCCAAATTGAGTCCAAAATTTCCAATACTAAGCAAAACAAATGTTAAGTGAGTTTTTTTGCCCCATTTTATGACCTTTCTTCCATTGCTGTTTACTGAATCACTGCAGTTATTAAGTTATTAAATCATGGTTATTAAGTGAATCTGGCTTCCCCATTGACTTAGCTGGTCAGACGGTCGCAAAAGGCAATCATAGGTCCCAGGACACTGCATCCAGCATAAATATATGCCAGTTGCCATTTTGATCACATGATTATGGGGATGCTACAACGGTCATGTGGGAAAAGGTCATAAGTCATTTTTAGCCCCATTGTAACTTTGAACTGTCACTAAACAAATGGTTGTAAGTTGAGGACTAACTGTATTTGTTATCCAATGAGCTGTCCCGC
This sequence comes from Vipera ursinii, assembly GCF_947247035.1. Lineage (NCBI taxonomy): Eukaryota > Metazoa > Chordata > Lepidosauria > Squamata > Viperidae > Vipera > Vipera ursinii. The sequence goes on from NC_139513.1 coordinate 249,864,814, forward strand.
TCCCTCCAACTAACCATTAAGGGAAATCATAAAAACCTGCAGTTACAGCTTCATCTTCCCATCCTCACCAATTTTTTATCTGATTTCACATCAAGCTAAAAAAAAAAAAGTAGAATCACCAGATGCTTTTTATTAGTTCAGTTCACCTGGTGTTTCTGTGCAATGGGTTCATTTCCTAACCAAGCACCCGGCCACAGATCACTACATCTTCTATGTATGTCTACATAGATCCAGAAGGCTTTCTGTAAATACAGCTTTGCTTTATAGCTTGCCATAGGTTGAAAGTTGGAGTACAGTGAAGAGCAATAACCTAGTAATATTAAGGAAATTCAAGAAGTACCCCTAGGGGAAAAAACAATTCCTTTTCTACTACTCTTTTTCTTCTCCCATTGCCTTTGCAATAATTGTTTTTTTATGTCATAATATGAAACCAGGATTGTGTTATGGAGCCCAAATTCCACTGTTCGTATTCTAGGCATCTGCCTTTTCAGATAATCCATGATGTCATTGTGTAATGATCTCATGCACTTAAAAATCAAGTGAATTCTGTTCAGGTTAGATTATCTGTGATTGTGATCTAATATAAGGGGGAAGGAGAATATAAATTCCCTCCCCTTTTCATTTAGGCTATTTTAATCCGCCTCAAGCAGAGAACAATAGACAGCAGTCTACATGAGCCCAGTACTAAACAAGTTCAACTTGGATTGCCTATGCAAAGCAAGGGAAAATCTTAGTATGACTTTTCCAACTTCTGAGAAGTGGATAGCAATGATGGGTGTAAAGGGAATAAGGCTGTCTCCTTCTTGTGGATATTATCCAAATATTGCTAAATGCTGGGCATTATTTTTTTTCATTCTGTGGCAGATAGTGCAGCAGAAGAAGCGGGCCTTCAGATTGGAGACATAGTGATAGCTGTCAATGGCACAGATGTTTCCAGCATGCCTCATTCAGAGGCAACAAACCTAGCAAAAAAAGGTAAGTCTGCTCAAAAATGTGAACTGATGATTTGTAAATAGTGTGGACAACCACAACAATAAAAGATGTCAGGTTTATGCAAATTTAAACAGAAACAATAGCTCCAGCACAGAGTTAAAAAGTCTCATACAACTTTAAAAAAAACATGCCCAACATTAAAACTTTCACATATTTCAGGAGATCAAAATCCTGAGGATTTTTCTTTTTAAGTTTAAGACATATTCTAATGAATGCTGTTTCGATAGCATAAAGTTAAAATAAAAAGTCAAATCAAGGAGTAAAATGATGGGTTGGCTTTTCAGGTAGTGCTACTCACCTATCAGGATTTTTCACACACCCAGTGAAAGGGATCACAATCAATACAAAAAGTCCCTGGTTTAACTCTGATTGTGCTTATTCAAATTTGGTGCGTAATCTTCTCAATGGAAAAATTGCACACTTTGCAAAAATAGAAAAAAAATTGAGGAGCACCTAACTCAACCACAATTATCAACATATATAACAAATATCGGGCAGCCATCTTTTCCGCAGCATCAAAGTACAGTAAATATTAAGTCCCAAAGCACTGTTTTTCATACTATGTGTAATGTGACTAATCATAGCAGCTTCCTTCAATTCAACACAAAATTATTTTCTTCAGCCTTTTTTATTCTCAATAAAATACCATGAAGAAATTTCATTCATCAATCTTTCAATTCTCTGCCTTCAAGGTCTCTCCCTTACAATAGTGGATAAGATCCCATTGGGTCATTTTTCATTTGCCAGTTCTCTAAGATTTTTGTCCTATCCACATTCTCCATTCACACACTTTCTAGAAATTCCTTATTTGTGAGTAAGTTCTATGCTTGCCACAACACTGAGCAGTATACTAAGATAAGAAGTAATGGATGGAAACTTGTCAGGGAGAGATCCACCTAGAATTAAAGAGAAATTTCCTGACAGTGAGAACAATCAATCGGTAGAATAGCTTGCCTCCAGAAGTTGTGGGTGCTCCATCACTAGAGCTTTTTAAGAAGAAATTGGACAGTCATTTGGTAGAGAGTCTCCTGCTTGGGCAGGGAATTGGGCTACAAGACCTCGAAGGTCCCTTCCAACACTGTCATTTTATATTCTGCTCTTAGTTCTTAACCAAAAGCCAAAAATAGCCAGTCAAATTATTAAAACAGATTTTTCTAATTTTTTAAATAGTGTTTAGGAGTCTATTTGCAGAATTCTGACCATTTTAGTAAATCATGAAAATAAGAACTGTCCATAGAAAAGCCAGGTTGGTCTGTTCGATTGAGAATTTAATTAATGACAAAAGCAACTGGATAACTCGACAGCATCTCTTAGGCTTCTAGCTAGGAGAGATATGGTAGTACAGTATTTTATTTATTCATTAGATTTGTGTGCTGTTCATCTCATCTACAGGCATCTCTGGGTGGCTTACAAATATTAAAAACTGGTAACCGTTAAAATGATAAACAATAAATAACAATAATAATCATTATTATAAAAGATTGTGAGGAGATGAGCACAAAGCACATGTGGAGAGGTGGAAGCATCTCTTAATCTGATACCACCTTCAAAGTGGTGCATCTCTATTGGGGCCCCAGGCCAAGTGGCAGAGCCAGGTCTTCATATCCTTATGGAAGGTCAGGAGAGTAGGTGCAGATCTCACCTCAGTGGTATGATGTTCCAAGGGACAGGAATCACAGTAGAAAAGGCTCTTTTCTTGGAGCCCGCTAACTGAAATTCTTTGATCAACGGGTTCTGCAACATGCCCTATCTGATGGCACAAGTGAGGTGGGCCAATCACACTGGAATGAGATGATATTCATAATAGAAATATATTATCCATGGAAGCACAGGAAGATGTGTTCCTGTGTTCATATAGATTGGCTCTTATCCTATCTGAATTCTCAGTGCGGTTGGATTGTTAATTCAGTGCTATTCAATACAGTTATTTTCAAATTAGAAGAAAAATCAGCTTGAATGCATCTGAATCAAATCCCCAAAGTTGAAATAGCCCTTGCAAATACATATATTTTTGACATGCCATTGCCTTAAGTATTTAAGCCCAAGTAGCTTTACTCATTAACTTTTCCTTCTTTGAGGTTTTTTTTCCCAAAATTGCAACAGCAGAGAAACAAACCAAAGAAAGTTTAGAGAAGATCAGTTGCCATTTCTATTGTCAAGGAAGTTGAGATTGCCATAAATATATCTCATATCTATAAAACTCTTGAGAGAACAAAGTTATTGTTGAATAATATCATTCTGATGCACTGAAAAAGCTGACTTTAGGATAGATTTAAACACAGGGTGAGTGATGTGATAATATGGTAGTAATGATCCAAGAGAAAAACGTGAATTAGATTTTTTTTAACAAATTATTTTTCTGTATGTGCCAGGGATTACTACTGTTACCTTCTTACAAATGTCAGACAGAAAGAGCACATTTAGGATTCAGATAGATGAGACTTGAGAAAGGTGTCCAAGACTTCAATCTACTATTTATGTCTGGTATTTTCTCTGGAGGAAAATTCATCATTGACTGAATTAATGCAATAGCTCTTAGCTCTTTAGCCAACAAAGAAAATTTTTCTGATAATAAGAAAAAAGGGCTCTTTGCCACCAGCAGAAGCACAATAATATTCATATTAATATGACATTTTTTTTAGGAGATATATTTAAAATTCAAACTATTCTTGAATGAGGGCTAATTATACCCAAGGGATTTTGACTTCTCAGTCATACTGTTTTGACAAAGATAAAAATGTTTAACAAATACATGGTATTTATCAAGATACTGACAAATTTATTTTAGTATATACCAAATTTTTAATTGTAAAGATGGAATTCAAACTCTTCTTTAGAAAAAAAAAGAATTCCTTTTCTAATTATTAAGAGGAAGTTTGAGAATTCTCTGCTGTTGTTCCCCGAATCTGAATGATAGGAACTATTTTTCATCAGCAGAAGCACAGTAACATTCATATTAATAAGTAATTTCTTTTAGGATGTATATTTAAAAGTCAAACTATTCTTGGATGTTGCTATTCAGAAATCATTTTAGATAAGAAAACTCATATTTTGTCAAAGATGACTTCAGGTTCCTGCTCCTCTTATTGGAATGGCAAAAGCACATTTGATTGGAAGTTCTGTGTGTGAATGTTGACAGCACAAAGTGTTCTGTTCCCCCCCACTCCCGGGGTACAAACAGACAGACAAGCAGGCACGACTAGCAGGGGTTAATTCCTCAGGCTTTAGTAATTACCTTCTGATAAGGCCTTGGCAGCAAAATACAAACAGTCAGCCAAAATAGGCTGGTTACCTCAAGCGTCTGCTGGAATGAGATAACTTCCAAACAATTACTCAAAATGAGTCCAAGCAAACAAGCAAACAGTCCAGAAACAAAAGTACAGAAGCATTGTCAAGAATTCAGGCCAGGGTTTCAAACAGGTAGTAAATCCGACAGAATTCCGAAGATGTGACCAGAAGTTGATTAAATTATTGTTGGTCACAAAGTCCTGAGAGCAGCCACACTCCCTTTTGTACCTTGTGGGGTGTGGCTCAGTGACTCAGCTAATCCTTGACCCTCCTACTCTTCCTACGCTGCTGTAAACGCTTGGCTCTGCGCCGTTCTCGAGGATCTAGCCATGATTCATCTCCGCTACTCTCCATCTGCTGCAGCTGCTCTGGCTCACTCCCAGCCTGGCTAATCACAGGCTGCTCCTGTCGGCCTTCAGATGGAGACGGAGGCCTTGCCAGAGGGGAGGGTCCCGGAGAGGGAGGCCTTGCCAGTTCCCCCCCTCCATCATCCTCAGAGTCCTCTTCCTCGGGTAGGACAGGGTCGGGGGTCGGGGCCACAACACAAAGCTATTTTGGTCAAACCATACACATACATACAGTACTGCAGACATGGCAGGATTGTATTTAAAAGAATAATGTCCACATGACAGTCACAGACACTCAAAGTATATTTAGAGAGACTTAGAGGAGGTCTTAGAAACAGTCAAACGTACATCAATTATCATTTTTTAATCCTTTGCATTAAAATATATATTAGAATATGTAAAATATTTAGGGGAGGGAGCTTTGTAAAATGTGTGAAACACTGAAGCAGCTTGCTTATACATCCAACAGCTGGATCATCTAGGCACTGCATGATGAGTTTGAAGATTTTTTGAAAGTTGTTAGCATACACCAGTACTTGTATAAATAATTCTTCTACTAAAAATGCACAATGCAGGAACTGTGCAGGAACCTCTAGGAGACAACATGAAAAAACCATCAAAACAGCCATATACAGATGAAGCTTCTTCAATATTTGAGGAAAGGAACTTCAGTCATAGTAACTCATTTTGTTAAGGACCCCTTTCAGTGCTTGATCAGCTATTTTTACTTTCTATCAGATGCTGTTGGACATGCGCAGCAAAATAACATTCCATATAAATAACTGACTATAAAAGCAAATATTTCTGTTTGCAATAATTATTCAGTTATTAGCCCCACTACCCACTAAACGTCTTTTCCTAACTAAAGCCAATCTTTAACTAAATGTGCCATTCACATTCATGCCCATACATTACATTTTTCTCTTGATTAGAGATACTAAGTCAAATAAGTCAAGTCAAATAAGGCACTTATAGAATGGCTGCAAGATAGAGAATTGTTTTGAGGCACTCTATTTAGGTTGGATCTATAGAAAACATTAATATAAATAATGCCGCAATGGCAATAAAAGTTTGAAAGACAAGAACAGAGAAATATGGCGTTTTCTAGTAACAGTCTCATTCTGCTGTCCTATTATAGAAATTGCTATGTGTATCTCTAGCTAAGTTTGTTTGTTTCATACAAGAAAAAAGTTAAGGAAATAATTGGTCCATTAGTGGGGGAAAGTGGCAAGGAGGTGACAAGCAACAGGGAGAAAGCAGAACTATTTAACTCGGTTTTTCTATCTGTCTTTACACAAAGGGAAAAAACAGTCCAACCTATCAAAAACAGTGCCATAAAAAACAGAATAGAAACACAAGTTAAGATAGGCAAGAAAATGGTAATTGAGCACCTGTCCAGCCTAGACGAGTTCAAATAACCAGAACCAGATTGATTACACCCCAAGGGTCTCAAGGAATTGGCAGATGTGATCTCAGAACCACTGAACTATATTTTTCAAAGATCCTGGAGCACTGGGGAACTACCAGAAGACTGGAAAAGAGCTGATGTAGTTCCCATCTTCAAAAAAAGGGGGAAAATAGATCCAGGAAACTACAAACCTATCAGCCTGACCTCAATACCTGGGAAGATTCTGGAAAAGATAATCAAACAATGAATCAGCGAACACCTAGAGGCAAACAAAGTCATTACTAATAGGGACGCGGTGGCTCAGTGGGTTAGGACACTGAGCTTGTCGATCAGAAGGTTGGCAGTTTGGCGGGTCAAATCCTGAGTGCCGTGTAATAGAGTGAGCGCCTGTTACTCCTCCCAGCTTCTGCCAACCTAGCAGTTCGAAAGCACGTAAAAATGCAAGTAGAAAAATAGGGAAGGTAACAGCGTTCCGTGCGCCTTTGGCGTCTAGTCATGCTGGCCACATGACCACGGAGACGTCCTTTGACAAGCGCTGGCTCTTCGGCTTTGAAACGGAGATGAGCACCGGCCCCTAGAGTCGGAAACGACTAGCATGCATGTGCGGGGAAACCTTTACCTTTACCTTTACCTTGCTCAATAGTAGTGACTGTGAGAGGGATCTCGGAGTCCTAGTGGACAATCACTTAAATATGAGCCAGCAGTGTGCTGCAGCTGCCAAAAAAGCCAACACAGTGCTAGGCTGCATTAACAGATGGATAGAATCAAGATCATGTGAAGTATTAATACCACTTTACAATGCTTTGGTAAGGCCACACCTGGAATACTGCATCCAGTTTTGGTCACCATGATGTAAAAAAGATGTTAAGACTCTAGAAAGGGTACAGAGAAGAGCAACAAAGATGAATAGGGGACTGGAGGCTAAAACATATAAGGAACGGCTGCTGGAATTGGGTATGTGTAGTTTAATGAAGAGAAGGGTGAGGGGTGACATGATAGCAGTGTTCCAATATCTCAGAGGCTGCCACAAAAAAGAGGGAGTCAAGCTATTCTCCAAAGCACCTGAAAGCAGGACAAGAAGCATTGATGGAAACTAGTCCAGGAGAGAAGCAACCTAGAACTAAGGAGAAACTTCCTGACAGTTAGAACAATTAACCAGTGGAACAACCTGCCTCCAGAAATGGTGAATGCTCCAACACTGGAAGTTTTAAAGAAGAGACTGGACAGGCATTTGTCCGAAATGGTATAGGATTTCCTGCCTGAGCAGGGGGTTGGACTAGATGATCTCCAAGGTCCCGTCCAACTTTATTGTTGTTGTTATTATTATTTAGTTCTCAGTACATTTTCAATGAATAGTGCCTTGCTGTACTTAATATATCAGCATCAGTAGGGTTGATGGTAGCCATTTTTTTATAAATATAAGATTTTTGAAAGCAGTTGTAGCTTTTATAGGAATAGAATTTAATATGTCTGTTTTGACAATATATTTTCTCAACATTAAGTTTACATGTAGAGCTTTAGAGTAAAGCTTTAGTATATATTTTCTGTTTTAATTACTTCTATTATGTGCAATAGAAAAATCTGTTTTTTAATTTGCCATTATATACTCAAATATTTCAGGTCCTGATATCTTGAACTTATTGGTGGGTTCTGATATCAGTCGTTGTCCCAACATCCCTCGTCCAACATGTCGAGGATACCTCCACAAACGGACCCACTCTGGAATCCTAAAGGGCTGGAGAAAGCGATGGTTTGTATTAAAGCATGACGGTTGCCTGTATTATTACAAACACAAAAAGGTAAGACAAATGCAAAATTGTTACCTACAATCCAAGGGTTTCATGAGATTTAATATAGAACTACATTGATAATTGTATCCAATAGAACCTTGGAATATGTAAGACACTGTACAAAAAAGCATAGAGATTTTTTTTTGAACAGGTACTCCTAAATATCTAGTTTTGCTTAACACAGATGAAATTTTAGCATGCATTTGATGTTCATATGTACACAAACTTCCCATAATACTCATTACATTTTATATTCTGTTTCAGTACAAAATGAGATTACCTTGAGTGCAGGATGCCTCACTTTCATTATATAGCATACCCAACTTAAAAAGTACTGGGGGGAAAAACTCTAATATATTTTTAAAAACTAAGTTAACAATTGATAATATTGTCAAAGATCAGTGTTAAGCAAATTCTTATATTTCTTTTGAGACACTCTTCAGATAAATACATTTATTAAAGATTTATTTAAAAGTATAGGTTGCTTATTAAATGAATTAACCTACCACAGACTCTATTATACAACTGAGAATTTTAATATGCCTACCTGCTGTTTTGGTTTAATAGAACTCATGTTAAACCAAATCTGTTTTGTTCTTTTTATTGTTGTTGCACTCAACAGCAAGCACAATGTCACAAACTTAATAATTCAGATTGGCTTGAATATACATGCAAGCTGGTTCAAGGATACAAGTTAAAAAGCTTTTTTTCTTACACATATACATATACAGTATATGAATTATACTATTCCCTTTTGGGCTGTTATACAAAGGCCAGGAAAAAATTAAGAGCAAGCAAAAGAAATTTTTTAGAAACTCTTTAGTTAAAAGAAATTTTAGAAACTCTTTAGTTAAAAGAAATTTAACTAAATCTAGTTTACACCAATGCTATTTTATTTATTTTTTTATTTTAATTCCATTTATATCCCGCCCTTCTCCAAAGACTCAGGGCGGCTTACAAGCTTAGCAGTAGCCTTCATTCTATGTATATGTCTGCTTATTAGGGCTTTCACACACACCCCAAGCGGTATTATTACAAAGTCAGCTTAATTGCCCCCAACAATCTGGGTCCTCATTTTACCTACCTCAGAAGGATGGAAGACTGAGTCAACCTTGAGCCTGGTGGGATGCGAACCTGCACTAATTGCAGGCAGCTGGTGTTACTTAAGGAGGCATTAGCCCATTGCTCCACCAAGGCTATTAGCTATACCTCTCCATAACTTTTTGTCTTGGTAAATAATTTTCACTGAGTCCATATCTTAGTTCATATATTGCCTTTTGTTTTTAAAATCTTTTTGTTATTTGTGTGTATCTCATGAACTTTATCCAATCCTGACTTTCTCCTCATTTCATTCCTCTAAACTTATTTATTCTTTCTTCATGCTCTAGTGAATAGTATCAAAAGCCACAGAAACAGCACAACTCCTCTGGTTGTGCTCTCTTAACAAATCAACTACAGGGGAACTAGTAAAATCCCCGTGCCATTCTACTTGCTCTAATATTTTTCCATTTATAAATTGAACTTATTTCTTTTTTATACCTTAATTTTCAGATGCATTATTTTTATTGCAACAAACAGTCTCTATAATATTTGCTGCAAATATTTTAGGTTCTCAGCCAACCATGTAGCATCATCTGTATACCACAAGTACTGCTTATACATTTAAAATCATTAAACAACCAAAGGAACATCATAGATCTCAATGTTACTATTAACCATCTGGTGAACATTCTATTTATGTCATGGATGCTTCACTTCCATCATATATTACTTTTATTTCATTTAGCAAGAAAACTTCAGTACCACATTCATACAGACCATTCTGGAATCATATACCTTTTTTGTAAATTAACAGATAACACATTTTTTCATACATCCATGCTTTCCTCACTGACCTGTTCAAAAGCAAAAATCTGCACATTCCCAGACCAACACAGAGTTCCACTGCACTTTCCAAATTTTGTGCATTTTATTTTCCAAATTCTTCTGAAGTTGCCAACATCTTTCCAAGTATACTTAGCAAACTAACTTTTGTGTTTTTTTTTCCTTTTCATATGTCCACTTGTCAGGCACGAATGCAGTCTTAACAAACACTTTCAACAAATTGCCCAACCACTATAATAATTTCTTATCATAGTTTAAGACCTCCAGTTTCACCATCTTCCCTTCCCTTCCCCATTTTCAAAATTCTTACTGGATTAATGATTTTCAAATATCCCTGTAATTTCAGTGTTCCTGCATATCTCTGAGGTCTACATTTCAATCACTCACAACAATAGCAAAACTTCGTACCGTTGTAACATTCCTACCATGGTGGAAACTTTTATTTTTGACAGAGTCCTGAAGCTATTAAAATGTCCCATGTCAATGGTGATGTCCTGGAAGAGGCTTTATAGTAAACAAATAAATAAATAAAAGTATAAAATCATAATTACATACAGGATACATCTATATGTGTTATCTTCTTCAGTAGCTCACAATTAATTATAGTCTACAATTTCTATGCCTTTGTAACCTTAAATTATTACTTTGAATTCAGACTAACAGAAGTGAGTTTGTTCCAAATGTATAAATGATTTTGTATCTTTTTCACTGTTGGATATTTCACATTTCATCATGAATAATGTATAGAGAAACTAGGTCTTGCCTTTACTTGAAAATGATATTCCAATGAGATTAAAAGGGTTACATTTTACCAATTCAGACAGAATTCTGTTCAATTTGGTGGCTCAAGGAATAAAGCCTTGTTTTTATTTTAATATCTGATTGTCTTCTTATCTGATTTATTCCAAATTTCAATCCATATAATCTCATTTAAAAAAAATAATATCTAAACGATGGTTAACTAGTAAATATGGAGTTCTGGTATAACACAGCTAGAGGGCACTTTACTTCACTTTCAGCAATGTATCCTTATCTTACAAGTATACCGTAGTACAGTACTTTTTTAAGATAACGTGTTAATTACAAACAATGTCCAGCAGGTGGGGAACTTTGATCAGAAATATTTCTCAAATCACTGGAAACAAAATACAGGTAGTCCTTAACTTACGACCACAATTGAACCCAAAATTAATGTTGCTAAATGAGAAATTTGTCAAGTGGGTTTTGCCCCATTTTACGACTTTTCTTGCCATATTTGTTAAGTGAATCACCGCAGCTGTTAAATCAGTAACATCGTTGTTAAGTGAATCTGGCTTCCCCACTGACTTTGCTTGTCAGAAAGTCATAAAAGGTGATCACATGACCCCGGGACACTGGAACTGTCATAAATATGGACCGTTGTCAAGCATCCAAATGTAAACCACATGACCATGTGGATGCTGCTATGGTCATAAGTGTGAAAATTGGTCATAAGTCACTTTTTTCAGTGCCGTTGTAACTTTGAAAGGTCACTAAATGAACTTTGTAAGCCGAGGACTACCTGTATATTTACTATCCAAAATGAGATAGTACTATAATGCAAGACTGGTGAAATTGGGAGCTAATAAAGTGAATCAACATTCTGTAAAATACAGCAGGAATACTGTATTGTTTCTTTTTGGTTCAAGATTAAGATCATCAACTTAAAAACAATATTTGCACAATTACTAATTGTGGAAATGGCTCCTTGTCCTACATCTTCCTCTCCCTTTTTTCCTTTTTCTTGCCATTCTCCTTCTCCTTTTCCTTGCAGATATAGTTTCAATCTGGACACATGTAATTGCATGGGGAGAAGATGTATTTAGTCTTTTGTACCACCCACTATAGGTTCAGTCTGAATCTTCAGCGGTTTTTGTTTCCATTAAAAATAGAGGGGTCATTTGTTTTATGGAAGCCCCCCTATAACTGCACACATGCAAGAACCCAGCATCAACAAAAAGTTAAAGCCCCTTTTACTCTAACCCAAGATTATCAGACATCTGAAACTTACTTTTTAAAAGCTATTTACGCAAAGTTAATTTTAGTCCTTCATATAAACCAGCTACAACCCTATATGTTTGGACTCCAATTCCCAGAATTCCCCAGCCATCTTGGGAGCTGAAGTCCACACATTTTAAAATTGCTGAGGTAGAGGAGAAACAAAATACCTGTTTCAATACTATTTTAATGTCAGTGTCATGGTTCCAACAGACAGAGACAAATAAAGCAGAACCCCGAGGTTTGGAAATTCCTCAAAGAACATGTTTATTAGTTACAAAGTATTGGCACTATCAATAGTGAAATTAAGTCTGAATTTCCAACTAAAAATTACCCAGTTACAAAATATAATGTCCTACCCACAAAACTATGCCATCAACTACATCTCCCAATATATTCATATGACATGCTTTCTTAATACAACGCCGAGTCCCTAATCACAGGAGCAGTAGATGACCTTGGTTCCCATGGGACAGAATATTATTTTGATTAGCAAAGCACCTGGGCAAGCCCCCTTCCTCCATTCTATGTGGCAACCTAAAATGAAGAGAAAAATGGCTGTAGCCAGGTTCATTGTAGAGTTGACAGTCAGCACACATCTTGTGTTAAAGATGGATGAGTTTCCATAAGGTTTTTCTGAAAGGTCTTTTTGCAAAGCATCTTCCAAACACTCAAAAAACATTTTATGGCTGCTCAAAACAATCATTCCCAGCAATCCATTCTACCTTGTTTTGTTCCATGAACTCATTTCTGGAAAGGATTGTAAAGAGGAGTCTGGAATTTATACTTCCCACAAAAGTATCTATCTGTCCTGCCAATGAGTAACCAGAACTACAATTCCCAGCATTTCTCAGTTGGACAATGATGCTGTGATACCCATTTTTTCTTGTTTCCTTTCTTTCTATTGTAACAGAGATTGAATAGTACAATAAAAATAGTTACATACAATGTAAAATCAAGTAGTATTTTTCAAAATAGCATTGATTGATTGATTGAGTACATGCCATCAAGTTATTGTCGATACGTAAATTTTTGCTATAATGATCTGTCTGTAATGTGGTACTTCAGTGCACATTACTACTCTGAGTCTATCTGTAATGTATGTGACTGACATGTGACTGACTACACAACGTGGACGTGGAAGACCTTCAATCGACATGTACTGGGGCTCAACAGCAAATTACGTTGGTTTACTGTTACGAAGGCAGGTGAGCCGTCTATAACACAGAGACCCATCGGCTGTTAACTCCAAAAGTCAGGCTGGACATGCGGCTCCAGGGCATCCCATGTAACATGGAGCTTGACTCCGGCTCGGCAGTCTCAGTGATCTCACATGAGACATTTACCCAGATTTGCAGCCAGAGCAAGCAGAGGGCCACCTTGAGGCCATCTAGTCTCACCCTAACAGATTTTCAGCAAACACCTATCAAAATTAAGGGGGAGGCAACACTTGCAGTGTGCTATGGGGGATTCCAGGGGCAATTGGATGTCCTAGTGGTCGAAGGGCAGAGGACTAGCCTCATAGGGTTAAACTGGTTCAAGCCCCTAGGCATCAAGATAACAGGAATACATACCACCCGAGCTCACAACATCGAATCCGTTTGCAATGCTTTTGCAGACGTATTCGATGAGACTCTTGGGTAGTATACAGGGCCACCAATCACATTCAAATTAAACCCCAATGCTACCCCAATCAAAATCAAACCTCGGAGGGTACTGTTCGCCCTCAAACACAAAATAGAGAGGGAGCTGGATAAATTAGTTGCACAAGGGGTCCTAAAGCCAGTCGATGGTGCCGAGTGGGAGACTCCTATAGTCACCCCACTCAAGGCAAATGGCGAGGTGAGGATCTGTGCAGACTATAAATGCACTATCAATAGAGCCTTAAATCAGCATGCTTACCCAGTCCCAACAGTCAGTAGCATCCTTGCGTCACTTCAGGGCGGCGCAATTTTTGCAAAACTCGATCTGGCACAAGCGTATCAGCAGCTGCCAGTCAGCAAAGAGACCACGGATGCACAGACGATTGTTACCCACAAGGGGGTGTTCCAGGTAGACCGGTTGCAATTTGGAGTTAGTGTAGCTCCAGGCATTTTTCAGGAGATCATGGAGCGAATGCTCAAGGGCATTTCAGAAGTATGCCCCTATTTTGATGACATCCTGATTGCAGGTAAGAATGAGGAGGTATTGGCTGAGCGTTTACACACTGTGCTTGAAAGGTTTAGGGCTGCAGGTCTCAAACTCAAAAGGGACAAATGCAGCATTGGGGTAACAGAGACTGAATTCCTGGGGTTCAGGATAGATGCTCAGGGTATCCACCCTGCAGCATCCACGGTGGCAGCAATTAAAGGAGCTCCCACACCAAAGAATAAGACAGAACTCCAAGCTTTCTTGGGGTTATTAAATTTTTACCACGCCTTCTTACCCCACAAAGCGTCTATAGCAGAGCCCTTACATAGGCTTCTGGACAAGAACACTACATGGAAGTGGACAAACATGCATGACAAGAGTTTCAGGGCGTTAAAGGATCTCTTAGCAAGTGATGCCACAATCACTCACTTCATAGAGTCCAAGCCAATCTGTATTGCTTGTGATGCATCCCCCTATGGGGTGGGGACAATCCTAAGCCATTTAGAAGACAATAGGAAGCAAGTCCCCATTGCATATTACTTCAGGACATTGTCAGTGGTGGAAAGGAATTACGCACAGGTAGACAAAGAGGCCCTGGCAATGGTCGCAGGAGTGAAGAAGTTCCATGATTATCTGTATGGCAGAGAATTCATCATTTTCACTGACCATAAACCCCTATTAGGTCTCTTCACCACAGACAAGCAGACCCCACAGATCCTGTCTCCCAGGAAGCTCAGATGGTCCATATTCCTGTCAGCTTATGCTTGCAAGCTAGTACACAGGCCAGGCAAGGAGATGGGCCACGCTGACGGATTAAGCAGACTACCCATAGGAAGCACTGAACCTGATCCAGCTCCTGCACATCAAATATTGTCACTACAGGATTTTCCTGAGTGTCCCATCAATGCAAGGGACATTGCAGCAGCAACGCTAGCTGACAAACTTCTGAGCAGGGTACAGTCATGGGTGAGCACAGGGTGGCAAGATAAATCACCAGGACAGGAGTTCCAAGCATTCTTTAACAGGCGACACGAACTGTCTGCCTACAAGGGTTGTTTGCTGTGGGGGTGCCGGGTCATAATCCCAGAGATGTTAAGGAATAGGGTCATACATTCACTCCACGAGGGGCACCCCGGAATTGTACGAATGAAAGCCCTAGCCAGGAGCTACCTATGGTGGCCGGGACTGGACAAGGCCATAGAGGAACAGGTAGCTGGTTGTTACACCTGCCAGAGGTCTCAGCCTGAACAGCTGCAGGCACCAGTCCACAAGTGGGAAGTTACACACACTCCTTGGTCCCGAGTCCATATTGACTTTGCGGGACCATTTCAGAGACAGACATTCTTAGTAGTAGTAGACAGCCATTCTAAGTGGTTGGAGGTGGTGCCAGTAAGTAGCACGACCATGGGAAGGACAATCCAAGTGCTCAGGGAACTCTTTGCCACACATGGCCTCCCTGACGTGTTAGTTTCAGATAACGGTCCTCAATTTACGTCTACGGAATTCCAGGTGTTTGCGAAGACCAACGGGATTAGACACATCACGACTGCCCCGTTCCATCCATCGTCTAACGGGATGGCAGAGTGCATGGTGCACACAACCAAAGACACTCTGAAACGCATTATCCATGGGGACTGGAGACAGACGTTAGCATAATTCTTACTCCATCAACACACCACACCCTGCACATCCACATCCATAGTTACAATACCTCCCTCTTTTTTTAAGATAGCAACAACATTTGACTTTTTCCAATCCTCTGGCATTTATGACTGACTTTCATAATTTCTCAAAGATCACCAAAAAGGCATTCCCACTACTGCTTACTGCTATATTTATCTGGGCATCCGGTTTTTCTTGCTTACATATCTCTTCAATACATACAGTACATAATCTTATTTCAGTCTTTTGAACTGTTCATACTTTAGAAGGCTTCTAGATGTTTCTCTAAAATTCTCTTCCACATGCACATAAAAACATCACTGTTAGATCAGCATCCAAATATTCAAGATGACAGCAAAGTGGATCCCTTGGCAATTCTTTTGTTTGTTTACTTGATTCATGCTTAACTGAATGAAAAGGGAAATTGAGGGATTCGTCTGTCAAACTGGAAAGCTGCCGATCATTCTTTAACAGGCAAGCATAGATAAAGCATTTCAATCATTTAAACAAGTTTTAGGCCGGTTCAAAAATCTTCTATATCTATATAAAGGTAAAGGTAAAGGTTCCCCTGCACATGTGTGCTAGTCGTTTCTGACTCTAGGGGCCGGTGCTCATCTCCGTTTCAAAGCCGAAGAGCCAGTGCTTGTTCAAGGACGTCTCCGTGGTCATGTGGCCAACATGACTAGATGCCAAAGGTGCACAGAGCGCTGTTACCTTCCCACCGTAGTGGTCCCTATTTTTCTATTTGCATTTTTACGTGCTTTCGAACTGCTAGGTTGGCAGAAGCTGGGACGAGTAACAGGCGCTCACTCTGTTATGCGGCACTCGGGATTCGACCCACCAAACTGCCGACCTTCTGATCGACAAGCTCAGCGTCCTAACCCACTGAGCCACCGCATCTATATCTCTATATCTATATTACATCCAGCATAAAACATTCCCAGCCAACATGGTATCTTTGCTGGTGTGAATTGTCAATGAAAACATCTGATGGATAAATTACAGATAAATCAGAGAACATTGTCTAATTCTAATCTATTTCATGTGCTACTTTTTTTTTTGCTACTTCCCAATCTTACTGAATAAATTAGCAATGCAATGCAACTCTTTTTTATTTTTTATGTCCAGTGGAAACCAGAGGAGATAATACTGCTTTATTGTGTATAATCCTTTCATATTATACCACTCATGCCCTTCTTCCTTCAAGCCTCTATATTTATTGCTAAGTGCTTTTCCTTAAAAAAGGCTTAACTATAAATAGATTTTGGTCCACTCTGTTGCTCCAAGAGGTACAATGTACATTTGCATTACATTCTGACAAAGAGCTTTATCTGCTACAGGCAGAGAGATATCTATTCTTTACAAGCATCCTGCAATCTATTTCATTTACAAAGCTTCTGAAATGGCCACTGCCTGTCAATAGATTTGCTAATTAATCTCTCAGAGTCTATCTGAGCTGTAATCCACAGCACTATAAATCATAATGTAGTTTTCGGTTGCCGTGATCCATCCTTCCTTCCTTCCTTCCTTCCTTCCTTCCTTCCTTCCTTCCTTCCTTCCTTCCTTCCCTCCCTTTGTCTTATTAGGAAATCATTCGTTTTCTTTATCGTTGGAAACCACAATGTACATATTGAATGTTTGGCTTAGAAAGCAAACAAATATATGAAATAATATACTGCTCAAAAAATAAAGGGAACAGAAAATAAGACATCCTACTATTAAATACAGTACATTGTGTTGTTTAAGTGTTCCTTTATTTATTTTTTTGAACAGTATAGATTGGAAAATCATTCTTTTCTCAAAGAGAGGGGCCCATTCATTTCAAGTCCCTGAGTATTAGAAGCATTACAAGTATTGAAGAAACTATGTTATATCCCAAATGAGTGGACACTGTTATACCATGATATACATTCATATTTTAATCATTGTAATTAAGAATAGATGCCCATGTCTGCATAGAGAGCTCATTCATGAAAGCTAAGAAGAAGCCCAGTTTCTCTCAACTCACACAGATTTTCTGAACATGTATAACTCTTTTGAAATATTAAAAAGGAACGCCAAGAATCCCACCATGAATCACTGCATTTCTGCATTCTCCTCTTCTTGAGGCAAACAAATTCTGCTGAGATCACATCACACAGCATGTGGTAATAACTGTAACAAGATTAATCACAACACAGAGATGATGGAGAAATATAGTATATATTTTGCTATATGTTTTGCTATAGCAAATGTTCTGTTGGAAGCAGAATAGTTTAGCTTAGTTTATAGTTTAGTTTAGCTTTGTTTTGTTTAATTTATCTTATCTTAGTTTAGCTTTGCTTATATAAGTTAGATGGAAACAATCCTTGATTTTTTATTTTGTTGTTGTTGCTGAAAACAAATTTGACCCATATAGTCTGGCAAAGTCTTATTGTTTCCCAAAAACAGGATCCCCAGATGAACTTTCATGGAAAAGCTAGATAAAGTCACACTTTCTCATCTCTACACACTGGTTTCCATCCAGACTGTATAGATATTAGAAATAGAATCAGCCACTATAACCCTTCCTCCTCTATTCTGCCACTTGAACTGACTTCCTCGACATGAGTGTCCTCCAGATCTAAGGCCTTCAACTCCCATAATTAGTTAGCTAATGTAGCCATTAGTGATAATTCTGAGAACTGGAGTCTAAACTCCTAGAGAACATCTGGGTTGGAGAAGATGCACCTGACTACCTCTTAATCAGCAATCCACAGTCAAGTACTTTGTTTCTAAGCAATTGTACTTTCAGTAAGCACTTTGGACTTTCTTTACAATCACTTATAGTGCAATCCTGAGAATTCGTATTGAAATGTAACTTATACTAATCTCAGGGGACTCTATTTCCAAGCCAGGTGATGCATAGAGGCATCTTAATATCTTCATCTCCCATGATTGATTCACAGAAAATGTGAAACTGCTTTAATATTAAGAAATATAATTGGCTCCTTTAATTTTCAATTGTATAGAACAGTGTTTCTCAAGCTTATCAGCTTTCAGATGGATGGACTTCAAGCTGGCTGGGAAATGCTGGCCTAAAAGTTGATCAGGAGAATCTCTGTTCCAATGTCATAAAAAGGGATAACTCGCTGCCTGAGTGATCTAATAAAGACCCTCCACAACCCCAGCCAGCATTATTCAAATAACTTCTGTTCATAGAAAATAAATCTTGGTATTTGGGTTGCAAGTTTCTATGACTTCCATATGAATCAGGAACCCATATTATAAGATGGCAACAATCCTGTTTTGTAAATAGACTTTCACAGAGAGTCAGACAAGAATCTTTTTAGGTCTATCTAAAGAATTATTATTATTTTAATCCCATTTATATCCCGCCCTTCTCCGAAGACTCAGGGCAGCTTACAATCTAAAGCACAAATCAATGTGCTTAGTAATAGAATTAAACTGAGGACCCCTGGCATTTAAACAGAAGCTTTGTTGTTGCTCTCATCTTCCTTCTAAGTTATTGGCCATTTCTCTTCATTTTTATTTCACCGTTGGTTTACATGTCGGTTTCAGCAAATAAAACTAAGTATCTTGCAATAGTTTTCTTTTTAAAAAAAAAAATAGCCTAATTGGAATTTTAAGGGAGTTCTATGCAAATAAATCCTGTCCATAGCTCTATAATAAAAATGTGCTGCTTATTCTTTGGAATTTTAGAAACAGAAGAAACCTATTGTGCAAGCATCAAACAAAACTCTTCACATTAATGAAATCACAGCTGTCCAGTTTTATTGTTTATTTTAGCCAAATATAATAATAGATAAGTAAAATGCCTTCTGAAACCACAGTAATCTGGCTAGAATTAACCGCAAGAGTTGTTTGTATGTCTGTGTGTCTGTGTGTATAAATGCATAAACACTTTAAGTGAACTGCTCTCTAAGAATTTCTCTAGCCATAATTTTTAATAAAACATTATCTCTTTAGTTGTTACGTAGGAAAGCTGTACATCAAATTCAATAATTTATAAGAAACTTCATCAAAATCTGAAAGTGAGCATTTTACAAAACCGGATACTTTTGCACAAATTATATGCTCACACACACCACATACAAAACCACAAACACAATTAATCTACCATATTTGTTATGAGTACTAAATAAAATTAAGCCAGACTTGAATAGACTAAGAGCCATTCTAAAGCTTTTCTATATTTGCTTTGCTCCGTCAGCATTTCTAGACCCTTATATATATTTCTGCAATGTAACCAGTTTAAAATAGTGATGTCAAGATATTTTTGTTAAGTGCAAAAGTGTAACATGGACTTAATGGGCCTTCTGAACGTTCTTCAGGGTCAGCCCTATATACAGTGCATTACAGTAGTCCACTTGGAGGGTTACCAAAGCTTGCGAGATCATTTATGGGACTTGCTTATCCAGAAAGGGAAACAACAAAGAGCTGTGGAAAAGGCCCATGTCACATCTGTTACCTGCTGTGTGTGAACCCCAAATTATGTACTAATCCTGTCTGATGTAGAATTAAAGGCTGGAAATCATCAGCTCCAAGAGACCCTAAAACCCAAAGTACTCCATCTTGCTGTGATTGAGTTGTAACTTCTCCTTTCCCATATAGAAGCCTCAGACCCCAGTATCAACATCGAATGTTATTGCTTAACAGCCAGGCAATGAGATAAAACCTGCACTGCAACACTTGGTTGTTCAGGGCAGAGATATGGATCTGGGTATCATCAGTGTATTGATAATACCATACCTCAAGATGTTGAATGACCTTATCCAGTGGCTTCAAGTAGTTAAACATGAGCAGGGAGACAGTTGAGCCCTGAGGCATTCCACACAAGATGAGCTGTGAGACAAATTTCTCCCCATATCCCTCATTAATACTGACTGGAACAAACTGCAGAGAAGGTTGAGGTGCATCTTAAAACAATGTCCCAATTCCTAATTCCTGGAAATGGTCCAGAAGGCTACCAGAGTTGATGGTATCAAAGGTTGCTAAAATGGACACACTATCTCCATCCTGCTTCCTCCAGAGATCATCCACAAGTGCAGTCAATGCTGTTTCATTCAGAGCCCTTTGAAGGCAGAAGGCAAACACCTTCTCAACAATCTCCCCTGAAATTTTTGCCCAAAATGAAATTTGGGTTTAGGGATGTTTCTTGAACAGAGGGAAAGGCCACGGCCTCTTTAAAGGATAGCAGAACTGCCTCCCCAACAAGGATGCATTCATGCTGCTTAGATTTACCATACACTATTTCACAGTCAGCCTTACCTAGCTCAGAAGGATAAAAATATATACTGAAATGACCAAACTTTTAACTGCAAGAATCCTGCCCACTTCCTCAAGATTAACAGGATCAAACTGAGTCCTAATAACTGAGCTAGGATGTATCTCAATCTACTCCAAATGATGTGCACTAAGTCTAAGATCTAATTTGAACTTGCCAGCCTGGACTGAGGGACTGGGGTTTTAGATTTTAGATTTTAAATTTTAGAACGTGTTTTATTGTTTAGGACTACTTGGCTTAATTTATTTTAATTTTTGTATATTATGTGTTGTATATAGTGTTTTAATTGCCCTGTACACCGCTCCGAGTCCTTTGGGAGAGGGGCGGTATATAAATCCAAATAAGAAATAAATAATTTATGCTAACCATTAGTTAGGAATTCATGCTATAATTTTAGTTTCAGATTTATACATCCATTTTGTATCAGCTCAAGGCTCAGCTCCATAAAGTCATACTATAAATGTATTCTCGTTATACTGGTGGAACAGATTCTTGAGACAAAGCCTTCCTTTTCAGTCCTAAATTTAAAAATGTTTGCTGGCATCCAATCAAATCATAGTTTTCATTTATCCAAACCAAATAGTAAGACTGTTTATAAAAAAGTGTTATGAATGCTGACTATAATCAGATTTGAGATTCCTCCCTTTCTTTCAATGATAAAAATATATGTTTGAGTTATAGCAACAGTTTTGAGTTATGCTAGTTCCTGCTAATTCTTTGGTTAAATATTTATAACTTAACATTGATCAATCAACATCAACATGTAAAATGACCAACATTGAGAAATAAAAATTGATTGCCCATGAAACAGAATCCGTGTAACATTTTGAAAGGAAATGCTTTCCTCTTCTCAAATTCAATTGTAAGAGATTGGTTTGCTTAATGAGAGAAGAGAGACATGATCTGATATTACTAGTCTATCAGATTTAAATCCTTTGACTCTCAGATTCAATTTCAACTCCACATTGGACTGGTTCCTTATTTAAACTCTATTTTATGACTTTATTTGGAAATCTTGATTGATTTACAAACATGTTGCTATAACCTGTCAGTTATAAAATCAAATTACTATTGTCCAACTAGACTGAAAATATTAATAAGACTTTTAGTTACAAGGCAACATTATATGGCCCATTGTCATCCACCATACTGTATTCTGTAAACTTTAAAAATATTGTCATGGTGCTGATGATGAAAGTGGAGGAATGTGGCCAGAAAAAGCTGTGCTATTAGAATATATAGAATATTGAGATATCCAATGTGTAAGAACATTAGACAGAAGCATAAGTGTTTCATAATGTGTCTAAATTAGAATTAGATAAACAAGTCTTGCTACATAAACAAGACTTTGCCTTTCATCCTCTGGCAATTAAACTTGCATCATAAGCACTCTTTAAGTTTGAATTTGTTGATTTTGTTGTAGGATGAAGGAAAATGCAGACCGCTGGAAGTAACAAAGGTGGAAGGTGCTGAAGTCGGCATGGATAATAGCCTGGCCAAACCTTTTGCATTTAAATGTGTTCCTCAGGCTGGAAACAGGGTTTTCTATTTCTGCACTACATCCGCCCAAGAAATGAAGAGGTACATTCCACTCACTAAATTAGTATATTTTTTCTCTTATTTTCATGGTGCATCTATTAAGTTATGTAACAGCAATACCCATCAGCCTGTAATGGAAGGGAGAGAGAACAAACATATGCCACTCAGACTTAATTACAGTTCTCTCTTTCTCTGGCAGGGATTGTCTCTGTTAGAACTCTGTTATTCCCAGTAGGGTTTTTTTTTTCTTTTGGGGGGGGGGGCTTGGAGTAATTTCTCTTTTTTCTTTAATGTAGCAGTTCACATCAGAGTTATATCTGGTCCAAGATTCTATTTTTCATGTGACCAACAAGACCTCTATTAAAAGTTCAGAAACAAAAGAAGAAGATGTAATGCTTTCCTCTATAGTCTATACAATTCCTTGCCTATTCATAGACATGGTGTGTGCCAGAACTCCCATTAATGCATTTCTTCGGTGTCTGGTCTCTCTCTCTCTTCTCTCTCTCTCTCTCTCTCTCTCTCTCTGTGTACACACACACACACACACACACACACACACACACACACACACACAGAGTTTCCCCAAAAGTAAGGCCTACCCCCAAAATAAGCCCTAGTTTGGGGGCAAGGCACACACTTAAAAATCAAGCTAGGGCTGGGGTAGGGGTGTGTGGATCTATCCTATGCACCCCGCACCCACTTACCTTGCAGCCAGGATTCTCCTCGCCATTCGACCTCTTCTGAGGCATCTTCTGCAGCCAGGCCTGCATTTCTCAGTCACAGGCCTTTCCTGAAGGCCTGTGCAGCAGAGAACCAAGCTATGGATTCAATTGAATCAGTACTCAGTACTTGGCTGCAAGGGCTTCCCAGAAAGACCTGACTGAAAAATGCAGGCAGGAATACAGCTGCAGAATGAAGCTGCTCCTTCAGCCTCAGAAGAAGTGGACTGGCCTGGGACAGGGGGGAGTCAGTGCTGAAGGTAAGTAAGACATCCTCTAAAAGTAAGACCTGGTGCCCTCCCCCCTCTGTATATATACATACACACACACATACAGTTTCTAAGTGAAACTGTCATTGTGCCTATGATTTTCCCCTTTCTTTTGCTTTGCAGACTTGCAATGATTGTAAATGTGAGGGTTGGTCATAAAGTTACTTTTTCATCATCATCATCATCATTGCAAACAATTATTAAGCAAGGCAGTTGCTAAATGAAGACTATGTGTACACTGTTTTTCTCTGATCAAAAGATTGATACTTTTCTCAAGTTCTTTTTTAACAAAACAGACTTGTTTTATCACCTAGCTCTAGAGAATCTTAACCACTCTACTTGCACACATGGGGCATTTTTGTTTGCTTGGTGCTTTGAGTCAATGTTGACTCATGGTAACTCTCTCTTTTAATCCTTGAAGTTTTCTTGTCAATATTTTTGGAAGTGGATTGCCATTGCTTCCTTCCTAGAATTGAGTGACAGTGACTGGCCCAAGGTCATCCGGTTAGCTTCATATCAGGGGCAGAGGGCGGGGGTGGCTCGAACACACAGTATCCCAGATTCTAGCCATATGCCTTTAACCACTACATCAAACTTATTCACTTGAGCATGTGTATATGCTAAATTCACAGCTCAGAGAATGAACTAGCGTTCCAGTGAGTTACCAATCCATTCTTTTGGACTAGATAGAGAAAGAAATATCAAATGTATGCAGCTCAAGAGGCTTCAATGTTTTCTTGCATAAGCCTTTCAACTGCTGTTAGGCAATGCATAATTCTTTTCTTCCAGACATAATTTGACTTTTTTGTATTTTTTCCCTGAAAGGTGGGTAGATGCCATGGAAAAAGCTGCACATCCTATTCATCAGGTAATATGGTTTTTAAAATATTAAAAATAAATTTATTGTTTGATATAGAGGTTAGGGGAGACTGGGACCTCAGAGCAGATATGAAGGGTTGCTGTGGGTCGATCACTTTTAAAGATGCTAAGCTCACTGTCTGAATTGCAATCCCAATGTCCAATTTACAGGAACTCCACTAAGAGCCAGATTACAACTGGCTACAGTTCTGGCTGTTGAATGCCAGGACATTCTGTAATAAAGCTGTCCTTATACATGATTTGATAATGGATGAGAGAGCTAACCTGGCTTGTATAATTGAAACCTGGGTAGGCCAATACAGGGTTTCCCCCTCTCAGAGATGTAGCGAGGGTTTTATGTTATCTGAAGAAGACTGTTGCTGCTGTACTATTCTCCCTGCTGCACAGAACCTTCCCTACCTGAGCTTCTGGTTCCATTGCTGGGTAGGTGATTGAAACCCTTAGCTTTGTAATACTTGGAAATTTCAGTTTGCTGCCCACTGACATTGAGTCTAGAGTAGCTTAGTAAGACATAGCTTCCATGGCAACTATGGACCTGTATGGACCATCAGGCTCCAAGCATACTGAAAGTTGCACACTAAAGCTAGTTTTTGTCTTGGGGCAGTTGACTATGATTTAGGTTTGGCAAACATAATCATCAATCCATTGTCATGATCAGATCACTTTCTGATTGATTTTTGGCTCGCTGTGCCACCCACACTTCAAGGGGCAAAGTCCTGATACAATAGGATTCCAGAAGGAATTTGAGCTTTTCCCTAAGGGTCTGGTGGACTGTTTGGCTGAGATGGCATTCTGAAATGAGTATGTTGCTGAGACCTTAGATCAAATTTCACAGCCTCTCTCCCTGTGCCAATATTGGGACACCTCTTGATTTTCTGAGGAGCTCCAGGAAATGAAGTATATAAAGAGATACCTGGAGCACTCTGGGAGGAAGACTAAGAATGAATCCAACCAAGCATGAGTAAGGACGCCCACTAGGGCTTACATTGTAGTTATAAAGATGTTAAAATCTTCTCATTTCTCTATCCTTATTGTATTTGCTGGAACCTGCCTGGCAGACTGTTATGGCAATCCATTTGTTGATGAGTATGGTCAAACCATAGCATCATCTCTAGGACTTAGGAGGAATATTCTTGATATTTTACAGATAAACTTGCTCAGATCCACTCAGAATTAGAGTCCAACTGGTCAGTTCCAGTTGAAATGTCTGGGGCAAAAGCCTTGTGGAGTTATCTGGAGTGAATTTTATTCTGTGCTCCTAAAGAAATGGACAGAGTTCTCCATTCTGTTACCATGAGACATGTGCTTGTTAGATCAAGTCCTCCTGGGTAGTTAAAGTCACCTGGGAAGTGACCTGTAATTGAGTTTATAGAATGGTGTCAGCTTTTTTGAGGTTGTGCCATTGGTTTTGAACTAATTCTAGTCCACACCCTCCTCAAGAACCCAGACCCAACAATCCTGAACTATTGTCTGGTCTCCAACTTCTTAGGATCTGTGGTGAAGATGGGATGAGATGGGATGGTGCATCCATCCTCATGATCCTTGATTTCTTTGCAACTTTCGTTACCATCAATCACTATATTCTTTTGGATCAACATCTGAGATTGGGGGTGAGAAGCATTGTTTTACAGTGGTTCTCCTCCATTCCTTCTCTGGTTTCAATTAGTGTTGATTAGGAGGGAGAGATTCTGCACATTACTTCTCAACTGTGGGATCCTCGGAGTTTGACACTTTCACCAATTCACTCTCTGTGTGTGTATGTGTGCACTGTATACAAACATACACACACACACATACTTATAAGCTACCCAGAGGTATTTGAAGATGGCTGGCTAGTAAATGCAATAAAAAATAAACTTCCAAAATTAATGGCCTTATCATAGCGATTTTGTTTTCTTCCTAGTGTTTTCACACACATTCAGGGTCCCCCCCCCCTTTTTTATTAATCGAGTATTGATCCATTGGTTGCAACAAGAATTGACTGACCAGCTTGTTGCCCAAACCTGAAGTCATGGGCTAAGAAAGAATATTGCCTCAAAATAACCCTGGGGCTTTCTGGCCTAAGGCAGGATTAGAATTCAGTCTCCTGGTTTCTAGCTGGATAACGTAACAATTGCACTAAATTGGCAAAAGCCTTTTTACGCACTCTTGTTTCATACAGTAATCAGTGGTCACTTAAATGTGCCAATAAAACTATGCTTTTTCCTCAGAAGTGGCCTACCATTTATTTTCTGTTTGGAATAATACTAATAATAGAAAAGGAGTAGATAACAAAATACAAATATAGAAATAGAACAACTGTGGCAGAACAAAGCAAAGGCAGTACCAGTAGTAATAAATGCCTTGGTTGCAATCCCAAAACCACAGGAGCACCATTTGAACACTTAACAAAGTCACCATCAGTAAATTGCAAAAGGCAGTTTTACTCAGAACAGCTTACATCCTGCAACAATATTTGTAACACCATCAAACATCAACATCTGCCTATACCAGATGCTTGGGAAAGACTCAAAGGTGGATAAAAATGCCAAATCCAGTCTGACTGTGCAACAAACCATAATAATGCAAATGTTTTATGTGTATTTCAGTTCAGGGTTGAAACATGAGTCAGTATAACAAAACTCATCCTTGACAGTGAGAAATAACTGCAATTGGATGCTCAGTCATCTAATTGTGCCCATGACAGAGCTCCCCCTTAGAAACT
Organism: Vipera ursinii; assembly: GCF_947247035.1. NCBI lineage: Eukaryota > Metazoa > Chordata > Lepidosauria > Squamata > Viperidae > Vipera > Vipera ursinii. The sequence continues at coordinate 249,891,708 of NC_139513.1, forward strand.
TCTCAAACTTCTGTGACATTTTAAAGACAAGGAAACTTATATGCAATAAAATGTCATGGATTAGAGCTGCTTTATCAGCTGCAATCCACAGGAACCTATGATAAATGATTTTTTTTTCAAGAGACTTAGATGTCATGAGGTTTATTTATAAGCAAGCTCCAGAGTGAACGTTGATACCTAAAAATAGTTTTGGGGGTTACATTTCAGTTGCCTCATTTAAGGGCCCTATTTAGGAAGCCTATCGAATAATTAGCAGCTGAATTAAGTAGTACCTTCATTTCACTACTTAAGCAAAATTCCTACTAGCATTAGATATATTTCTCAATAAGTGTTTTGATATCATGAATTGGTTGCTTATAGCAAATGTAATGATTTTTAATAATTGAATGTAGTAGAAGGTCTTCTGATAGATTGGATATGACAGAGGTTTAGTCCTAATAATGAAAGGTATTTGTTACATACTGAACAAATAGTTGAAATGTCCACTTTTAAACACATGTAGAGACGTTTGCATGTCAGCAGTTTCTGTACTAGTGGAAAAAATGACTTATTTTCTAATGTTAATATACAGAACCATGTGTGGGAAGATGTCACCATGCACAATGCAAGCCTTCCACCACTTGCTATCAAAAACCCAGAGTGCCTGGGGCTCCTCCACCAGCTGGACAAAACCAAGAATATATGGGTTCAACATTATTGCATTTTGAAAGATGGCTGTTTATATTTTTATGCTAGCATACGTTCTACACATGCTGCTGGTAGGTGGCTCTGCCTTTCTGTCTTTTTTCACCCTTTTTTCTCTTTAGAGAAATAATTTTTCCCTTAGTTACATAAAATAGTTTATAATATTTTGTAATATTATTATAATACTATTATAATTTTAATGCTATATAAACTTCCATAGTCTTTTGAATTATGCTCGAAAAATCAATGATCTTCTCCCACCAATTTATTTTATATCCTTCTTAAAATATGTAAATTAGTTATATAACATAAATATTTAGAAATCATGATAGCAAATGGGACAGCTGATTGCATCTTCCATATGCTGAGTGTGTGAGGACAGCCTTCTGTTTAACATCTGGTGTATATTAGATCCAAAAAAAGATTCTGGTGAAACAGACAAATGTAGATGTGTAGATGATAACCAGACCCATATGATTTAGAACATATTATATGTATATGTGCATATGTGTATATATGTATGTATATATGTGTGTATATACATATACATATATGAACTAATAATAAACTAAACTAAAATAGAACAGAGAAAACAATAACAAAAGAGAGAAATAAGAGAAAAGGTGCAAAGTAAAATAAGAAAACAGCAGAAGTAAAAAAAAAGAGAAAGATATAAAGGTATAAAGATTTGGCTTCTGATATTCTTCACAGCAGTTACAAGTACAGTTATATTTTAACTTCTTTCTCTAAAGTTATATTACTCTTTTTTCTATTATTTATAGTGTTAAATCATTAAAACTAAAAATCACAAGGTCTTTTGTTTTCTTCATTTTCTTGCAAAAAGTCCATAAAGGGTTTCTAGTTACCTAGAAATGTAGATACTGTCCTGTCTCTATCAAAGAAGCCAGTTATCTATCTCAGCAAGTTTATTCCGTGTTGCCTGTGCTGATGCTCCAGGCATTCTCACTTACTCTGTTGCTTGCTATCAACTACCATTGTTATATACTTCACGTTATACAATTGCTCTAAAATTGTAAGCTTATTTGGAGGGACAGTTTCCTTGGCTGGCCCACTCACACATGTTGCTTTATTTATTCCTTGTCATTGAAACTCAGATCCTTAGAATTATTTATTTATTTTTATTTTAATTCCATTTATATCCCGCCCTTCTCCGAAGACTCAGGGCGGCTTACAAGCTTAGCAGTAGCCTTCATTCTATGTATATGCCAGCTTATTAGGGCTTTCACACACACCCCAAGCGGCATTATTACAAAGTCAGCTTAATTGCCCCCAACAATCTGGGTCCTCATTTTACCTACCTCGGAAGGATGGAAGGCTGAGTCAACCTTGAGCCTGGTGGGATGCGAACCTGCACTAATTGCAGGCAGCTGGTGTTACTTAAGGAGGCATTAGCCCACTGCTCCACCAAGGACAGTAACAAGAAGTGGAAAGTGATGCAGCCAAAGGAATGGTCAGATACAAGATAGCATAGCCTGCAAATGAATAGCTGGTGAGGCAAGAGGCTCAGAAGAGACCCTCCCTAGTTTCTTGCGCTGTAAAGGAGATTGTGTACTTTCAGACTTGCAAGATTCTGTTAATGTAGTTTTACAATAAGGTAGAGTTAACCATCTTGTCACATTTCCTGTCTGATCTACCTCATAAATCTGATTGGATATATGATTGCATATGACTGGATCCATGTGGTAGTAAAGTCATACTTCAGTAAAGAGTAATTTACACAATCTGACAGAAGCAGTTTTATGACTCCTCAAAAGACCATTGCTGGACTCACCAGTGTTGGATACTTTCTGTCCAGTTTCCAACCTTTCTTTTCTAGGGGAAAATTGTTGAAAAGGTGATTGCAGATCTGGAGGGCCCTGACAAGATACTTTCCACTGAGGTTTTGCACTGATCTCTTGTGTGTTTCTATGAGACCTGGGATTTGGGTGGTATGACTATTCTGGTTCTCCTTGATCTCTCATTGGCATTTGATACTATCAATCATGGTACTCTTCTGAACCAACTATGGGGACAGGGATTGGGGGCATAATATTGTGGTGTTCTCCTTTCACTGGGGTCAGTTTCAGTCAGTTTTGGCAGAGGGGAGCAGTCAGAGCCAAGGGTCCTGGTTTGTGGGATCCCTCAGAACTCCAGACTGTGACATGCTTCTGGTCCTCCCATCTATTACACAGATCATCTCATGGAACACAAGAGGGCAGTTATCTCTGCTGTCATGATTGATACTTTGTTATTTTAACTTTTATAAGCTGCCCAGAGATTCATGCCTGAGTGACTAGCCAGAGGAATTAAATGTTTAATTAAATAAAAATAATTAAATTGAGCTACAGTGAGCCATGTTTTTAAACCCATTTTATATTTTTTCCCGATTTTTCATTCATGTCTCCTCAAAGTCCAGTTTCATATGTTCATTTTCCTCATGCTTGAGATAGAGGAGCTCCTGTCTCCGTGGTACAGTAGTCTCTTGAGACAGAGTAATCCTGCTTTAAAATACTAAAATTCAGAATTGCTGAATTTTGCAGCTATTTGTGTTTTACGAAGCAATTGTCTGCAAGGAGCCTTGGTGGCGCAGTGGGCTAATGCCTCCTTAAGTAACACCAGCTGCCTGCAATTAGTGCAGGTTCACGTCCCACCAGGCTCAAGGTTGACTCAGTCTTCCATCCTTCCGAGGTAGGTAAAATGAGGACCCAGATTGTTGGGGGCAATAAGCTGACTTTGTAATAATGCCGCTGGGGGGGGCCCCAAAAGCCCTAATAAGCAGACATATACATAGAATGAAGGCTATTGCTAAGCACATTGGTTTGTGCTTAAATTGTAAGCCGCCCTGAGTCTTCGGAGAAGGGCGGGATATAAATGGGATTAAAATTAAATTAAAAATTAAAAAAGTCAGCATGAAACTCTAATTCAAACGTTTTTTATCAGCTTGGTTTTCAGTCCGAATTAAGTGGTAGCCTTCATGGCCTTTCAAAGTATGAGCAGGAGTCTTTCCAACCATATGTTTTGAAGTTTTTCCAGTATTCTTTGCCATCTACTTATGATCCTTTTTTTTCCTAGGGGGCATTTACTTGCAGGGCTACACTGTGAGTGAACAAAGCCTTGGTTCCAGAAGATCTGTGATTGAAGTAAAACCACCTTCAGAAGAATTTACTACTTTCTACTTATGTGCTGAAAGTGTAAATGAAAACCAACGGTAAATTATTTCATCTTTTTCCCCCAACTCTTCTGTTTATATTTTTCCTCTGGTATATTTCTACTTGTCTGTTTATACTTTACTGTAGGTGCAGATAAAATTACACAGAACTACAAAATGAAAAAAATGGAAACATTGTCTGGACAATTAAAAATCTTATTTTATTTATATAAGGATTTAAGATTTATTTATATAAGGTCACTCAGCTTGTGCCTAAGGCAGAACTATTACCCACAATCTTCTGGTTTCTAGTCTAGTGCCTTGACTACTACACCAAATTGACTCTCAAAGTATGAAGTACTATATTTTTCTTACAAATATAGAAGCAGGGGATAAATAATGGAAAAGCCTAATCATTTAAAAGATAGCTCTGTTTTCAAATAAAAATATGAAAATAAATAATGTTAGTGTCCTTCAAAGTTGGTCTTTAAAGATAGATAATTTTAGAAGCATTATCCAAAACACAACTGGCAGATTTTATGTATTTATATAAAATGGATTTTAAATATCTTTTTCTCTATATAATCTTACATCTGTATAAACAAATATTAGGAGAACCCTTCATATTGTGCAATGCAAAGAATATTTTATGTAATATCCAATTGCAAATAAATTCAGCAATTTACCATATACAATAGCACTAATTGAGTTAGTATTATCCGTGTATATTAATCTAACATTTAACAATGAGAAATCAAGTAGAAGTGCTAAAAGAGTGGAGTCAAATCTGCTGACAAAATGTAATTTAATAGTTCCACAGCAGAGTCTTCCTTTAAAGTTCTGCCTGAGTAAATGGTAACTTTGGGTCAAATCCAAGAACAAATAAAGAAATGTAAGCTCTTTGTAGAAAAAAAAGGTGCCTTTCACATATTAAGTAGTCTAGGATACATTCATAGAAAAGCTAGGAGATCTGCAAATGATCAATTCTTCAAAACAAGGTATTAAAGATTAATACATTGATTATGACCTAAGTTCCCCTGGAGAAATTCTTAAGCCAAGCTGGATAATCTTAGATCTAAGTGACAATGTGACCCCAAGTTTCTTTATCTCTTGTATGTACTCAGAAATGACTCAAGGCTAGAAGTACACTACTCAGTCCTGTTTGAGTCAGAGTCATGAAAACTAAGCCAAGCAATAACAAAACCAAGCCCACTTTATAATATTCCTATGTTTACAGCACCCCAAAAATTGTCTTTTGCCCCTTTATGCTATCATAGAGTATCAGACTTGGTATCCTCACAAGTGTTAGATTTCAGTTCCCTTGAATCCACACTAGTAGAGATTCACTGGCTAGGGATTTTGGAGTTATTGTGATAGGGAAGGCTGGCACAATAAACTTAAAGATGTATTAGTCTTTACAAAGAATGTTTGTCTCATAATATAGATAGCTATACCCTTGGGATGTCTTTCCCACAGTCAACTAAATCCAGCTTTAGCCAGAGATCTAATTAAAATAATTTACATATTGTGGATTTAAATGGGTTTATTTTAAGGTTGACTTAATCTGGATCCAACCCATCAACTCAGATTATTTTTTTTAAAAGTATTTAGTCAGGTGAACAATCATTTATGCATGCTAAGGTACAGCCAGCTCTGTGAAAAGAGCAGGAGGATTTTTCTTCTCTTGGCTCAAATGTGTTAATGTTTATGCATTTTCAAGGTAAGGCAGATATCTGTAGTAAGTAAAAACACTGCAAAAATTGCAGAGGTTAGCTACTTTCTGTAAACTGATCCAAAGAATGAAGTGTGATGGTAACAAATGGATATGATGCATTTTGAAACTCTAGGTCAACTTCAGATGTGTGGACTTCAGCTTCCAGAATTCCTAGCTGGGGAAGTCCACACATCATAAATTTGCCATGATTGGGAACTCCTGTTCCTGGTGATACATGTTTTTTTAAGATATGTTTGATAGCTCATTCACTATGCTGTAATTAACTGTGTGTTTTAATTTGCAGTGGATAATAAGTCCATTCAGTTAATGATCAGCTTTGACTTGTCCCTTTTTCCAGATGGATCAGTTCCTTGAGGGCCTCAGTCAATAGATGGCTCCCTTGGAACAAGGCCACAGAAGACTTCATAAATTGACTTCTATAAGAAGTACATTGTGAAAGGAAAACTAGACTTCTGTACAAGTACAGCTACTGGTACAGGCTTTTGTTATGAATTTTCAGAACATGAAAGCAACTGCTGGCATAAATTCTTGATCGTGTCCTGGTATCCCATGAGTAATAAGTCCTCTATTTGTTGATTTTTTTTGAAGTATAATGAATTAAAAACTGTAAACTTGGATGTTCCTTTATTTATTTCAGCATCTTCTCTTTCGTTATTTGAGACAATCCACATGAGTATCTGTATCATTTGAATATAACTTGTTATGCTCTCATTTTCACTGTTAAAAACCTAATTCTCTGAGGAGGCTTGCCAGTTTGTCCTTGGAGGAGTTGTCATTTACTTTTACGGAGATTAAAATGACATTTATCTGAATAATATTGCTTATTTCCACTAACCCCTAGAGTTTTTAGTGTGTTTATGGGACAATAGTTGTTATAAATAGCAGCATGTAATTTTATGCTCATGCAGTGCTACTGACTTAATTATAGGTATCTCTTATTACTTGTAACATCTGATGTTTCTCACAGTGGTGGGATGGTATGATCTCTTCAGAGTTTCTTCCAGATTCTGGTGAAATCATAAAGGATACCGTATTTTCCGGCATATAAGATGATTTTTTAACCCATGAAAATCATCTCAAAAGTTGGGGGGTCGTCTTATACGCCCAGTCGTCTCCAACGTGCTCCTTAACAGCCGGGGAGTGCGCGTGTGCGCAGGACTGCCCTGCCGGCTCCCGTCCAACGCTGGACGGCTCTGCCGATGCTGCTTCAAGAGGGAAGAGTGTGAGGCGCCTGCCATGGCTCACCGAGGACTCCTTAGGAGCCGGGGAGCGTGCCCGTGCGCAGGATTGCCCTGCCGGCTCCCACCAGACGCCAGCCTGCCCTGCTTCCTCCACAGTGAGAGTGGAGGGCGTGCCTTCCTGGGCTCGCTGACTTCCTTCCACCCACCCTTTGGAATAGAGGCAAGAGCTCCCGGGGTCTGGCATTTGCAAGGGGGAGGGGAAGGGGCTGAGAGGCTCTTGGGGGTGGGAAGCGAGAGTCACGTTGGAGGGGGGACTGGACTAAGGAGGCTTGAAGTTGCTTTGCAAGAACGGGGGCGCTCGATTGATTTATATACTATTTTCCGGGCTCGCTGATTTTCCGGCGTATAAGACAAAAAATCTTGAAAATCATCTCAAAAGTTGGGGGGTCGTCTTATACGCTCAGTCGTCTTATACGCCAGAAAATACGGTAGTCTTAATGTTTGGGGATGTATCCAAGGTTGCTTGAGTAGAAGATAGCTCAGCTGTCTCTTCTTTATTTTAGCCCCTGCCTTCATAATACTGTAATATGAGAAAAAAGAGGAATCTCCTGCCACTTTCCACCCCTTCTTTTTTTTTTTAAAAAAATTAAGTTTTAATTACATTAATAAAAGATTTGTTGTTGTTAGCTGCAAAGTCGTGTCCGACCCATTGCGACCCTATGGACAAAGTTCCTCCAGGCCTTCCTGTCTTCTACCATCTTCTGGAGTCCATTTAAGCTCATGCCTACTGCTTCATTGACTCCATCCAGCCACCTCATTCTCTGTCGTCCCCTTCTTCTCTTGCCCTCAATCTTTCCCAGCATTAGGCTCTTCTCTTAATTATAGCTATAAGCACATTTAAAAGGCATAAAGTGGTTTCGGGATCCTAGTGTGAACAAAAGACTAAAGTTTAACATGACATCTCTCTTTTAAAGAGAACAAGCTCACAAAGATATCTAATTTAAGTGGAAAGACAATTAAGCACAAAGTCAGCTGAAATCCTGTCAGATTAAAATACATAAAGTAATTGTAACGAAAACATTTAAAATCCAATACGTAACATTTGTTCATTCCAGATATCAACAGGGCCAAAGAGAACCACACCAAATAACAATATGTCCCACTGTAATAAACATTCCATATCTCAACTTATAACTGTAAGCAAATCCATATTTAGAAGTCATAAGTAGTTCCAATATTCTAGTATGAACAAAAGATTAAAATTTAACATGACAAAGAAGGATAATTTCTCCTTTAAAGAGAACAAACTCACAAAAGTCCTTCAGCTTAAAGGACAGTTATAAAGCCAATTTAAATATTAACAGATTAGGATTAATAAGGTAACTGTAGGGGAAAAGCCATGTTAACTGAAAACAAATCCAATCTAGAACAGTTTTCCAGTCAAGATGTCAGAAAATCCAAAAAAGAACCACTCAAAATAACATGCCCCCATTTTAACCCTGATTAAATTAACCAACTTTGTGTTCCTTTGACATAAACCGATTTTGCTCTTTAATGATGATTGATGATTCTTGTTTTGAATTTCTTCAAAACTTTAAAAACCTTTGTGAGTCCAACAAAGGAAATTATTCTGATTGTTCTCTGGGATTATCATTTTATTTCCTTAATTCTTAATTCATCATCCATTTTTTAATGTCTAATAGCAAATTCTTGTTCAAATTCTTATTCACGTTGTTTCTTGATGGACTTTGTTGCAAGTTTTTTTTCTGTAACATCATCATCATCATCATCATCATCATCAGAAGAAGAAGAAGAAGAAGAAGAAGTTGGAAGGGACCTTGGAGGTCATCTAGTCCAACCCCCTGCTTAGGCAGGAAACGCTATACCATTTCAGGCAAATGGCTGTCCAGTCTCTTCTTAAAAACTTCCAGTGTTGGAGCATTCACCATTTCTGTAGGCAGGTTGTTCCACTGGTTAATTGTTCTAACTGTCAGGAAGTTTCTCCTTAGTTCTAGGTTGCTTCTCTCCTTGACTAGTTTCCATCCATTGCTTCTTGTCCTGCTTTCAGGTGCTTTGGAGAATAGCTTGACTTCCTCTTCTTTGTGGCAGCCCCTGAGATATTGGAACACTGCTATCATGTCACCCCTCACCCTTCTCTTCATTAAACTACACATACCCAATTCCAGCAACCGTTCCCTATATGTTTTAGCCTCCAGTCCCCCAATCATCTTTGTTGCTCTTCTCTGTACCCTTTCTAGAGTCTCAACATCTTTTTACATCGTGGTGACCAAAACTGGATGCAGTATTCCAGGTGTGGCCTTACCAAGGCATTGTAAAGTGGTATTAGTACTTCACGTGATCTTGATTCTATCCCTCTGTTAATGCAGCCTAGCACTGTGTTGACTTTTTTGGCAGCTGCAGCACACTGCTGGCTCATATTTAAGTGATTGTCTACCAGGACTCCGAGATCCCTCTCACAGTTACTACTACTGAGCAAGGTACCACCTATACTATACCTGTGCATTTGATTTTTCCTGCCTAAATGTAGAACCTTACTTTTTTCACCATTGAATTTCATTTTGTTAGATAGCGCCCAGTGTTCGAGTCTGTTTTCAGGAAGACATAACACCACTGATATTGATTCAAGGTCCTAAAAAATGTTTCTGCATGCCATTATAAGTTGCTTGTCTTATCATGTCTCCAATATCAAAAATGTTTTTTACTTTCTCACAAGACTACATTGATTATTTAAAATTAATTTCAAAGTCTTAAAAGTCCAATATTCCAATATTTTCTGAACTCTTAATCCATTTAAACTTTCTATACCCCAAATCTTGTTTTGCTTTCTGCTGTTTATTTTAAATTCTTAACGCTTATAAAGATACAACTTCACTTTCTACACTGAAGATTAAAGGCACTCAATCAGTGTTTCCAACCTTATTTTAAAAGTCTCTTTAAAGCAATTAATAGGCAATTTCGTGCTGTATATCAAACGTTACCTTGTAAAACAAGTGGAGTGGGCATTTTTCAATCGATTTGGTATAGGGCATGGGCATGAGCAAACTACCAATCAGGCTTTATTAAATTTATTGAATTTGGGACCCTCCCAGTAAAGCAAGAAAGAATATCCAGCTGCCAGAAGATGGAAGGAATGGCAAGAGAAATGGAAGCAGAGAACTGACTGATTAATCACCATATTTTCAATTTCACTGAGCTGTTCGGTGCAGTCAGAGACTTGGCATACAATGGGAAAAGCATGCAGTCTGAGCCTTTCAACTCTTACTGCAAATGGAAGTCCTGGAAAACAGTGTCTAAGGTTGGGAGAGGAGGGACATGCCCAAAGGAGCCCAGAAGTGGCAATCAACTCAGCTCTTGACCACCGCAGCCATCACTTCCTCATAGATTGTGCCTACAGAAGAATTGTGGCAGAAGATGGAAAATACTACTTTAAAACTGGAAATATGTAATCAAATTGTCTCAGCTATGGGTTATGCATCACATAAAGGTGACATAAAGATATGCCATTTAAAAATGATTAAGACGTTCTCTGATTACCAGAACATGAGGGAGACCTTAAGCTCCACTCTTAAACACAATTGCTAGAGAGCAAAAACTATGACATAATAGCTTACCACTCCATAAAAACTCCTAGGATAGTGTCATAATGGGACTATTTGCATACAGTATATGAGAATGGAATGTGTTTGATGGAGGCTTGCTGATTGCTTGAAAGGGTCTCTAATCTTTCCATCCATAATCCCTCCACACATTCCTCAAAGCTCTTGGGAAAAGCCAAATCAGTATTGCTACTGTTAAGTCGTGGGCTCTGGTGAGCAGGAATGATGACACAAGACTGAGTAGAGGGAAACTCATTCTTTTGTTCTTGCTGGAACTGTACTGAAGCTTGGGCCGCACCCAGCCACATTATATAGCCTAGCCCCTAGGTGGCAGCCAATAGGTTTGAACTCATGCTTGCCGCCTGGGGCTGACCAATTTCAGGACTGGAGATAGCCTGTCTGGATTGCTAGAGAGCAGTTAGCTCCTCCAGCAATGCATGTGGTGTAATACCACAAGCCCAATACATAACAGCTACTAACCCTTACTTTTCCCTAGAGGAATCAAACCACAACCCCTCTTTCTTCAGTAGCTGAAGAGAAGACTTGTGCTAAAGTCTGTCCCCTTTTCTGAAATAATCATCTCTGATTCAATAATTCAGAATCTTTGTTATACTCAGGGCTTTTTTCTCATAGAACGCTCAGAACGGAGTTCCAGCACCTTTTTTGAATGGAACCTTGTAGGGTAGGCAAGGCAGGTTGTATGACATGTGTGTGTTCCGGTACCTTTTTCTTTTACAAAAAAAGCACTGATTATACTGGTATAAGACAAATCCCAGAAGTAGAAGAATATTGGAAGGAAAGAAAAACAAAAAAGGAAGAGTGGGCAAAGAGAAGAACAATGAAGAGATTGATCTCCAGTCTGCTCTTCCCTCAGCTCAGGATTTCCCATGACACAGAGAGAGAGAAAAAACAAAAACCCCATTGTGGAACATTGCTCCATAAAATATAGTAAAATTGAATATATTCTGCAGATATCCAATACCGTTCTTAATCTCTTGTATATTATTCTGTTATCTCTAATCCGGATTTCTGTGGATCAGGGTTTCTTTTCTGATGTGGTTTTCAGTCATCCCTGGGCTTGTGGTCGCACACCCTCTCCATTTAAAAAGTCACCCAAAAGGGGGAAAAATCCCACTCTTGACTGGCTTCTCAGCACCTGATTTTGCATGCTTCAGGTGTCCATGTACCTAGGCATTCTTTTAACTCTTCCACTGTCTGAATATCTTGGAATGGTTTTACTGTAGTGTATATGTAATTGATCATCCTTCCTCTCTAGTTAACAAAAGGCATGATAACAAAAAAAATGTATATTCCTTTTCCCATTCCCTCAATTCCCCTGTACCTTTATTTTATTTATCAAGGTAAAACTGTTTTTAAAAAACTGTACAGGCTAAGCTATTCCAAGGTCTAAATTATTCTGGTGGATTTTTGGATAATAATCCAGTTGTTTTAAATGTGAACTTCAACATTACATCTATATCTTTTTATTTCGACCCCAAACCACCCCAGTGATGCCCTCAATGTGATGTCCCCTTGCCTGGAGGCGGTTCGGGTCTGGATGGGGAGGAACAGACTTCAACTCAACCCCGACAAGACTGAGTGGCTTTGCATACCTGCATCCCGGGTTATTTCGGATATTCCATCTCTCTCTATGGGGGGTAAATTATTACCCCCCGTAGATAGGGCTCGCAACTTGGGAGTCCTCCTAGATTCACGGCTCACTCTGGAAGATCACATAGTGGCTGTGACTAGGGGGGGCTTTCGCCCAGGTTCGCCTGGTGCGCCAGTTGCAGCCCTATCTAAGCCGGGATGACTTGTGCACGGTCACTCACGCGCTCGTGACCTCTCGTCTGGACTACTGCATGGGGCTGCCCTTGAGGACCACCTGGAGGCTCCAACTGGTACAGAATGCAGCCACGAGAGTTGTGTTGGGAGTCTCCCGATACTCCCATGTTACACCTCTGCTCCGTGAGCTGCATTGGTTGCCAGTTGTCTTCCGGGTGAGATTCAAGGTACTAGTAATGGTGTTTAAGGCCCTACATGGCAGGGGTCCGGAGTACCTTAGGGAACACCTGCTGCCGGCATCAACTTCCCTTCGCCCTGTACGTTCCCACAGAGAGGGCCTCCTCAGGGTGCCACCGATCAGAGAATGTCGATTGGTGGCCCCCAGGGGGAGATCCTTCTCTGTGGGCGCCCGGGAGCTATGGAATCAGTTACCGGTTGAGCTCCGGATGGCGCCCAATCTTCGCTCCTTTCGTCGCGATCTAAAGACATTCTTATTCGAACAAGCCGGCCTGGCCTGATGGGGGATTGGTGGGGTTTTTTATTGTTGTTTTAATATTGTATTTACTGATTTTAGTGGGCATATATTTAATTCTTTTTTAACTTTTGTAATTGTGTATTTTTTATTCTTGCCCTGTTCACCGCCCTGAGTCCTTCGGGAGAAGGGCAGTATATAAATATTATTAAATAAAAAATAAATAAAATATCAGGGGTGTCAAACTCAATTTCATTGAGGGCCGCATCAGCATTACCGTTGCCCTCAGGGGGCCGGGTGGGTATGGCCAGGGTGGGCGTGACCTACTGGGTGGGTGTGGCTAGAGTGCGTATGGCTTACTGGGTGGGCGTGGCCAGCTCTACATCATTTGCATCAAGGGTGCCTATGGGGGCCTGGGCAGGAGTGGGACAGATCTGAGGGTCTCTGGCAGAAGGAGGGTCTCTGGGCCAGGGCCAAGGCAGTGGGGGCTGTTCCCTCATTGTTTCCAGGATGGCTTCGCGGGCCACATGAAACCACTTCGCAGGCCGGATCCAGCCCCCGGGCCTTGTGTTTGACTTGTCTGATCTATATGATCAGTTGCTCTACTGGTATAATGCCCATTCAGAAAATTGCATGAAATATTTCACTGAATAAAGAAAATGAATAGGTTTCTAGAAACCAAAATGTGGGCAAATTATGCTTAATATATATAGAGAGAGTGACAATATTCAGCTGAACATTATGTAGATGTTATTTAAAGCACAACATTTAGAAATTACATATTTAAAAATAAAATTTTATTTATTTTTAATTTTTCTGGTTACATGCAGTGTTAATACAAGCTTTAGATCACTTATTCTTTCTTGTAAATTCTTATTCCTAATTTGGCTAATTGCTTGAAGTTTCATACTGTTGCCTCAGCTGGTTGAAGCTGCTGCCAAACTCTTGCTGATGTTACTACAGAAATTTAAAAATGCATTAAGGGAGCTTTTGAAGATGGCGGACGTGTCAGGCTGAGCTCCGTGAGCTCCGGCTATGGGGGCGTCCTTTTGGAGTCCCTCAGGGGGTCTTTTTGGGCCCGCTGAGTAGGGGATGTGGATTTTGATCCACGAAATGAACTACGAGGCAAATGAGGAGGCAGTTCGGCTGTTGGCCTGTTCCATCTGCGCGTCGCTTTTCCCTCGCCTGTTTGTCTCCCGCGGCGTTGCTGGGCTCGGCTTTTTCGGCTTGCCGGTCCCTGCTGCCCTGGTGTCTCCGGACCTCTCCTAGGAGGCTGCGGTCGGCAGCGGGGGCGTTTACATCTGTCCTGGGCTGCCTGGGCTGTCGGGTCGGCGCTGCTGCTTCGGACGACTTTCGGCCGTTTTCGGCGGCGTTCTCGGCGTCCCTGGAGCTCGCGGCGTCTTCAGAGCCCCAGCTGATCGGCGCTTCCGTGAGAGGGGAGGAGAGCCTGTATGAGAAGCTCGCAGATTATTCTGGCGGCGGCGGCAGCAGCAGCAGTGGCAATGGCGGCGGCGGCGGTGGAGACATTTTATTGTTGGACCTGCTTGTGCCGTTTGTTGGCGGCTGCGGTGTCTTCGGGCCGTTTGGCGGCGGAGAAGACAGCTGCTTGTTATTTTACTGACTGGGCTGCCCTTTGTGCGGGTTCTGAGTTATTGCTGACGATGGAAGTGGCGATGGCGGCGGCGTCCTCGGGCTGCTTTGGGCGGTGGAGAGGACGACCATGGTGACAGCGATTCGTTGGTTTTTGGCTGCTTGAGATGATGGCAGCAGCAACGACTTTTGTGACAACGATGGCGATACAACGGACTGCCAACTTATTTATTCACTTATTTATTATCTTATTTATTAACTTTCCATTTGCCTCCTTCTTTCCCCTTTGGACTGGGACGGACCTGGGTACAGGCCACAGTGGGAGAGTGGCCTGTTTTACATCGGCAGCCCCATAGAGGTGGGAGCTCTGTGGGTGCTGCCCCACCCAGGGTGGGCATTTTGGACCATCCCCGGAGGCAGACTCGCATCCCGTTGTGAGAGGACGGGTTGTGGTATGCCTCTGGGAGCATCCAATCAAGTGGCAGTGGTTGGTGGATGGCCCAAATGTCCCACTCCTTTCCTTTGATCCTCCTGTTGGTTTCAATCATTGGACTGCCCTCTCTGGACTTGCTGACTGGATGCATCAATATTCTGACACGGACTTGCTCGCCCTCAGGGGTGCCCCCCTCTCCTCGGTGCGTCCCGCCTTCTTTTCTTTCCCTAATCTCGATGAGGGGCCCAATTGTTGGGACCCTGAGAGATGGCCGGGAAAGGCCAGGGGCTCTCGATATAAACCTAATAAGAGGCCCCTGGTTAATTTTTTAGCTAAATTTTTTAGGGGGTTGGGGAGGGGGGTGGGGGGTAGTGGTTGTCTGGCGGTGGGGGGTAGCCAAACAACTTTGTTGCAGGCCAGGCCTGGGTCTGACGGCGTTCGGGGGGAGCGGGTTGTGGTTACATCTGGGGCTCTTGAGCGGGTCGTGGGACTACCAATTCCCACGACGGGGAAAGGCAGCAGGCGGATAGACAGGGGGCCATATCGTTACCGGGAGGGCCGTCTCCGCTGTCTTCAAGCGGTGAGGCGCTCCGACCCTCTGGTTCTTCCCCGAGGTCCCGGGAGCGGGGATGTGCAGCCTCCTGAGCTCCGGCTGGTGTACCTGAATGCCAGGTCCGTGGTTAATAAAGCTCCCCTCGTTAGGGATTTAGTTGAGGGTGAGCATGCGGACCTGGCTTGCATCACGGAGACTTGGTTGGGCCCAGAGGGTGGGGTCCCTTTGGTTGACCTCTGCCCACCAGGTTTCCGGGTGCTACACCGGCCACGAGCTCAAGGTAGGGGTGGGGGAGTGGCGGTTACCATTAGGGAGACCTTATGTCCGCGGGAGGCCACCGTTTCTCAGATAGTCGGGTGTGAGTCTCTCTTCATGAGATTTGGTCCTGGGGCGCAGTTGGGCTTGCTGCTGGTGTACATTTCGCCTAGTCGCACAGCGGCAGCCCTGCCCGTGCTGCTCGATATCCTCTCGGGTTTGGTGGTTGAGTTTCCCAAACTTATAGTTTTGGGAGACTTCAATCTACCATCCCTGGGAGGTTCATCTGAGCTAGCTCGGGAGTTCATGGCTTCCATGGCGGCCATGGACCTGACGCAAGTAATTTCAGAGCCAACTCATGAGGGAGGCCACACCCTTGACCTGATTTTTTTATCTAGACGGTGGTTGGATGATCTAGGTGGGGGCTTTCCATTTATTATGCCCCTGTCATGGACCGATCATCATCTCCTGCGGCTGGTCTTCCGCTTTGCCACCCCCCGCCGTGGGGGTACGGAGCCAATTAGATGGTACCGCCCCAGACGCTTAATGGATCCTGATAGATTCCAAGCGGCGCTGGGGTCCCCACCTGCCTCCACTGCTCACAGCTCGGCTGATGCCTTAGTGGAAGCCTGGGGAAGGGCAGCCACTGAGGCACTTGACCGGGTTGTACCCTTGCGGCCCCTGACCCGGCGCAGATCCCAGCGAGCTCCATGGTTTTCCGCGGAGCTCCGGGAGATGAAGCGCCGGAAACGGGGCCTAGAGAGCTGCTGGAGGTCTAGCCGATCCGAACCCGACCGGTTGCGGTTAAGAACCTATATTAGGTCTTATCTCGCAGCGATGAGGGTGGCGAGGTGTAATTACTTCTCCACCCTCATCGCGTCCGCAGATAATCGCCCGGCCGCCTTGTTTAGGGTGACTCGCTCACTTCTCAATCAGGAGGTGAGGGAGGATCCCTTGCAAGGTCGTGCCGAGGAATTTAGTCATCATCTGTCGGATAAAATCGCTCGGATTCGGACCAGTTTGGACTCCAGCTGGGCAGAGTCAGGCGATCAGGACACGGGCGGTCTTGTCAATGTTATCTGGGAAGAGTTTGATTCTGTGACCCCTGATGAAGTGGACAGGATTATGGGGAGGCTGAGCTCCTCCACATGTTTGTTGGACCCGTGCCCTTCCTGGCTGGTTTATGCAGCCAGGGAGAGGACACGAGGCTGGCTCCAGGCGGTTATATCTGCTTCTTTGAGTGAGGGTTATTTCCCCACCGTCTTGAAGGAGGCGGTGGTGAGACCTCTCCTCAAGAAGCCTGCCCTGGACCCAGCCGTTTTGAACAACTTTCGTCCAGTCTCCAACCTTCGCTTTCTTGCGAAGGTTGTTGAGAGTGTGGTGGCGCATCAGCTCCCTCTGGTCCTGGACGAAGCGGATTATCTGGACCCCTACCAATCGGGTTTCAGGCCCGGGTACAGCACGGAGACGGCATTGGTCGCTCTGGTGAATGATCTCTGGAGGGCGCGGGATAGGGGACATTCCTCTGTCCTAGTCCTATTAGACCTCTCAGCGGCTTTCGATACCATCGACCATGGTATCTTGCTGCGGCGTCTCAGGGGATTGGGAGTGGGAGGCACAGTTCTTCAGTGGTTCTCCTCCTATCTCCTGGGACGCTCGGAGTCGGTGTTGGCAGGGGGGCAGAGATCGGCCCCTAGGTCTCTCGTTTGTGGAGTTCCTCAGGGGTCGGTTCTCTCGCCTCTCCTGTTCAACATCTATATGAAACCGCTGGGTGAGATCATTCGTGGTTTTGGAGTTGGGTATCATCAGTATGCCGATGATACCCAACTTTTCTTTTCGACCCCAAACCACCCCAGTGATGCCCTCGCCGTGATGTCCCGTTGCCTGGAGGCGGTTCGGGTCTGGATGGGGAGGAACAGACTTCAGCTCAACCCTGACAAGACTGAGTGGCTGTGCATTCTGGCATCCCGGGACATTCCAAATGTTCCATCTCTTTCTATGGGGGGTGAGCTCTTACCCCCCGTGGATAGGGCTCGCAACTTGGGAGTCCTTCTAGATTCACGGCTTACTTTGGAAGAGCATATAGTGGCCGTGACTAGGGGGGCTTTCGCCCAGGTTCGCCTGGTGCGCCAGTTGCGGCCCTATCTGAACCGGGATGCCCTGTGTACAGTCACTCATGCGCTCGTGACCTCTCGCCTTGACTACTGTAATGCTCTCTACATGGGGCTTCCCTTGAAGACCACTCGGAGGCTCCAACTGGTACAGAATGCGGCCGCGAGAGTTGTCTTGGGAGTTTCCCGGTACTCCCATGTTACATCTTTGCTCCGCGAGCTGCATTGGTTACCAGTTGTCTTTCGGGTGAGGTTCAAGGTGCTGGTTACGATCTTTAAGGCCCTACATGGCATGGGTCCGGGTTACCTCAGGGACCACCTGCTGCCGGCATCGACTCCCCTCCGCCCTGTGCGTTCCCACAGAGAGGGCCTCCTCAGGGTGCCGCCAGTCAGGGAATGTCGACTGGTGGCCCCCAGGGGGAGGGCCTTCTCTGTGGGGGCTCCGGCTTTATGGAATCAATTGCCGGTGGAGCTCCGGATGGCACCAGACCTTCGAACTTTCCGTCGGGGCCTGAAGACCCATCTGTTCGAATTAGCTGGTCTGGCCTGATGGGGGATTATGGGCTTTTAATTGTTTTTAATCTGTACTTCTGTTTTTAATTGGGCATGGATTTAATTCTTTTTAATTTTTGTATAGTGTTTCTTATGTATGCCCTGTGAACCGCCCTGAGTCCCACCAAGGAGAAGGGCGGTATATAAATCAAATAAACTATAACTATAACTATAACTACATGAATGTGAAGATACATCGTGCAGACCATAAATACCTGAAAAAATCAATTTCATGCTTTAAAAATGAAATTAATAATTGTATGAGCTGTGGGATAATTGCATATAAGAGAACCATTTCACTTAGAAATTCCTGAAGACACATTCCCCTAGCAAAAGTTGAACTGTTCAGGCTGGTTGAAAGTATCTAAATGGGTAGAGGTTTTAACCCATCCTTTTACTCTGTCAACTTATATTTTAATATTAAACAAATAGCTTATGATATCAAACAAAATAATATTTATCTTTATTTTTAAATGTCATTAGTTTTACTTCTCTAATTCTAAGGAAGGAAGGAAGGAAGGAAGGAAGGAAGGAAGGAAGGAAGGAAGGAAGGAAGGAAGGAAGGAAGGAAGGAAGGAAGGAAGAAGATACAGCATGGAGGCTGATACTGTTAGAAGATGCTCTTTAGTGTTGCCAATTCATTGACTTCCTTGTAGTGTGCTTTAATTTTTAGATTTCATAGTTTCAAGATACTGTTAATTAAGCCTTGTTATGAAGTAGAATTAGTTCAGCAGGCCGGCTTCCGGTTTGTCGACGATGCCATTATGGATGCTTGGAGGATGGCTCTCATCTTCCACATCCCGTTTCACATCACTGGGGAGTCCTAAAAGGGCCAAAGAGTCACCCTAGAGGGGCAACCAGCAAGAAGGGGCTTTTGCAGAAACACGGGGGAGCTGCAACTCTCCCATTAGTGCCTGCATTCCCTTCGAACCGGTGGACAAAGACCAGCCATAGCAACATGGCCGGTCACTAGGCTGCAGACAACCGAAGTCACACTTACCACCAGGCAACATTAAAGCAGCATGGAAGAGACCGGGTAAGATCAACCTCTCTTATACTCCAATCTTCTTCTTTCCACCTAAATAAGCTGCTAAGTACCTTCCCCCCTGCAGAGAGGGACGGAGGATTTCAACCCTCCCTTCAGAAACAGCGGCAATTGAACCTCTAGGGGTGATTTTAAAAGAAATTGAAAAAACAAACTGGACCTCAACTAGAACTTTATTCCTTAAAAAAAACTTGTGGACTAAAAGCTTTTCACTATTTATTCCTTACTTCCTATCCTTATTTGAAAATTTGGCTCTGTTCTTCTAAAACAGAAGAAACAATTGAAAAGAGATTAACAGGCAGTTCCCTAAAAGAAAAGAAAATAATTTTATAAGCTCTTGGGGGACACCTTGTGGCTAAACCTGCAATCTGACACCCTAAAAAGAGAGAGAGAGAGAGAGAGAGAGAGAGAGAGAGAGAGAGAGAGAGGTGGCTGACACTTTAGAAAACAAGATAAGACTAACCTTGAACAACAGATGTGAGAGTCCACCATGGAAGAAATACAAAAACAAATCTATGCTATGGTGAGAATAACCTGCCAAACCTATCAGTTCCTTTCTACAGCCAGTAATGAAATAAGAGCTTTTGGGGAAAAAACTAGAAAGTGTCTTGGATAAGCAAACTCAAATTGTGGCTATAACTAATAATTTATTGGGACAGAACATAACAGAAGAAATTGAACAATCAAATACTCTGACAGAAGATTTAACTACTCAACAAGCACAGACAAGAGAAAACTCAGAGAAAAACCTGATAAAATGGATGGAGGGAAAAATTGTTACATAAAACAGAAGGAATTTGAAGATCAAAATGAGAAATAGATGGAAGAAAAAATAGACAGATAGATAGGATGTGTATCTAGATTATTAGGCACTGGAGAGAACTGTGATAAAGGGAAGTGGGGTCACCTAAAATATAAAAAAGAGAAACTTCAAATGTTTAACTTTAATATTAATGCAAATTAAAGCTGGGAAAATTTATAAGGTGATTGATGCTTTAAAGATGCCCAAGGACATAATTGGGTTAGAAAACCAAGGAGTATACGAAATCCCATGCACCACCTGCCCCACCACATACATCGGACAGACCAACAGAAGAATAAGTGCATGCATTGAAGAGCACAAAAACTCACTCAGAAAGGGAGAACAAACTTCATCCCTGGTCCAACACTTTGAAGCCACGGGACATGAAATTGATTTAAAAAAAACCAAAACTATCGCCAAAATTGAACATTTTAACAACAGAATAATCAGAGAAGCCATTGAGATAGAAAAACGCCCCCACAGCATGAACAAACGAGATGATACCTCTCGCCTACCAGCCATTTGGAAACCCGCCTTGATTGACAGATGAGGCCCAACCACCAAGAATGATACCAGACCCAAACTCATGATAACATCACATGACATCACCACCACACAACCATTCAAAAAGCAAATCCGAACCCACAACGATAAAGACACACAACCACAAAACAGAAACCTAACTACAGCTGCAACATAAGCCACTTTAAACCCCTCCAAACCACACAATAAGCAAACTGACACCCACTATAAAAACATGGCACCACCACAAACACGAAGCCGAACAAAAGCAGCACAACTCACCAGCTCAGGTCTGGGGCTGGCAGCTGAGACCAGCCCATCCACTCAGAACACACCCCCACCCAATCAGAACACACCCACCATTCAAAACACACTCCCACCCAATCAGAACACACTTGCTCCCCCACCCAATCAGAGCACACCTCCACCCACAGAACACACCCCCTCTGGCAGTTTAAAAAAGAGGAACAAACAGCCACATACTTCTCCCAGAAGAAGGAAGCTAAAGCCACCAGCCTGATGATGACGGATGGGATTCTGTCGAAACGTTGCGCCTACACCTTTAGTTCTACGCGGGGAAAAACCCGAATAACCAAAGATCCACATATATATAAGTCTAAAAGTACAAACACCCCTTTGTCTCCTTTACAGCCCAAGAAACTAGGGAAGTCCCTTCTGAGCATCTTTCTCCATCCATTATGCAGCTGTGAGTTGTGTCCTTTCTTATCTGACAAATCTTAGGCAGCATTTCTTTCCATGGTATCTCAAGCTCTTTCTCATATAACATTACATCTACTGATATAGGTCCATGGTTGACTGGGAGCTAAGCTGGGAGACTTTATATTTCCACCAAAAATTGTGCTCAGAGTATGAATGCACAATATCAAAGTACATTTTAAAAACATAAAAACCATGAATACATAAATCTATTAGAAATAAAGAGTACCCATAAGGTTAAAATCTACTGCAGCAAATGTCAGTTTAAATGTCTATGAAGATTCTCAATCATCCAGGTCATGGTTGTCCCAAAAAATGCCTTTCAAAAGCCAACTGGACTTCCTTGAGGTTTTTTTTTCCTTGAAAAATTTTTATTTGTCATCCAAGAAGATTCTTTAGTTTTGGCTGGATGGTGGGGAAATAGAAGGATTTATATTCCTTAACATTCACCTGGTCATTACCACTCTGAAGGTTGATTGTTAGCTCTCTAACAGTTGTTGAGGCTACTTGGGGGCAAATTTATAACCTGAGAGTCACTTGAATCAGAGTGCAAATGAGTGTAGAATCTTCTTGGGACTGTGGAAAGGACTGTGTTGTAGATAGGGGATAATGTAAAGGAAAAATTTCCCCCGCACATGCGTGCTAGTCGTTTCCGACTCTAGGGGTCGGTGCTCATCTCCGTTTCAAAGCCGAAGAGCCAGCATTTGTCCGAGGACGTCTCTGTGGTCATGTGGCCAGCATGACTAGACACCAAAGGCGCACGGAACACTGTTACCTTCCCACCGTAGTGGTCCCTATTTTTCTACTTGCATTTTTACATGCTTTTGAACTGCTAGGTTGGCAGAAGCTGGGACGAATAACAGGCCCTCACTCTCTTACGCGGCACTTGGGATTCGACCCGCCAAACTGCCGACCTTCTGATCGACAAGCTCAGCGTCCTAACCCACTGAGCCACCGCATCCCTTAGATAGGGGATAGGTAGTATTATATTCCTCCCTCTCTGTTGAGAGAAAGCTGTTTAATTTTAATATAGATGCCCTCTTTGATGGCCCCCTCTGTCAAACCAGTAATCCTCTGTCCAGAATGTGGACTTTGCTGTCTTCAAAAAGTAAACTGTCTTTCAGATGCAGATGGACCACTGAATCTTGTCCTGATGGGTTTATTCTCCTATGTTGTGCCATGTGTTTGTGAAGTGCCTAGTGCTCTTTTTTATCAAATCCAGGAAGATTCAGCAGGCACTCCTCCATAACAGATAAAGAAAAGAATAAATAAAGCACCCTTGTTGTTCCATACATTGCAGGAATATCTGAAAAGCTCTGGAGAATTTTCAACCAACACAACATATGTGTATACTTTAAACCCAAGAATACATTAAGGCAGAAGCTTGTTCACACCAAGAATAAAACTCCCAGACACAAACTGAGCAATGTGGTATATGCTGTGTAATGCAGTGAGACATGTGAAAATCTGTACATTGGTGAAACTAAACAACTACTTCACAAACACATGGCACTGATTAAGTTAATATAAGCACTCAGCCAAAGATGATGGACTTTCAGTTTTGGACTTTCATCATCCTTTTCCTCAGTCACCTTCTAGGAAAATGAGGAAAGGGAACGATCTTCCAGTCTCCTACATTGATTTTATATACTACATATATATATACATACAATAATGTATATGTATAAAATGGAAAAATCAGGATAGATTTATGCCAACTCCATTAAATGATTTGCTGCTCTTTTTTAAAAAAAATCAGATAAGCATCCAGCTCAGAAATCCATTTTGCCAAAATAAATGCAACAAGGAGATCCTAGAGGGAAGGAGAGAATAATGCAAGCATTCTCCTAGGTTTCACTCTGATTTTGTCTGATTGTATAGTATTAAAGACTGGAGAACAAAGGTTTGGGGCAATAGCCAGACAGTTCACAATGTACTGCTCTTTGCCCTTGTCATTTTAAAAATAGTACTCTAATGAGAGAGAAAAGGCTTCCCACATAGACTTGAAAAGCAAGTCAGAAAAATGGGTGTTAATCTGGATTTGTTGAGGCTGGGACAAGACACAAAGGGAATTCAGATGAATTGCCAGACACATCCAGGGAGTCAAACAGTCTAGACAGTGGCTATAACCATACAAGTGAAAAGCACCTTTCCCCTCTTTTACATTTGCCATGTAGTGTTTTTAATCCTGTGCCTATGCATTTGATTTAGCTTACCCAGAAGCAGGACTTTACAGTGAGGACTGAAGCTGGCTGAATCTTTCCAATTCAGCAGGCCAACAGCCTTTTAACTTTTCCTGTTTTTTTATATAAATCTCAAACCCATTTTGCATTCCTCACCAGCCTTCTCTCATTCTGGACTTTGAAAACTCCCAGTCCAGTTGTTAGCTTCTCTTCCCATTTCTTATACTATATATCACCTTTTTTACTTCTCAACTTATCAGTGACTCCTGTAATAGGAAGAAGGGATAACCTTGAAGAACAGGAGGAACAGCTGCAAATGAGGCAACAATCTGATAAAAGACATCTGAATCTGGGGCAGAAATGTCATTTGAGAAAGTGTATCAGGTGACTCCCCTTCATGGATTACTGCCTTGTCGTGGCGAAGGGGCTTGCGTAATTCAATGAAGCTATGAGCTATGCCGTGCAGGGCCACCCAAGACGGACAGGTCATAGCAGAGAGTTCTGACAAAACGTGATCCACTGGAGAAGGAAATGGCAACCCACTCCAGTATCTTTGCCATGAAAACCCTATGGACAGTACCAAAAGGCAAAACGATATGACGCTGGAAGATGAGCCCCTCAGGTCGGAAGGCGTCCAATATGCTACTGGGGAAGAGCAGAGGGCTAGTACTAGTAGCGCCAGAAAGAATGAAGCGACTGGGCCAAAGCCGAAAGGACGCTCAGCTGTGGATGTGTCTGGTGGTGAAAGGAAAGTCCGATGCTGTAAAGATTTTTTCTCCATAGGAACCTGGAATGTAAGATCCATGAATCAAGGAAAACTGGACGTGGTCAAACAAGAGATGACAAGACTGAACATTGACATCTTAGGTATCAGCGAACTAAAATGGACAGGAATGGGTGAATTTAATTCAGATGACCATCAGGTATACTACTGTGGGCAAGAATCCTTCAGAAGAAATGGAGTAGCCTTCATAGTCAATAAAAGAGTAGGAAAAGCAATACTGGGATACAATCCTCAAAATGACAGAATGATCTCAGTTCGAATCCAAGGCAAACCATTCAATATCACAGTAGTCCAAGTCTATGCCCCAACCACCAGTGCTGAAGAGGATGAAATTGACCAGTTCTATGAAGCACTACAGCACCTTATAGAACTAACACCAAAAAATGATGTTCTTATCATCATGGGGGATTGGAATGCTAAAGTAGGAAGCCAAAAGATAACTGGAATAACAGGCAAGTTTGGCCTTGGAGTGCAAAATGAAGCAGGGCACAGGCTGATAGAATTCTGTCAAGAGAATACGATGGTCATAGCAAACACTCTTTTCCAACAACCCAAGAGACGGCTCTACACATGGACATCACCAGATGGTCAACACAGAAATCAGATTGACTATATGCTCTGCAGCCAAAGATGGAGAAGCTCTATACAGTCAGTAAAAACAAGACCAGGAGCTGACTGTGGCTCAGACCATGAGCTTCTCCTTGCAAAGTTTAGGCTTAAACTGAAGAAAGTAGGGAAAAGCACTAGGCCAGTCAGGTATGAATTAAATCATATCCCTGTTGAATATACAGTAGAGGTGACAAATAGATTTAAGGAATTAGATCTGATAGACAGAGTGCCTGAAGAACTATGGACAGAGGTTCGTGACATTGTACAACAGGTAGCAACCAAAACCATCCCAAAGAAAAAGAAATGCAAGAAAGCAAAATGGCTGTCTGAGGAAGCTTTGCAAATAGCTGAGGAAAGGAGGGAAGCGAAAGGCAAGGGAGAAAAAGAAAGATACACCCAACTGAATGCAGAATTCCAGAGAATAGCTAGAAGAGATAAGAATGCCTTCTTAAATGAACAGTGCAAAGAAATAGAAGAAAACAATAGAATAGGGAGGACCAGAGATCTTTTCAAGAAAATTGGAGAAATGAAGGGAACATTTAATGCAAAAATGGGCATGATAAAGGACCAAAATGGCAGGGACCTAACAGAGGCAGAAGAGATTAAGAAGAGGTGGCAAAATTACACAGAAGAACTATACAAGAATGAGCTTAACGTCCCTGATAATCACAATGAGGTGGTCACTGACCTCGAGCCAGACATCCTAGAATGTGAAGTGAAGTGGGCCTTAGAAAAGCTGAGCAACAACAAAGCTAGTGGAGGTGACAGTATCCCAGCTGAGCTATTCAAAATCTTAAAAGACAATGCAGTAAAAGTGCTACACTCAATTTGCCAGCAAATTTGGAAAACTCAACAGTGGCCACAGGATTGGAAAAGATCAGTTTACATTCCAATTCCTAAGAAAGGCAGTGCCAAAGAATGTTCAAACTATCGCACCATTGCACTCATTTCTCATGCTAGTAAAGTCATGCTTAAAATCCTACAAGCTAGACTTCAGCAGTATGTGGATCGAGAACTACCAGAAGTGCAGGCAGGATTTCGAAGAGGCAGAGGAACTAGAGATCAAATTGCCAACATACGCTGGATCATGGAGAAAGCTAGGGAGTTCCAGAAAAACATCTACTTCTGCTTCATTGACTATGCTAAAGCCTTTGATTGTGTGGATCATAACAAACTGTGGCAAGTTCTTAAAGAGATAGGAGTACCAGACCATCTTATTTGTCTCTTGAGAAACCTATATGCGGGTCAAGAAGCAACAGTGAGAACTGGACACGGAACCACTGATTGGTTCAAAATTGGGAAAGGAGTCCGGCAAGGCTGTATACTGTCGCCCTGCCTATTTAACTTATATGCAGAGCACATCATGAGAAAGGCAGGGCTAGATGAATCAAAAGTTGGAATTAAGATTGCCGGAAGAAATATCAACAACCTAAGATACGCAGATGATACCACTCTAATGGCAGAAAGTGAAGAAGAACTAAAGAGCCTCTTGTTGCAGGTGAAGAAGGAGAGTGCAAAACTTGGGTTGAAACTTAACATTAAGAAAACCAAGATCATGGCATCTGGCCCTCTCAATTCCTGGCAAATAGATGGGGAAGAAATGGAGGTAGTGACAGATTTTATTTTCCTGGGCTCCAAGATCACTGCAGATGGGGACTGTAGCCAAGAAATTAAAAGACGCTTGCTCCTGGGGAGGAAAGCCATGGCAAATCTAGACAGCACACTAAAAAGCAGAGACATCACCCTGTCAACAAAAGTGCGTATAGTCAAGGCTATGGTCTTTCCAGTTGCAATGTATGGTAGTGAAAGTTGGACCATAAGAAAGGCTGAGCGCCAAAGAATTGAGGCCTTTGAACTGTGGTGCTGGAGAAGACTCCTGCGAGTCCCTTGGACTGCAAGGCGATCAAACCGGTCAGTCCTAGAGGAGATCAATCCTGACTGCTCTTTAGAAGGCCAGATCCTGAAGCTAAAACTCAAGTACTTTGGCCACCTAATGAGAAGGAAGGACTCCCTGGAGAAGAGCCTAATGCTGGGGAAGATCGAGGGCAATAGAAGAAGGGGACGACAGAGAATGAGGTGGCTGGATGGAGTCACTGAAGCAGTAGGCGTGAGCTTAAATGGACTCCAGAAGATGGTAGAGGACAGGAAGGCCTGGAGGAATGTTGTCCATAGGGTCGCGATGGGTCGGACACGACTTCGCAGCTAACAACAACATCAGGTGACTCTGTCTAGTTTTCATGAAGATAAATGGAGAGACAAGGGAAAATACATTCAGACTTGCAACATTACTATGCCCTTATAATAAAAGTGGTGTTAGCTTGTGTGTCTTTGGCTTTCAAATTTGGTCTGCCTTGGAGGCTGGGAGCTCTCTGTCTATCCTTACCAGACTTTTAGCAGTTCTTCCCATATTTCTTTTTCATGGGGATAATTTGCACTTTCAGGATCTCATTTTTCAGCATCTCTCAATTACATTCAACCTGAATATCCTTCAGGAATTTGAGCATGTCTTTTGCTTAAAAATATATGCTGCCCCACATCTCCAATCTCGGCTTTATCTAAGTGATTAAAATCTTTATTCCTGAAGTCCAAAGGCCATGGCTGACTTCTCAGCATTTCCTTCCCTAGCTATCTTGAACTTTGGTGAAATAAGCTTGCTTTCCTTCATGGTGTCTGACAACTTTAGTTCATCAATCAGTTCCTCTCAGATGGTCAGAATTAGGTCAAGGATGCTTGACCTCTTGTTCTACCTTCTGAAAAATTAAACTGTCACCAAGAGACATAAGATGTCTGTTAGATCTAATCCTTTTAGCTGAGTTAATTTTCCAGCTGATCTCAGGATAGTTGAAGTCTTTCATTACCATTACAGCCTCCTTCCTTAAAATCATGGAGAGTAGGAAGGCACAGTTCACATCCTTTGCTTAAAAATATTGCTTACAGTAAATTCTCCCAATGGTACTATTTTGTTTTATACACCTTTTCATCTTCCACAAATGCTTTGAACTTCTATATTCTGAATTATGAATTACTTAATGGGCAACTGTATATTAAGATAGAAAGCCAAAGGACTTGCTTTTTACTGAATCTATTTCTTTTGAATGAATAATATCTGAGTTCTACATTCCACATATGATTCTCATCCCACCATGGTTTAATGATACCTAGCAGGTCATATTTACATTTCCTAGTGAGATTTTCATTTTCTCCTGTTATTGCACGGAGATTGGGGATAATACTGCTTGCTGGCCTCTCTAGTGCTGTGTGGAGAATTTGAGTACCCTCCCATCTTCCTTAATGTCCAGCACTTTTCTTTCTGTGTCTATGGATTTCTACCCCTCTTCCTTCTGCTTTAATTTACAATAATTCTGATTACAATTACAAAGGACCACTTTTTCCAAGTATGCGTTTCACTTATATTGTAGGGTGAAGCTAGTCCTTGCCTAGGAAACCATTTTATCAGTATTGTATATCATAGTCCAATTCAATGTTACAAAACCCTGGCTAACAATAAGAGCAACAATATGAGCAGTTTGATACTGATAGGAATTATTCAGAGAGGTCGTGGACTCTCCTTTACTGGATGTATTCTAGCACCCAAATGCCTCTCATTCAGCAGTATGATTTTATATTCTAGGTATGAAGAATCTGTGTCCTTCAGTTGTTGGATTATAATTCCACCTTCTATATATGATGGCAATAAATCTGATTATTCATGTTTCCTTTTCAATTTCTACAGATTGTTCTGGGGTCAAATCACAATGAAATTCTTTAGATGTTATGTAATGATAGTTGCCAGTATAACAAAATTGCCCATGCAGTGTAAATGAACCTTTATAGGATATATATTGGAAGGTTTTCCTACTGTTCCATTAACCCTTTTTCCTTTGAAACTGAATTCTTTTAGTATCTGCTCTCTGGCTGCCATATTCTAATCGTTTTTGTCTGCCAGATTGCAAAGACAATTAGATAGTATCAGAAAACTCTTACTCATTCGGGTATTAATAGAATGGAGCATCATCAAAAATCAGAAGAGAAATAAAATATCTCTGTGTAGGAAAATCATGAAAAAGCATTGTGAGAAAATTTGATTATGCTAGCAAGCTACATAAAATGAATAGTTTATTTGGCTACCAAAACTATAATCTTTCCACAGATTTTATATTTTGGTATTCTGATAATTAGTAGGTTTTGTGATCAAGATGAAGACCAGAACTCTGAAGCAGGGGTAGTGCTATGTTCATATATCAGCCTGAGGCATGGTTCATTGAATAAGCCAAAACAAGTCTTGCAGATAAGCAAAAGTAAACTTGGCTTATCTGGCTAATTCCTGTTTTTGTTATTGTTGTCGTTTTATTGGGCAAATTGTCCAGTGAAAGTGAACCCAAATAAGTCAACCTGACAGCTACAATTATGCAATTGAAGTTCTGCCCTCTTTTACATGCATCACCATACATGGTTGTGCTCACCCACCTTATTTGATGCTATGAGGACATCCTTGTAAGGAGACTATGACACTGCAACCATAAATGCAGAAAAGTTGTGAAGCACCTGAATTTTGATCACATGATTGTGGGGTCATTCCAACAGCAGTATCTTGAGGACTGGTCACAACAACCATTCGTTAAGCACTATCATATGTTCAGTCATTGAATGAATGGTTGTTAAGCAAAGACTGCTTGTTAAGATGTATAAGGCACATTCTCGTATTCTTATGCCATGCTAAACCAAAGTTGACCCTAATTGATGCATAGCCCTAAAACAATCCATGGTTTATTTTCCAATCCCACTATTCTTGCCTAACCCTGCCTATCATACTAAAATCCCTCTAAAAATAAATAATAGTTTAGGAAGATGCATTACCCCTGCCATAATACTGAAACCTTAGAAATAGGAAAGATTATGACTTGAGTCCAGAGTAATATTCTCCAAATAAATGTGTCTCAGAATCAGATTTATTCAGACTGTCCTTCTTTGCTGAAAGTTTGTCCTTTGTTTGTTCTTCCTGGAGCTCTTAATATCAGCTCCCTAACTACTGAAGAAAGGCCCCAATTTGTTGAAGCAGATTTTCAGATGATGTAGGACATTGTCTGAAAGGAGAGAAGACAGCATAAATCACCAACATTGTGGATCTTTTTATATAACACAGTTTATTTTAACTTTGAGAAGCTACCTGGAGTTGTTTGGAGTTGGTCTAACAATTCAAATAAATAAATATTTATCCTCCATAATGGTCCCACAAATGATGAGAGCCCTTTTTATCCTCAATAAGTCTATGGTTTGAAACACAAAAAGCTAGAAATGTCTGCAGAATTTAACTGTTCAGATTATTCTCTCTTTATTAAAATAATTCTCTACTGAAATAATTAAAAATAAAAATCATAAAGGAAAATAGAGATAATAAAGAAAAATATTACATAGTGAAAAAATAAAATAAACAAAAAAGGAAAGGTTATAAAGATCTTCTTGATAGCAATTAGATACATGTATATTTTGCCCTCTCTCTCTATGGTTACATAATCATTTTCTTTCCATAACCTATCCCTTCTAATCTACAAGCTCATAAATCATAACTTCATTTTTTTCTTTATTCAGCAAAAGGTCCATAAGAGGTTTCCTATAACTGATAATGGATCTATTGATCTTTCTCTAATCAAACAAGTGAATTTTGCCATCTCTACTATTTCTGTTTTCTTTACCAATTATTTGTCAATCATGGATATTTCAAAGTCTTTCCCTTGTACACATATAATAGTGTAACAGCAGTAATCATATATAAAAATAATCTTCCATGGCTCTTTTCTAATCAGCTGTCCATTAAATGCAGCAAAAATAGTTCTGCTTTCAATTGAATGTTGCTTTAAAATTCTTCGTATCATTATATGTATTTAAACTCAGAAAATTCTGGCTTTTTTTACAAGTTCAACTATCCTCAACTTCTAGTTATTTAAAGTCTTCTATATAAGGTTTGAAACAAAATACTAAATTTTTAACCTGTGATTGTTACAGATAAAGGAACTCGTTAATTAAGGATCATGAATAGCCTTTTCTTTCAAAACATTGTTCGTGTTTATTCTTCTTTGGGCATTTAGCCTCTTCTCTCTTAGCCTGCATCTCACTCAAGTTTCTATCACAAATTGTTCTACGTAAGTATGGTTGTACTCAATCCATATCACATCCTCTTAGGCAGGGGTGAACAATTTTTCCAAGGGGCCACATGAGAAACTGGGACTGTGGAGAGCCAAACCAATAGAGTTGTGAAGGTGCACAAGCATATGTAAATTGAAAGGGGAAAAAGTAACAGTCATCTTTGAAATAAAAGCAATCCAGACAGGCTGGATAAAGAGAGCCAAAGGGCTGGATGTGGTCGGGAAGAGGATGTAAAATGTGCAGGTCTGCTCTTAAGTTTTAATTCTCTGGTGATTAGTCAGGTCTTCAAACCACCTGATTTTAGGAGATCCCAGTATTCCTCTTGTAGAAGACTTCCTGACCTTCCTCCATGAAACAGATGTAATCATCAGGAGCAGCAATTGTCTGTGCCAGTTTACCTGCAAACTTTATTTTTAAACCTTTTCGTACCCTGTGTGTGTGTGTGTGTGTGTTTGTGTGTGTGACAATCATTTCATCATATTATCTGATTTTTGTTCCATATGACAGACCTGCATCTGCATTTTCTATATATTGAAAGCCTTGAGACTGAACTTGTTCTAAACAAAAAATAATAATATTTGGACCATAAGACAGTATCATGGAAAGATAATACTGTCTGAATAGTGAAAGTTCAGAATTCAGATTTATATTCACATGAGGTCAGAATAGATCCAGCAAGTTTAAAACAATAAATCCTCATAGCTGCCCTCTTCCCATAAGGAGAATGTACAGAATAACTCAATGAAAAATCATCCATACAAATGGGACCTGCATACTTTATTTAGAGAAGCATAGCTGGTGAAACCTGACAGATTAAGTGTTGTCTCCATGTTTCTGCCTTGAGATGACCTTGGGCTAATGTTGACACTGCGTAATATGAACACATCAATTACCCACAGCAGAAGGAAAAGTCTGCTGAAATCAGCCACTTGTAAAAGGCACTGGCAAAGGCAAAAGCAAAAGGGGGGAGGGTGGTTGAGAGAGAAAGAGAGAGACAGACAGAATGTGTTCACCAGAATAGAAATATCCACTGTCATTCACATCACTAAATCATGTCCTTTTCTATGCACCACCATTTAGTTGATTTGCCAGCAGTGACTCATTGGAAGGAGTATGTGGTAAGAGGTCAGAAATTCACAGATTATTTGTCATATTATATCATTCCCTTGAAGTCCTGTTCCAAACAAAACCTTATTACTGTGGCATTGTTTCAGAATCCAGCCTTTCAATCACAAATTATAAGACCCACTGTTGTGAACAGAAGGACTGACAGAGGATGTTTCGTTAGCTGATGTAGATGTAATATTATGCACTTCCCTTGACATCTTATTCCAGGATGTCAAGGGAAGTACATAATATTACATCTACATATACCCTATACCGTAGTTGTTCATTAACTGGGGGCAGGGGAGGAAAACAGTTTAAATTAAATTAAATTAGCTGGTTTGGTCTAATGGTTAAGGCCTTAGGCTAGAAAACCTGAGACCTTGAGTTCTAGTCCTATCTTAGCCATAAAAGCTAGCTGGGTGACTGGGCCAATCAGTCTCTCTCAGCCCAATCCACCTCACAGGGTTGTTGTTGTGAGGAAAATAGGAGCAGGAAGATGTGTTGGGTATGTTTGTTGCTTTGATTTGTAAAAATAATAAAAAGGTGGGACATCAAAAAAATAAATACAAAACAGATTAAAATTGGAATTGAAAGGTATTCTAAGATGTTGTTTTTTAAAATGGATATTCTATGCAAATTACTCCCCAAAAAGTCAAAAGCAAGAGCCTGTAGAATCACCCCCACCAGCTGTCTTGTAAATGACTGTTTCTACTAGCCATGCCCATGATGGAAACCATTTTATACAGATAAGGTATCAACAGACAAAATATCTACTTGTAAGTGATCATTTTGTGAGAAATACTAAAAATTCAAAATATGACACAAGCCCTATTGTTTTAAATCTATATTACAAATCTATATTGTTTTAAATCTATATTAAATCTATATTACAAGCCCTATTGTTTTAAATCTATATTACAAATCTATATTATTAAATCTATATTACAATCTATATTGTGTGCCTTAAAGACCTTTGTGTGCCTTAAAGACCTTTTCCCTAATCAGCACATCAAAGCGCTAAGGCTGAGAAGCCATGTGATCCTGGAAATGGATGCATCAGCTTTAATGAACCACAGACAATGCTGCCTTCATGCTTTTATACTTTTCAAAATACATCTTCCAAATTGAATCTGAAGCATTGCATAGCTGAGGGCCAATACATGATTTAAGTGATTGTGTGTGTGTGTGTGTGTGTGTGTGTGTGTGTGTGTGAGAGAGAGAGAGAGAGAGAGAGAGAGAGAGAGAGAGAGAGTTCTTTGTTTCATAAATGGCCAGCATGGACATACTATTTAAATTTGGGGTCAGATAAACACCAGGGGCCATAAAACTTTCTTCTCCATATTTAAATATTCTGGTCCTTAAAAATTGGCTTGCATCCTCTGCACTTGTTATTTACATAATAGAAAATTCCTTACTGTATTGAATTGAAGCTACCAGAAGCCTTTTCTTCAGATAACTTCTTCAGAAGGAGCCTTTTGAAGCAGTATAGCCTCTCTGCATGATTTAAAACTTTAGAAGATCAAGGCTTTAAATTATACAAGGAGGAGGCCTTCATGGCTAGAGAAAACTATTCACTGCAGAAAGTATCCTCAGCAACTAGCCATATTTAAATTCCTATTGCATGTTTATGCCAGTTAATATCTAAACAGAAGATAATAATGACAACAGGAATAAACAAAATTGGAAAATCCTTAGACAAGAAAGATGTATAGAATATACAAAAACCAGGTCAGTACTTGTAATAAGCCAAAAATGTAAAAAAAATTATTGGCTATAAAATATTCAGCCATCCTGAGATATTCTCATGCAGCACATTTCATTCAAAAGGAATGGAGTGAAATGTGAATGCATAACTTGTCTCTGAAGTGTCCCTTCTTTATCCCAAAGTATTAGAATCTGAAGCACAAAGAAATCAGTGGAGATACACCTCCATAGTTGTAAAAACATAATTATGCAGACACAGGTTTTAGCAGTGTATCAGCAGTGACACATTATATCTCCTCAGAAACATACACATTTCTTTCATATATGACAAAAAGGTTCATTTGGAAAGGTTTTTGTTCTTATGGAAAATGAATATCAGCTTTTGGAGAATTGTTCAATGGAAAAAAAATCATAGTAATGTATATATACAAATTGGCCCAAGATTTAAAAGCCACACATTCCAATCCCAGCTCAGCCCTTTTCTGAAACCCTGGAAAGCACCAAGACTGAGAAATTTATTTATTTATTTATTTGCATCCCATCTTTATTATTTTTACAAATAACCCAAGGTGGCAAACATATCTAACACACCTTCCTCTTCCTATATTCCCAACAACAATAACCCTGTGAGGTGGGTTGGACTGAGAGAGAGTAACTGCTTCCTCTGCTTTGTATTTTAAAATTGTTTAAGATACAATACCCCATGCTTAGGAAGGTTTTTTTCCTCAGAGAATACTAAGACATCATATCACATTTATTAAGGTAATATATTTAAATGCCCTCTACAATATTTAACCATATTTTTTTAAAAAAAAACCTGCTTATCTCACCCACAGAGGGACTCTGGACAGGGTACAAGTAAAAAAATATTAAAAGATAAAAAGTCTAGGAAATTCACAATTTAAAAAGGCAAGCTTGGATTAAAAAATATTAAAGTTAATTGAGAGGTGGGGGTAGGCTTTCCGAGTGCCAACCAGCCTCGCAGCTGTGTGCTCCTCTGTGAGCCCCAAGCAAGGTCACAGAGCCATGTTTTTACACCTTTCTGAAAGGCCCAGAGAGTCGGGCCACACTTTAAGTTGGTTTTGCTACAGGAGGATTCCAACTAAGTCATAACTAAATACCTTTGCAATGAAGAGGTCCTAACATGGCAATTATTATTTTTTACATTTTAGAGGTATATCTTATGTATAATAAACACCAATAGTGAGATAAACAGCATATAAATTTAATAAATAAAATAAACAGATAAATAACTTTGTCATGGTACCTCATTAAAACAGCAGTAGTAGACAGCAATAAACTCTGGAAAAAAATAAACAGGTAATATGTTAAAGCTTCTTCCTACAGTTTTGACGCATTTCCCAAAGGCCAAGCACTAACAAAAGAAAAAAAAGCTTTGTTATTTATTGACAGTTGAATTATACATGAGTTACATACATTGTACAGGTAGTCTTGTTTAGTGACTGCCTCAGACAGTAACCATTTGCAGTTATGATGCTGATGAAAAAGTAAGTTTGCAATCAATGTCCACATTTATGCCCTTCAGTGTATTTCTCAGTGACATGTTTGCAATTACAGTCCACACAAGTTGTCCTGTGCCTGACCCATTTTTTCCTCCCCCATCCCCAGTGGAGAAATTGTTTAAACAAGCTATCTATTTCTGAGCTGCTTTTCCCAGGGCAGCACTGCCTACAAAAAGAGCTAACTGCAAGTTAAC
The DNA here is from genome assembly GCF_947247035.1 of Vipera ursinii. NCBI lineage: Eukaryota > Metazoa > Chordata > Lepidosauria > Squamata > Viperidae > Vipera > Vipera ursinii. Next base: position 249,927,158 of record NC_139513.1, read on the forward strand.
AAGTTGAGTTCTGTGACCTTAATTAGTTGATTGGAATACTCTACTGACTGACAAGCTGAAGCTTGCAATTGACCAGACCCTAATCAGTTTCATGTTAAAGGCTTTTGTTTGCCTCCTAAGTAGCTGAGGGCTAAGAGCTGGCAGCTGCTAAGTAAACAGCACCTTGCCTTTGGTGTATATTCCCCATTGAGTACCTGCTTACTCTCTTGTAATCTCATCTGTAAAGCAAAGGAAAACTGAAGAGCTACCTTTAAGGTCCTAACATTTATGGGAAGTCAGCCCCCCAAGAGAAGGAAATATTAAAAGGGCAGAATATATTTGTATTAACTCAATGTTTGCAAAAAAGGATATTTTGGGGAAAGAGGAAATCAACTAAAATTAACATATGGAATACAGATTATAGAAATTAATTGTTAAAGATTGTTTTACAAATGTAACCCAGACAACAGACTGTTTACCAATTATTGATTTATGCAGTGCTTTTTTTGTAAAAGAAAAAGGTGCCGGAACTCACACATGTCATACAACCTGCCTTGCCTACCCTACAAGGTTCCATCCAAAAAAGGTGCCGGAACTCCGTTCTGAGCGTTCTATGAGAAAAAAAAGCCCTGGATTTATGCTTTGTTAAAAAAAACAATAAAATATATTATATTAAAAAAAGTCAGATAGCTATCAGGGGAGCATGATTGAAGCCACATCCCCTTTTCACAGGAAAGCAAAGGAAGAAGAATTTTGATCTTCCTGCTGTAACTGCCATCTTGCCATTTTTGAACCCCTCCCCCACAGGCACTGCTGTGTACAGTCTGACTTGTATTGAGTTATTGCTATGAGTTTACCCTTGTGATAGTCCTAAACAGCACGACTTAAATAAAGACTTCTTAATTCAAGCTATTGGGGGGGGGACATGCCAGGAGTTGTAAACATCTCGGAATTCTGATCTTTGGCAATTCCAAAATGACACATAAATTTGAGAGTTGATAACAATGCCCCATATTCTGGGTTTCTTCCTTTGGCATCAATCTGAGGCATTTAAAGTTAAAGTGAATGGCAAGGTCAGGATTTAGCAGATTGTTTTGCCTTTTGCAAAAAAGAAAAAATGTGAAGTGCAAATCTCTGATGCAGTCATTTGTTGTTAAGCAGCTGAAATAGGTCATAGTGCCTAGAGCAGTCAGTAAACTTTTAAAGCTGCATTAGCTTTTACATGAGCCACATTACATTCTGAGGTAGACAAAAAGCTTTTACGCACATATGTACATCCAAGGTAGTGAAGTTATACTGTGTAATCAAACTACAATAAAAATATTTTAAATCATAAACATTAAAAGAAAATGTTAGTATGTACTATTTCAAATATGTAACTTTCAAAGTTTTGTAAATTGAGGGGTGGAATGCCTTTTATTTATATTTCTTTTGTTTAGGCCGTTGGCAAGTTGTCTCAATATAGGTTAATATAGTCTTTCTCAAACTTGAACTTAAACTCTCAGAGCTCACTGGCAAATTGAAAAGTAAAAAAGATATATAAAAATGGAAAACGGGGCTTGTAACTACACAATAGTGGCCACTGTCTAGTGTTCAGCTGATTGGAGAAGTCCACATATTTTAAAGTTGCGATGGTTGAGAACCACTGGATACTGTTTTTGGTATTTGTGGTTTTGCAGCACAAGCCAGGACCTTAATTGATACCATAATTATTCTGATTGAATGCTGATAGAAAAATAACTCCAGCATTTCCAGATGACATCATCCCATTCATTTTTTAAATGAAGGGCAAGAGGGACAAGCAATGCAGAGAAAGATCTTGATGCAAAATAACACCTTCATGTTTGTTTTCTTTAAATATCTATGTTGATTCAGCCTGAAAACACTTATCCTCCTGAATTAATGAACATTGGATTGCTAATATAAAAATAAATCAACAATAATTACTGAATATCCTAATAATGTTACACCCTAGACTAGGGGTCCCCAACCTGTGGGCCATGAGGGGATTCCAACTGGGTTATGGAAATGGCCGGCAAGTGCACATGCGCATCCTCACTTGCACCAGCAGTGGGCAAGCTCATGTGCGCATACTCCATTTGTGTGAGTGGCAGACACGCATGCACAACACTTGTGTGGAACCATTCCTTCTGCCCCCCACCAGTCCGCAAAGCTGGAAATGTTGGGGAACTCTGCCCTAGATTATATGTGCAGTAAGGCATGTAGTTTTACCTACAGTATTACATTTTAACAACTACTTCCTCCTCTTAGTATGTTTAAATTGATTCTTTGCTTTCCAAATTGTTTTCCAAAATTTTCTTTCTTCTGTGACATGTTCTTTTGTTAAATATATCCTAGGACTGAAAAACTTGAATTCAGTAGAAATATGTGAAAATATTTAATTTCTTTTTCATAAACGAGAATATCTTCTACAATAATAACTGTATTGTAGGGATGCTGTATGCAGAAATGCTGCTTAGCAACCACTTGTAGCTAGGAATATCCGTCCTACTGTATTAACAAAATAAAGCTTTTTTAAAACAGCAGCAACTGTAATTATACAGAGCACCATGAAAAGAACTAACCTTTATATAACTGATATTTTTGTATGCCACCATTCTAATTAACAGTGAACAGAATTTCTCTATTTGGACTACAATCAATAGTTAATCTTATTTATCTCCATGCATCTTATATATGAGTTTCTAGTGTACTGAGGCAGGATGAGACTAATTTCCTACAGAGGTGATTCAATATATCTGATTAGACTGATTGCACTAAACTGTTAGGAAAAGCTGATATAGAGGGATAACCTACATTTTAAGGCATGTTTGTATCTGTGAGTGCTTTCTATTTATCTTTATCTTCTTTATTAGACTTATATACCGCCCTTCTCCCGTAGGACTCAGGGTGGTTCACAAGGTTTTTGAAATAACAATACAACAATTACAAAAATTAAGAACAGTTAAAATGATTACATTTAGACCTTGAATAAATATAAAACCCCAATTAAAATCCAATTAAAACCCCAATTAATACTCTCAGTCCAGGCCAGAAAGCTCAAAGAGCCAAGTCTTCAGGTCCCGGCGGAATGAGTGAAGGTCAGGGGCAGTCCTAAGCTCTATGGGCAGCTGGTTCCAAAGGGCAGGCGCACCCACAGAGAAGGCCCTCCCCCTGGGTGTTATCCACCGGTAATCTTTTACCGGCGGTACCCTGAGAAGACCCTCCCTGTGGGAGCGCACAGGACACAGGGAGCTTGATGCCGGCAGCAGGTGTTCCCTCAGATATCCCGGACCCAAGCCATTTAGGGCTTTATAGGTCATTACCAGCACCTTGAATCTCACCCGGAGGGCAATCGGAAGCCAATGCAGCTCGCGGAGCAGAGGTGTTACATAGGAGTATCGGGAAACCCCCATCACAACCCACGATGAGCATCTCTTTTAGAAATGCTCTGGAAAAGAAATTGGACACAATAGAATGGCTACAAGAATGGAGCTAAGAGAAAGAGATAATTTAACTTTCTCCAATTTTTATAACAGCTCCAGTTGTCTGAATGCATCTTCTCACTGGCATATTTTCTTATTTAAGAGTGTGTGTCATGGATGATACCAGTTGAGAAACTACGCTTGAATTCTACAGTCTTCTGTAAACAACAGACAAGCAGGAAGCTCTCAACTGGGTCCAGATACAGTTAATCTCATTGGCATTTAATAATGGCTGACTATTTATATACAGGAATAGTTAAAACCCTGACATCTGAATTCAATTTTAATATTTGGGGGAGGATCAGAAAATGCACAGTGATCAAGGCAAACTCTTAAGTTAGTTTTAGATGCATTAGTGACTCTCAGTTATTAAAGTTATATTTTACACTAAAACTTAAATCTCAGCTGCTTCCTCTTGACAGGGTCCTTTGGAAATAGCACTCAACACATATAGAAGTTCTTTTGTTTTAATGAGCTTAACTGTTTCACTTTTTTTGACAAAAAGACTCATAATACATTTTGATCAATATTATTTCAAACAATATTATGCTTATGTTTTTTAATGAATCCAATTTTCTACCATTGAGGCAAAGTAGAAAGAAAGGAAAAGAAGCAAAAGAAATCCCGTTAATGATATTTAAATGCCTTCTCAAATCCTGCTCTCATGCATTTTATTATCAGCATCTTTTAAGGCTTGTTCTCCTACCCCAATTAACATTCAAACCACTCTAAGATCTTAAATTTCTCTGTGACTAAAGAGTACATAGAGATGTTGATTTAGTCATCAGCTGCTTGATATGAATAAGTTCATTACACTTAAAATCCAAATGAAAGCTAAGATGTTAAGCAGCACTGGGTTTATCATTCAAAATAATATATGTGTGCTGCATTTTTATACTATTCTCTTGTTCTGAACTATGAAATTGTGTCAGAAAGTTCTTTTCTTAAACCTCACGGAAGGAAGCAATTGACTCTGCCCTTTAGGGTCCTAACACATCCAAACTGCTTTAGGAGATCTTTAAAATATCCTGTAGAATACAGATACAAGTATACAAATTGTAAATAAATAGTGGATAATCTAGTTCTGCAGAACTAAAATTTAAGTAAATAATGGAAGTGAAACACGGGTGGTAGAAAACCAGGAAAAAAACCTATGGAAATTAGGGAAAGGAGGAGCAAAGCAGGAAGCTGAAATAAACAGGACAATGGGAGAAAATCCTAATGATCAATTCACACATGCTACCTTGAACCCGCTGGAAGAAAGGCAAACATTCAAATATAATACAAAGATAACCAAATACAGTATGAAGGTGCTTTACTAAACAAGACACATACTATTCTAATGTATGATACAAAATGGGGAAAACCACACCTAAAGAAGCGCCGGAGTCTTGTAGTAACCTCATATGTAAATGTATAAGATAATTGTTTTTCAAACTTGGCAATTTTAAAGTGTGTAGACATGCAGGCTGGGGAATTCTGGGAATTGAAGTCTACACATCTTCTTAAAGTTACCAAGTCTAGGGAATTGGTTAACACATGAACTGTAGTTTATGTGCAGTAGCAGTTTATGACTGTGACAGTCAGAAAGATACATAGATAGCCCTCCAACCCCATTCCTTGTATATACTTTTCCATTAGGAGAGACCCCTGTAGCAGTGTTATGTAGAGCAGAAATAATCACCTGGTTAGGCTATACTAGTGTTTCTCAACCTTGGCCACTTTAACATGTGAACCTAAAACGTAACTCCCCAATGGACTAACTTCCTTTCTGAAGAAGAAAGTCATTTGCCCCACCCCATCAGTTAATACTACTAAAATGCTACTAAAAAAAGTTTCTTTTTTGTATTACACCACACTTGGTAGTTGGAATATATCCAATTACAACTGATTTAATAGGATTTGATGGCCCATATTACATACGAGAGGCAGAACCTAATATTCTATGATTCATCAAATCCCATTAGATCAGCTATAATTGGATATATTCCAGGTAAAGCAATATTAAATGTGGTCTGCTACAAAAAGCTGAAAGTTGCCTTCTAATGATATAAATGGAGAAAAACATTAAACATGATAAATAATTAAAATTTTGATTTGAAAAACTATTTAGTTTTTGTCCTGACTCTTCTCATTTGTTGATTCTAAGTTTAAAGTTGGTCCCTTAGCTCAAAAAAGGCTGTTTGTCCCTATGCTAAGTTCAGTTGTTATGATTTTGAAAATGGTTCAGACCTTGGGCAAGCACAGCATCTCTCTTGGTATTCATTAAAAAAGTCCTCTGTCCAAAACCCTGGACAGAAAAAGTGTGGCTGCTTTAAGGAACCAGTTTATTAACATTACTGGGAATTTCAAAGCAGCCACACCTTTTTTCAGGGCAATAGAAGTTCTCCCAGGATCTGAGCTATGGTAGTTGGAGCCCCTTGTAAGTTTATTCATTTTTTTAAATCTCATCTTTAAATGTAACTAAAGGTGGCAAACACACCTAATACTCCTTCCTCCTGCTATGTTCCTATTTCAAGAAAGAATGACTGGCCCAAAGTCACCCAACTGTATTCATGTCTAAGGTGGGACTAGAAGTCACAATCTCCTTGTTTCTGGCCTGGTTCCTTAACTATTAGACCAAACTGGTTAAAGACTATTTTGTTACTTGCTTTTTGCCTTATTCATTTTATTGGTTTTTTTAATAGCATGCTTTTATGGTTTTTACATTGTGAGCCACCCAAAGTCATTTTGAGTTGGGAAGCATCTAAATAAAAAAATACATTAAAATTAAATAGAAATGTGTTGGTCTATCTGCTTTCCTGAGAGGCAGGCATGTTAGACAGATTCATGTAAGGGTCGTGCAAGGATTCTATGATGGGTAAGCATGGGCGGTTTGATCTTCTTGTACTATCTTTGTTCGTTTTAGTGTATGTGTGTGTAGATATATGTGCATCATTTGTGTCACATGATGATATACGTAAGTTGCTGTTGCCTATTTTATCTAATTATAAGAAAAAAAAACTACCTGATAAAATTAATAAAAGTGGAATAGTCTCCCTACAATGGTTGTGAGCTTTCCATCTCCGGAGTTTTAAAAAGAAGCTGGAGGCTACCTCTCATAGATGGTTTAAATAGTTTTCTTATGCAATAGAGACATTATATTAGATTATCCTTGTGACCCCTTCCAACTCTACAGATCAATGATTCTATGAAATAATGCACAAAACTGATTTTAAATGTAACTAATTTTCTTTTTTCCTTTTTAAACTGTTGTTAAGAATTTTAAGTGCAATAATACAGTACTTAGCTCAACCTGAAGGCATTAATACAGTGTAGAACACAACTTATATATCTGAAATAAATTTGTGGCACAGTTTTTCCCCCCTGGATTTTTAACAATCCTGTCTTATTAAGAATTGTTGGAAACTCAAAACTTTGTATGTTGTTTTGAACCTTCAGTTGGCCTAACAAATGCATTGCCAATTATTATTATTATTATTATTATTATTATTATTATTATTATTATTATTATTACAATTCAGAATGACAGAATATTATAATTATATCATTATTTTTAATGTTCAACATAGAAAAATACAGCTATTCAGTTCCAAAAGAGTTGTAATTTTTACCCTGTATTCTACATTATCAAGACTACATTAATCATTAACTGAATTTAAAGTTGGTGGGTTTTCTTCTGCCTATTTTATTTTAACTAAAACATTTACAAACCTAGAACATATTATTTTCTCTGTTAGACAAAATCCAAATAAGCAGGCTATGAATCTCAGTCTATTGTTGTTGTTTCCAAATTTGCCCTCTAGAAATGGTTCACTAAATTGATTCACATTTCTTTCTACTAACTCAAGCTTGGCTCATTTAATCAAGGAAGTGTCTCCATTGGACTGGGCAAGGAAACCCACTGTTGGGAAGGTAATTCAGTGCTTAGAGAAAGAGGAAGGGAAGATAGAAGAAATTCAGACATTTCTTTCTCAACATTACTCATCTTCTTTCTTATAGGATCAACACAAATTAGTGGTAGTGTAATAGCTTCCTTCTGCTGCAAGTCCTCTGGTTTTAAATAGGCTTCTATTGAATGAATTGATGTTTGTTTAAAATGTTGATGCCATTCCATGGCTATGTTGTTCAAAATATTTCAGTGCTATACCTTAGATAAGACAGACAAGATTCAGAAACTGAATATGGAAGAAAGGAACAGGAAATTATGAATTCAATATAACAAAAATAGGTAGACTAATATGATAAAACTAGCAAGATTGAAACAGTCACTCAAAAATAACTGTAGTGTAAACATATAACTATATGGCCTATGTAAAGAAACAGCCACATCAAGTTTTTTAAGAAACAAGAAATATTATTTTTTTCATTAGTAGCAATTTTGAAGTTGTTGAAAAGCATCATGCTAATTAATGTTCAGAAGATCACTGAAGCAGCAAAAGTGAAGCATTACTGTAGCTTCTCTAGTAGTGCTTGTTAAATTATTTGTCCAAAATATTCAGAGTTTTGAATATCATTACCCCCCACCCCAACAGACTCTTCTTTCACACAAGGGTCTCAGCAGCAACAGTCCCAAATGGAATCGCCAATTCACAAACAAGCAATCATAAATTGCTCCATTACCCACAGGATATGCCCAAATTACTCCCTTAGGTAATTATCCCCAGTTTAAGAATCTCTGTCCAAATGCTGTGCAAAAGTACTGCAGAAGTTGAGTTTGCAAAACTGCTTCAGCAGGATTAGTCAACTGACTCGCCATCTCATTTAACTAATCTGTTGAAGCTCTTCACCTTCCTTACTATATCGTATTTTCTGGCGTATAAGACGACTGGGCGTATAAGACGACCCCCTACTTTTCCTGTTAAATTATAGGGTTTGGGCTATACTTGCCGTATAAGACTACCCCACTGCATACAAAGTCTGCTTGGATTGGGTGGGTCAGCTCTCTCTCCCTCCCTGCCTGCCCAGCCCTCCCTGTCTCCAAGACGCAATTTTTTTAAAAAAAAAATCCCATTTATATCCCGCCCTTTTTCAAAGACTCAGGGCAGCTTACAATCTAAAGCACAAATCAATGTGCTTAGCAATGTACAAAGTACACTTCTGGCATCCAGAGCCTGCCTGCATTTCTTTAACCTCCACATGCTTCCGACTCTCGACAACTTCAGCGTTGTAAACCTTGCTGCTGTTAGTATCCTGGGTGACTCTTCTCCAAACCCCCTCTACCCCAACCCGGGTGAAAACGCTAACGTGCTCCCAGTGTGTGCCTATCCCTCTCCAACCAACTGCCCCCCCATCCGTATCTGGCTCCAGCGGGCTCATCCACACGTCCCAGGGCCGCCCTCCAGCAGTCCCCGGCTCCGGTCCATCTGATACCGACGGAAAACAGCCGGCCCTTGCCTCCAGTGCACAGGCTATAGCATGCAGTCCCGGCACAGGTCCATCGGCAGGCAAGGGAACAGCTAGCATGTTTTGTAGTGCCCAGGCTCCCTGTACGACAAGGCAAACTGGGCTGTCCTCCTGAGTGCCTGCGGGGTCCTCAGCAAAGCCCTGCGATGCAGGCGCATGCAAATGCCGTGAAGTAGCTGGTTGTCGGGTTTGCAGAGCCAGGAACTGGCGATCAGCTGATAGTCGGGCTTGCTGATTACGGGGACCTCCTCCCTTGTTTGTCAGAGCGCCGGGTCATGGAGCGAGCCGTGTGCAGTGTGGGGGGGTGAGTAGGTGAAGCAGGGCTTGTTTTTGGAATGAGACCCCCTGCGTAGTGTCGGGCCTGCAGGGCTCAACAACAGACAGCAATTTTGTGATTCTCTCCCCCTTCCTCCCCCCCTATCAATGAGCTGCCAAGGTTGCCTGCGTGTGTGAATGTGTGGAGGGGTGTTGCCTCTGGTTTTTCCTGTAACATCAGACAATAAAACTGCCCCTAACCCTAACACCCGGCATATAAGATGACCCCCGACTTTTGAGAAGGTTTTCATGGGTTAAAAAGTTGTCTTATATGCCGGAAAATACGGTACTCTTTCCTAGATAGTATAGGAAAATAGAAAAGTTTCTGCACTTGGACAGACTACTATGTAGCACAGTATAGGTAAGAAATTGCTTAGTTCTTATTTTTCTAATACATGTACTTATCTTATTATGCATCTATATCCAAGTAGAGTCTCCTGACACCTACCCTGTCACTAATAATGGCTCTGTAATTTAAGTGTTCCTATAAAGTAGATAGGGAAGTGGTGGCTCAGTGGGTTAGGATGCTGAGCTTGTCGATCAGAAGGTCGGCAGTTTGGCGGGTCGAATCCCGAGTGCCTCGTAACAGAGTGAGCACCTGTTACTCGTCCTAGCTTTTGCCAACCTAGCAGTTCGAAAGCACGTAAAAATGCAAGTAGAAAAATAGGGACCACTATGGTGGGAAGGTAACAGCGCTCCATGCGCCCTTGGCGTCTAGTCATGCCGGCCACATGACCATGGAGACATCCTCGGACAAGCGCTGGCTCTTCGGCTTTGAAACGGAAACGACTAGCACACATGTGCGGGGGAACCTTTACCTTACCTTTATAAAGTAGATATAGCCTGGTTTTGGTGATGGGATGGTATTTTTTACCTGCTAATGTGTCCTTTGTGGGACTTCCAGACTTTCCAGACTCTTGCTATAAAACTACATATTTTAATGTGACAGGAAAAATATTGTCTTTTATTTACATATACATTAAACCATTTGTCCTGGCTCAGCTCACTTCTTGAGCATATCAAGAGATCTCTAGGTTTCTACTTAAAACCTAAATACAACCTTTGCCCTGGAAAAAAACAACAACTATTCCAGCTGTGGGCTCATGTTGAATATCTTTAAAATCAAGGAAATAACTTTAAAAAAAATCAATAACTTTAAAATAATAATATACCTACCCAAAGCACCCAATGAGTTCTGTAAAGTTCAAGACATGCTTTGAGTCTGAATTTAGTAATAAGAGTCTGAAGAGACAGCCTAGAAGGAAAATACAATGCACAATATACTGATACTCATGGCATAAGTATTCAGTATATGGCTTAATACTGAGAGGGCACTTCCCAAATAAGATTATGTCTGCCTACTTCAGGCAGTCAGGAAGCACCTACTAAGGATACCCATCTGCAAACTGTGAATATTGTCTATAGGAAGTTCTTTCTTATAGGACTGCTTTTTTCCAAAGGGAACATGGTAAGAACTAGCATTTCTGGAGGGTCTTTGGGACTTAGCTGTGAAGCTATCAGCACCTACAGTGTTTCCCTATCTCTTCCTAACTGGCTCAGAAAGTTTGGAGTTTAAATTTAAACAGCCTAAAAGTTGTCAAGTTTCGGAAACACTGGTATAATATATTTTTGGAAACATTGTGTTATTCTTAATGTTTTGTTATTTTATTATTATTTTAATATTTTTTAAATATTTGTTAAATATTAACAAATCACCTAGAGTCCTGCAGGCTGAGGCAAGGAGAAATTGGAAAAAATACATTACTGAGTTTTCCTTTTAAGTTGAACTAAGGAAGGTACAAGTTTCTTTGGCTAATTCACTAGAAATTCTTCATATTGTATATATTTGTCCTATCATTTAATTTTTATTAATATTCCTTCTCTGGATTTCCATATTTCCATACTCATCATTGTTCAACCACATCAGCAAATCTTGTATTATTACTATAATTGCATTTCTTGTTTATGACTACAGCTAAAAAAATTGCAATAAATAAGCTTATCATTTCAGATTTTGCAGAAAGTGTAAAATAGCTGAGATTTAGCCAATTACTTTAACCTGCCAGCAGAAATCTTGCTATTTTTAAAAAATAAGGAAACAATGTAAAGAGGAATAACCATGGAATAGCTTTTATATATATAGATAGATAGATAGATAGATAGATAGATAGATAGATAGATAGATAGATATAGATATAGATATAGATATAGATATAGATATAGATATAGATATAGATATAGATATAGATATAGATATCTGACTGTGGTAAGAAAAGAGAGCATTGGAAAGACTGAGGTGAGCATATAGTATTTTTTCCCCTTATATTCCCTTTTTAAAGAGGGTATTAGTCCTTTTGAGTTCTTTAAAAACTTGTCTACTAGTTTAAAAATAAAAGAGGCTACGGTACATTGAGGTTTAATAATCATTGGCAATTAGCAGCAGAAAGGAGTTGGAGTCCAGTGAACAGTCTGAGGAGGCTGCAAATTTCCTTTGTGAACAGATTTCCACCCTTAGTATAACAAGGGCAGGTTACCTTTCTGTGGTTAAGGGCTGCTGGTGGTTGTGTTCCACCTGCTGAGAGGCACAGAAGGTAGTGAGATTATCAGAGGGGGTAGGGATTTTTACTCCTTTGTAAGCTTTTGGGCTTCCCCCACCTCATTTTCCTGCAAATAAATAGATGACTTATGTCTACTGGAGGTTTAACTTATTTCTATCTAATGCCCCAAATTGTGGTTCACTGGCATAATCTTAATTTTAGGGCTGCTCTGATTAACATACCGTAGTAGTGCTCCAGTACAAACTGCAGTATGGTCCTGTGTGTATCATCACGTCAGGACTCTTGCATTTATTGCTAGTTTAGTGTATATATAATTGTACAACAGTAAACTTCATGTGAATATATTGTAGCAGACCTTTTCTACCCTGATAAATCAAGAAAGCCAAGTATTAAAATAACAGTGTGTTTTTGCTAGAGTTCAATTATTATTAAAACTATTTTTTAAAAGTGCCATAATAGTATGCTATGCAGAATGATTGTTAGCATAATGCCCAACATCTGACTGCTGTGATTACAGTAACTCAGATTGTAAAACTCTGTTAAGCCTTGATGGCTTATATATACACTCACCCTGCATTATTACTAAAAGAATACATAGTCCAGGGTGATTCTGTAGTTTTGGTTCCAGGGTTAGTCCATGAAGAAGGGCTTTATTGCAGGTGTTTACTTTATTTATTTTATTTATTTATTTATTGAATTTCTATACCGCCCTTCTCCCGAAGGACTCAGGGCAGTGTACAGGGCAATAAAAGTACTACATACAAAAGTTAAAAGATTAAATTAAGTTAGCCCTAACAATAAATAGTTAAAATACCCCAAATCCTAGACCAGGCCGGCCTGTTCAAATAAGTAGGTTTTCAGATCACAGCGGAAAGAGCAAAGGTCGGGAGCCATCCGGAGCTCAACCGGTAATTGATTCCAAAGGGCTGGCGCGCCCACAGAGAATGCTCTCCCCCTGGGGGCCGCCAGTCGACACTCTCGGACCGACAGCACCCTGAGGAGGCCCTCTCTGTGGGAGCGCACAGGACGAAGGGAAGATGACGCCGGCAGCAGGTGATCCCGTAAGTAATCCGGACGCATGCCATTTAGGGCTTTATAGGTAATCACCAGCACCTTGAATCTCACCCGGAGGGCAACTGGAAGCCAATGCAGCTCGCGGAGAAGAGGTGTTACATGGCAGTATCGGGAGACCCCCATCACAACTCGCGTGGCCGCATTCTGCACCAGCTGAAGCCTCCGAGTGGTCCTCAAGGGCAGCCCCATGTACAGAGCATTGCAGTAGTCTATATGTTACAAGTATGTTACAAGACCATTGGGACTACATAGGAAAGAGTGCTAGTGAACATGAGGGGGAAAAGAATATGAAGAGAAAAACAGAGGATTTTAGACAAGATTCCCTAGAATAGTCCTGGCCCAATATTGGGCATCAAGAGAACCTTCGGCAGATCCACAAAGATTTATTTGATGGGATGAAAGATTTCATGTCTGCAGGTGCCAGAACTGAGAAGTGCTGCCAGGATGGATAATTGCAGCTACAATTAAACTCTCTGGGAAGCATCTGAAGATTTATTTTAACATCTATCAGATGACCTAGATCAGGGGTAAGCAACCTTGGCTCTTTTATGACTCATGGACTTCAACTCCCAGAATTACTGAGTCAGCAGGAATTCTGGGAGTTGAAGTCCATGAGTCATAAAAGAGCTGAGGTTGCCTACCCCTGACCTAGATTGAAATATAAAAGTACATTCTCCAGGCAAATGTTAAGGAAAGCTGAGGTCAGTTTTCCATCCATTTCCAGGCAAGAGAACAGGAGTGAGATGGAGGGATTTTATAAGTTTTAAAGTTCTCTGGAAAGTTAAAGGTCCTAGGATGTAGGTGATGGGAATTAGAAGAGTGGTCATGGAATTGAGCCATGTGGGGCAGCTCTGCAGATGAAACAGCAGAGGCTCAATAATAAGAAAATGGAACTAGAGCAGGGAGTACTGAGTATATTGTTGGGGAAGAAAGGGGATACATACATTAGTTCAGGTTCATTCTAAGCCAATGATTCCCCCTCCTAGAGCCAGGATAGCAAGTTGAAGGGTACTTTAGTCTTCAACTGTTGGTAAATGTCAGGTTTCCCTACAACAAAATTCATCTGATATGGTGATGGACAAATGACTGGATTTCATACTTGCATAGGGCTTAGGGGGAGGGGGTAGTGTCAAAAACTTCAGGACAGTGAGCACGACATAATTGGAGATCTGCTCTTTTTGTACATGTGTGCTATGATCATTCACAGAGGTGGGGAGCACTATCTCAAATATAACCAGATGCAAGTGCCTATAAATGGAATGAGGACACACTGACAAACTAGGGCTGTTGCTGGTGTCACAAGCTTCTGGATCTCATCACAGTGCTGGTGCTGGAGTTCCTAAGACTGTTGCTTGAGTAACTTCATTTTCCATGCCCTGCAAGAGAAGTCTGGTGTAGCTTGTAAGTTCATATTCACAAGTTTGTCACAAGAAATTGCAGATCCAAAATACAGGATATATTTGGTCTTCACATTGGAACAGATGACATTAATACCTTTCCTTTGCCTTGATCAAATCACCTTGTTAAATTACAGATCATAGATAACTTAAAACTCCTGCAAGAGTAGTGGACCTATTACAATGTCGTAGAGTAAATTAAGAAAAGGGAATGCTGTATATATGTGCCACGAGTGCCAGGGGAAAGTTGGGATACAAAATATATATTGCTATGCCAGACTAAGCTAGAGATACTATGGAAATTTTGAATTAGTGCCTGTGACTGACTGACTTACTTACTTACTTTATGATTGATTGATTGATTGATTGATTGATTGATTGGGACTTATATGCCGCCCTATCTCCCGAAGGACTCAGGGCGGCTAACAACAGTAAAATACAAGTAAAAATACAAATATTAAAAATTAAACTATATCTATAGCCCCAACTACAACCAATAAAACCTTAAAACCATATTAAAAACCCCTTATCATCAGTCCAGGTCAGCCTGTTGGAAAAGAAATGTCTTAAATTCATGATGAAAGGACCGGAGGTCTGGGGTCATCCGGAGCTCCAGGGGAAGCTGATTCCACAGGGCAGGTGCCCCCACAGAGAAGGCCCTCCCCCTGGGGGTCGCCAGCCGACATTGTCTGGCCGACGGCACCCTGAGAAGGCCCTCTCTGTGTGAGCACACAGGGTGATGGGAAGTCGTTCCTGGCAGCAAACGGTCCTGCAGGTATCCCGGGCCTAAGCCATGTAGGGCTTTATAGGTAAGAACCAGCACCTTAAATCTCACCCGGAGGGCAACCGGTAACCAATGCAGCTCACGCAGGAAGGGTGTAATATGGGAGTATCGGGATGCTCCCATCACAACCCGTGCAGCCGCATTCTGCACCAGCTGAAGTCTTTGGGTGGTCTTCAAAGGCAGCCCCATGTAGAGAGCATTGCAGTAATCAACACAGGAGGTAACGAGCGCATGAGTGACCGTACATAAAGCATCTCAGTCCAGATAGGGGCGCAACTGGCGCACCAGGCAAACCTGGGCAAATGCCCCCCTGGCCACGACTCCTATATGATCTTCTAAAATGAGTCGTGCATCCAGGAGGACACCTAAGTTGCGTGCCCTATCAACAGGAGGTAACACCTCTCCCCCCATAACCAAAGATGGAATATCCTGGACTACACGAGATGCCGATACGTAAAGCCACTCGGTCTTGGCCGGGTTGAGTTGGAGCCTGTTCTTCCCCATCCAGATTCGTACCACTTCCAGGCAATGGGACATCACGTTGAGGGCATCACTGGGTTGGTTTGGGGTAGAGATGAAAAGCTGGGTATCATCAGCATATTGATACCTTACCTCAAAACCACGGATGATCTCACCCAGTGGCTTCATATAGATGTTGAACAGGAGGGGAGAGAGGACTGACCCCTGGGGCACCCCACAATCAAGGGGCCTCGGGGTTGACCTCTGCCCCCCTGCCAACACCATCTGTGAATAGCCCGAGAGGTAGGAGAACCACCGTAGAATGGTGCCTCCCACTCCCAACCCCCTGAGACGTCACAGCAGGATACCATGGTCGATGGTATCAAAAGCCGCTGAGAGATCTAATAGGACCAGGACAGAGGAATAACCCCTATCCCGGGCCCGCCAGAGATCATCCACCAGCACGACCAATGCCATTTCCATGCTGTACCCAGGCCTGAAACCCGATTGGTATGGATCCAGATACTCAGTTTCCTCCAGGACCAGCGGGAGCTGTCGTGCCACCACGCTCTCAACAACCTTCACAAGAAAGCGAAGGTTGGAGACAGGACAAAAATTATTCAAAATAGCTGGGTCCAAGTCAGGTTTCTTGAGGAGGGGCCTCACCACTGCCTCCTTCAAAGCAGCAGGGAAGCACCCCTCACTCAAAGAAGCATTAATCACTGCCTGGAGCCAGCCTCGTGTGACCTCCCGAGCTGCATAAACCAGCCAGGAGGGACACAGGTCCAACAAACACATGGCGGCACTTAATCTACCCATGATCCTGTCCACTTCATCCAGAGTCACAGGGTCAAACTCCTCCCAAATAATGTTGGCCAGACCTGTCGCTTCCCTGTCAGATACTGCCCAGTTGGAGTCCAGACCGGTCCGGATCTGAGTGATTTTGTCCAGCAGATGCTGACTAAACTCCTCAGCCCGTCCTCGCAAGGGGTCCTCCCCAGTCCCCTGATTTAAAAGGGAACGGGTCACCCTAAACAGGGCGGCCAGGCGATTATCTGCAGATGCAATGAGGGTGGCGAAGTATATGAGAACTATCATCATTAAGTGAGCATTAACATAACATATTAATGGTTTCTTTTAAAGAAATGGATTTGCTTTTATGTATTTTTATTTTTATTCGTTGCCAAGTATGTCTGAATTGGAGCAGGAGACATTTTGCTAAATAAAATAGAAAAAATAAATTTAAAATTTAAAAACTTTTTAAATTTTTTGAATTTTAAAAATAATTTAAAAGTTAGCAATGTTTCAAAAACCTCTGGAATTTGCTCCTCCCTCTCAGATGTGATATTCTAATATTGGACTACAAGAGTGCTCACATGTTGAGAAGAAAGGGGATATTTTTGCCTTTGCCATAAACTTGACTATATTTGATCAAGGTCACCACTCTACTCTCCTTTAAGTTGGCAAAATATAAAGGAGACCAACCAAGTTACACAAAAGCTCCTCTGTGTAATGGAAAGTATCTTCAAATCTTCACATCATCTTGGGCTGGGAGGCATCTCCTCATCATTCCACCAGTTGCTTGAATGAGATATCTTTTATTAAGGTAAAAAAATTGACATTTTTTCATAAAGAAATCTTGTATAGAAAGAGAAAAACCCATATTCCTAGTGAAACTCAATAGTTAATATTTTGGGTTTTGTCATAAGTCTTGATTAAAAAAATATGAATTACTTGCCACCTCAAATGTTCTGGGGGAATCAGGAAGGGAAGGAGCCCACATGAATGGAGTAACAAAGTATGGAAACATGCTCTCAATGTATCAAGGATATGGCTTGTGATTGGTCTGTAAAAATCCATGTATAAAAATACTGAACTCAATAAATGATTACTTGGTAAGAAGACTTCAGGTCATAATTTTCCATTCAAGTTTTACTTTCTTGGTAAATCATCATTCAATATGCATTTCAAGTTATCTAATAAAATGAATGTATTAATTTAGCGTTAAATGCACCCAACTCTCAAAAAACTCTTTAAAACAATGATAAAAGAGCAAACTCCAGGCAATGAATTCAATCACTGAAATAAATTTTCATACAAGACAAGAAATTGATATGCTATAGTTTCAATAACTTTTAGAACAATTTTAAAAAAGTGGGGGGAAATGTCAAATTTGTATTTTCCCACTTTTATCCCATAAGCTGTCAGCAATGGGCTGATTATCTTGCCAGGGAACTGACTTAAGAGATGCAGAGAACTTTAGAAATTAAAAACAAAATTTAAGAAATAACTTTTTTCCCCAAGAAAATATTTCAAAAGCCACATAAATTGAGGCCAACCATTTACAAGCAAATTTTATAACAACAAATCTGAGGATTCTCTTATATGTATTATCTATCTCCCAAAATGCAGTTATTCATTGCACATCATAACAAGAACAGATTCATGCATATACCATGGCTATATCTTTCCAATGGGCAATTCTTTCTCAGATAAATAGAAAATCACTGAGAAGTCTCATAAAGTGAGCTGTAGGCAAATGCAGCTGTTTCTGCTATTACAATGGCAAGGAAAAAGTGATTAGATTTTAGCAGTTCTCTTAATATTAAACGTGTGGTAGTTTCCATGTCACAGTTTCTGAAATATGGAAACCAAATTCCTTTTGTGTGTCAGGGTCTACAATATATATGAAAATATATAAATTGATGCATACATTTATAATATACATACATTTTTAGGAAAGAATGTAAAATGATATATAATCAGGCAGATTTTCTTTCCAGGTTTTAAAAGAGCAACACATACCAAGGGCCACACTAAAGTATGGATATTACCCTTTTATTTTCTATCAATGTTGCTTTCATAGATAAAATCAATTATTATTATTTATGCTTAATCAATAAATGTAAAAATCCTTTCTTTGGCATTGGACAGTACACTTCTGTTTACATTAGAAGGCCATGCAGAGTAGTTCCTTAGGAAATCATTTTTCACTCTAATATAGCAGTGCAACTTGTAAAAATTACAAGCATCTTCTCAAGTTAAAAAAAACCTGATCCATAGTTTATACACTGCCAGTTGGGCATAATTTTTGCACAAGATGTCAAAGAAGAGGCAACCCTTATGCATTCAAAGCATATGCTGTCTGTATTCATTCTTAAGAGACAAGTCTTTTCCAAGTAAATCAAATCTGCAAGGAATGGTTTTAAAAAGGCTTAGTTTCATAAACAATTTAAGCATTCCTTACTTTATCCACAAGAGTTAAGCTTTCATTTCTAAATAATTTACAGATCAAGAACATAACATGATTGCACACTCTTTCTGTAATAAGCAGCATATCTTAAAAGAGAGTAACACTAAATATTAAAATTAAAATATGATTTGTTTGGAGATGATTTACACCAGTACATTTGAAGAAATCAATAATTTAGTTGTAACCCGAAAGGCTTTTTTTTACAGAAAAACAAAACAAGATGAAGTTGTAATGATCAGTGCTGTAAATAAATTGGAATGTTCAAATGCAGTGCTAAAATGTCGTTAACAACCGCTCATCATACCTATGTAGTACTGTTACTGTAAAATCTAAATGTTAAATATCACAGATGCAAATGCAGTTTTCAGCATTTGTGCATGTGTATGTGTGTGTATATACACACATATACATACATACATACACAAATATCTATATTCATACTTACATCACACACTATAAAAGTTTCTGTGTTAAGATAATTATTTAAAAAAACATACAAAATTAAAGTCAGTGGTTTTCTTTCAATATTTTTTTCTTTAAAACACATTTTAGGATTTTGTTTAAAAAAATTACACTGAAATTAGTTTGAAATGCAAGTAGTTCAATTATTATACATTTAAAAACAGTCATCTCTAGTAATGTAAGTACTGAGGCTTAATTTCATTAGTGATTGTTTTCTTTTCTTTTGTTCCCAGTGCAAATCCAGCTACACTGAGTGCAAACTGGACTATTTTAAAGAGCACACGGTTTTAGTGAAACATTTTGTCCTATAATGCAAAACTCATTGCATATGCACATATGATTAATATTAAATAATATATTTCAGTGCTTATCCATGAGTAATTTCTTACAGCAAGCTCAGTCAGAAACAAAATTCACATTACATCAATTTTTGAGTGTTAAATTGCCATAAATTTCAGGTACCCATGTGCAAAACATTTGTTTTGTTACAATATTCCAAATAAACTTCTTGTCAGAATTTTTCAGTATTCCTTTCTCTTTCCATGTAGTTTCCACACACGCATCTGCGCGCGCGCGCACACACACACACACACACACACACACGTACACCTTATCTTCCTATGCTTTCTTTGTCTAATAACACTTTTCTGATCCAATCAGGTACCAAGTGCATGACTGCCTACTTGTATAGACAATCTTAATGCAGTGAAGAATGAAGGATGATTTATGTTCATGTGTTGTTCCTAGCAAACATACGGTCCCCTCTGAGCGTGAGGTGCTGGAGCTGATATTGAAGCACTTCTGTATCAGCTGGTTCCTTGATGTTCATTCTGTCTAAATTGAGGTAGTCTAGGGATTTTGAGTGAGCTCTTTTACCTTTGAAAAGGCAGAGAGGCAAAGGACCATGAAATGCCTTGTATGGTTCATAAGGTAGTGGCTTGCTGCATTTATCCCCTGAGCTGGGCATTCGTCGCCTTCTACGGCCATTGATCGCTGGAATCTCGTAAGGCTGGTAATACCTGCTTCTGGCTTTGCACACTCGGGAAGAACGAGAAAGTCCTGAATCAAGCTGTTTGGAGCGCAAAGTAGGCCCTATCATTTCAACGTTATTCTGTTCTTCTACAGTGCACTTTTGGGCTAATTTCAGGAGCTCCTCTCCGGTAGTGAAGCCAACCAAGTAGTTAGAATCCATGTGGAGGATTTGGTAACCTGAAACAGTCTGGCGCATTGGTGAACATGGGGTGCTGGAGCAGCGAGGTTTCTCGTTGTCTGTTTTGCTTGTAGCACTCACTTCAGCAATAGGCAACGGGAGAGGGGCTAGCATAGATCTGGCCTCTCCATCAATGTCAACTTCCATTTTAAGTAAGAATCCAATAACCTAAAAATACAAAACAGCTTTATTAGCATGACACAAACACAGGTGGAAATGGTGTCGGTTGAGAAATGGCAGTCATTTCTGTCTTTAGACCTTACTTTGCAGAGACTGCATTGTAAACAAGCACACGGTAACAAACAGATGACTGGAACTGGACTTGCATTCCATTTTTGGCAAAACACTGGTCTGTGTCTTTATCTATCATTCTTTTCTTCTTTCCTATGAGGTTCAGCTCCCAACCTTTATCCATAAACTGAAAATACTAATATCCTCTCGCTCTAGTACTACCTGTGAACAGTAAACATGACAGTTCTGAATATAACCGTATTTCAGTTACCAGATCTTACCCTAGTAGTAGAGCCACAAGACAACAAATTAGACATTAGATATTACAGATTAAAAAAGTAAAAGCAAGGATTATCTTCAAGATAAAATTCAAAATGTCTTTTTATTTTCACATACTACCACCAGTTAGGGGCTAAGTCAGTGTTCAATTTTCTTTATTACATGCAGACTAAATCCCTAAACAGGAACAGCCATGTTTTCAGATGATGGCTTGAACCATTCTCTACAGAATGGTGCACAGAAATCCACTGAGTGAACTTGGGTCACTCATTCCCTCTCACCTCTAATCAATCTCAGCCTTTGCAAGAAGCCAAATGAAAAACAAGGTTTATTGCATCATGCATTGACAGGTTTGAGTGTGGACTAGGCAAGTGCAGTGCAAAACAAGTGAGTGCTGCAGCCAAGTGGGAGAAACACTAAAAACACCACCATTACAATTTAATGTGGAACTGGAATGGAAAATAATTTTCCCTGAAGCCACTCTACCCTTGCTTATCTTTTTCCATGCTATACTGAAATGAATCTAATATTCCAAATGCACAGCTAATCAACAGATAAAAAGCCTAGCATGTTTCTAATTACTTTCAGTGCAAGCTCGTTTGTGGGGAACCCCCCTCCCCCAACTCAATTTCTACTTCCTACTCAACCAGAGCACATGACCCTGGGCTCTTATGGTACAGAATTTAGCTCAGATAGAAAACAAAGTGATTATGTCTTAATAAACCCTTTAATAAAAACTGCAGTGATCCAAAGATTAGGTTGATGCCCTTTTGTCAGTAGGTTAAGCTGTTCTTATTTACAAAGGGATATTCTTAGTTGCCACCTTTTATCATATACTTTTTATAATATAACTTATCTGCCACTTTTTATAATATAATTCTCCTTTGCAATTATTTTCTTTTGTGATACGGTGTTGTCATGTACTGACAATAGAAGATGTTGTAGAATTTAGCTGCTCTAAATGACGTTTGACAGTTTTGGAAGGCAGAACTGTATTTTCAAAACGAACATGTTCACTCATGCAACCCTTTGCCCATAAGAATATCAGTCATTAGTATACATCTATTTTCTGATATGCCAAAAGGTCAAATGGATGGATAATTCAGAGGATGAATAAGCCACTATTATATAACCTCACTTACAATTAACAGATTAACAGAGTTGGAACGGACCTTGGAGGTCTTCTAGTCCAACCCCTGCTTAAGAGGAGACCCTGTATCATTTCAGACAAATGATTGTCCAATCTCTTCTTAAAAACCTCCATTGTTGTGGACCACAACTTCTGAGTCATTCCATTGATGAATTGTTCTTAGTGATAGGAAATTTCTCCTTAGTTCTCTCCTTGATTAGTTTCCATCTATTGGTTCTTGTTCTGCCTTTAGGTGCTTTGGAGAATAAGATGACCCCCTCTTCTTTGCAGCATACCCTTAGATATTGAAACAACACTATCATATCACCCCCTGCCTTTCTTTTCATTAAACTAGACATACCCAAGTCCTGCAATGTATTTTTAGCCTCCAGTCCCCTAATCATCTTTGTTGTTCCTCTCTGCACTCTTTCTGGAACCTCAACATCTTTTTTATATCATGGTGACCAAAACTGGATGCAATAGTCCAAGTGTGGTCAAAACTTTTGATTTCAAATTCCATTTGTGATCATTAGAAATGGTAGCAATTTTGCTTTCAATGTGACGAATCTTGAAATGATTTTGACCATGTAGGGAGAAAAGAACTGTGTGCACCTTCTCACTATCTAGCCTATGTCTTATCATGATGCATGTATGATGTTTGAAAGTTATTTACACCAAATACACTATCAGAGCCACAAATTAAAAAAAAATAGACGAGTGCACCTACTGGAATCTGTCAACCTCAAACTAAAAGGCCAGTAAATTACAGTAGCAGCTTATTACACCTCTCTCTCTCTCGCATACCCACCCACACCCACAACACACTCCCTCTTTCTGTCACACACACAAATATCTGCAGGACAAAGACAAAAAAACCCTGCAATTGTTTGTTTCAATCTGGCCTACTATTATTGGGACAAATATTGGGTAGGTTCTTATTCTAAACTATTGATTGCTTCACTAGGTTTACTGAATAAATCCTAACTGGATGTGTTTCCACATCTTCTAGATTACAAACTATGGTTTGCAAGTATCTGTGTCAATAAAACCAGCAACAAAAAGCCATGGTTCTTTTTTGTACATTTGTGCCAGTAGCAAATGCTGTTTTGAACCTATCAAACATTACACAATGAATTTTGAGTCCTACAGTACTGAATAGGCCTAAACCTCTTTCCAGTGCGCTCCCACAAGGAGGGTCTTCTCAGGGTACCGCCGGTAAGAGATTGCCGGCGGATAACACCCAGGGGTAGGGCCTTCTCAGTGGGTGCGCCTGCCCTCTGGAACCAGCTGCCCGTGGAGCTTAGGACTGCCCCCGACCTTCGTTCATTCCGCCGGGACCTGAAGACCTGGCTCTTCAAGCTCTCTGGCCCAGGCTGAGAATTTTAATTTCAATTTTAATTTTAACTGGGGTTTTTATTTGTTCAGGGATTGATATAATTTTTTAATTGTTTTTAACTTTTGCATTTTTCCTTTTAATCATCCTGTAAACCGCCCTGAGTCCTTCGGGAAAGGGCGGTATATAAATATAATAAAATAAAATAAAATAAAATAAATAAATAAATCTTGGACTGCAACCCCTGATCTCAAGAGAGCACCATAGCAATAGTAATAGCACTTATATATTACTTCAAAGTGCTTTACACCCTCTCTAAGTGGCTTAGTCAGCATATTGTCCCCAACAATCTGGGTCATTTTACCAACCTCAGAAGGATGAAAGGCTGAGTCAACCTTGAGCCACACAGAATTGAACTCTGGCAGTGAACAGAGAGTTAGCCTGCAATACTGCATTCTAATCACTGAAGCACCACAGCTCCTCAATAACCACACCACCATCCCTTGGTTATAACCCACTTACTTACAAAAGGGCTGTATGTGATCCTCTACTTGATAAATCTATTTACACTGATTTTGAATGAACAAGATCAGGTATAGGAAGGTTTTCTTTTTCATCACAATCATAGGGAAATTTTGCACTGATTTTCACAGACATTACTTTCAATCTGCAACCTGTTTTACAAAATACACACCTAATAAACACTGAAGGAAACAATATACAATCCATGTGTATAGATGTGCCAAACAAACAAAAAAGACTATGTTCCATTTCTTATTTAAAAATGCTATTAAAAAAAATCTGTGAAATAATATTCACCATAGAATTTTTTTTAAAAAACAAATCCTTTTCCTGCGATCTCAGAGAAAAAGTACATTAGATAAAGATTTATATTTCTAAAATGCAACAGCAGAAAGAGCCAAACTATAATTCCATTTGTGCATAAACCTGCTGTGGTTGCTCTTCATCAAATACATGTGCTTCTTATGCACACCATATAAATAAAATAGTGGTAATCTTCACAGAAAAAAATAATTTTGTTAATTCAGCCTTCACAAAACTACAGTCACGAGTCTGAGGATCACATGCTGTCTGGGAATTATGAGGCTGTAGTAGCAATATATCTTGAAGGCACCAGATATAAAAAGTTGTGAGAGTCTATTATCCAGATTTCATTTTATGAAAATAATAGCTCACCACTATCTTAAAGATGGGATTCTTGAAGTGTTTGTGTAAAGCAATCTAAAATGAAGCTAATTGAACATGTAATCTCCAACTGTAGATAATAATGAATTGTACAAATGGGTACTTTCATAGTTCATCACAGATATGCCCATTTATACATACTTGGCATTCTCAAAGCATATCCTGTTACATGTGTAAGGTTTATTAGGAGTACAATTTGCAGAGTATGTGTACCGTCTTTCTATCCAGAAGTTTATGATTTATATAGCAAGTATAATTGAAGATCAATGAATTTTAAATCACAACTGAACATTTTACTCAGTAGATAGCCAAAGTCCCAGATCTGTTTGTAGCTGATTCTGGTTTTTTATTTTTGATAAAAATCATGTAGTAGACCTTTTCTCCATCCCAACTGTTCTGGTTGGTTTGAGAGAATACTCTGAAATAAATTTTTAGGATATTCCTGAGGGATTAATCATCCTCATCTAGTTTTACTAACAGAAATTGGAATTTGCCATTTTTTTAATGCTGTTATTGTTAGCCTGTCAACCCTTAGTACAAATAGTACAAATAACATTCTTCACAAAATCTTCTGCCTCCTCTCTGGTCTCATTGCCCTTCAGAATAGTTGTTCTTTAGAGTTTTTTAATTCTAGTTCTGATTTATATGGAGCATAAGACCAGAAAATATGTACTGATATAAGCATGGCACATTGAACTGCAATTATGGATGCACGTTAGCAGATCTGCCCAATCTGCAGCCTACCAAGCAGTCTTGTGTGGATGGCTGGCATTTTTTAAAAAAATAGTCAATCCACTGATGCCAGGAAGGATCCACCACTTCCTAGGTTTTTGGAGTCATCTTCATCCCAAAAGGCATGTTGCTGAGTACCTCCAGGCCTCACAGCCAGCTCCATTGCTGCTGCAACGCTGAACAGTTGATCTACCTGCCAGCTATTCCTTTGTGACCTGTAATTTTTAAAGTAGTAAACTTTCCTTTCTACAAGTTTTGTGGGCCTGACATTAGCATGGTAATTATGTATCTGTTTGTGCAATAAATCATGGTAATGCTAATATTGCTGTTAATATGGGCCAATGAACTTGGAAAGTACATTTGTCACATGAAGCCTTGTAGACTGTGGAATATTGCGAACAACTGGCTAATTCTTTCTTTGCTGTTTTGTACAAATTATTTTGAAGGTCAACAAACTTTTGTTTTTAATGTAAGGAATAACATTTTAATATAAAGATCTCTAACATTTAGCACGATGTCTGACAAATGTAGAAGAATAACTCAGCATTAGATTTCTCTAAAATGTAATATTTATATCACTTGCTGTTCTATAAGTAACAAATCTCACACAAATTTCATAGACTAAAAGGTTTAAGAATTAAAAATGACAATGTCTGCATCTCCTTACAACTTCCTTATCCAATTTAATCGTTTCCAGTTATGCTGGGGCTACAGTTTCCAGAATTACCAGTTAATCCACTTAAATTAGCTAGAAATTGTGGCTACTGTAGTCACAAAATATCTGGAAGGAATCATTTAAGTGAAGGATATCTTCCAGTATTAATCAAATAACATTATGAGATGATTATAGATTATAGATTATGAGCATATGCATTATTTATTGACTAAAATCTATATGCCATTCAACAAAACTCTTCATGGCTGTAAAGTTTATATTTACCCATTGTTCAAAAAACCCAGTAAGTCAGTGAGATTTAATTCAGTTTTATTAATTTTATTGTTCAATATGTGCATGTATGAGAAGAAGAGTAATAAAAAAATATTCCAGGGAGCATCAGCAATTTCTTTTTGAGCTCCTCTAGACTGTAAAACTGAAAATTACTTACCCAATTAGAGCGGAAATGCTAATCGGAAACAAAAACTTTTAGAATTTCACAAAGTATGAACCGTTTCAGAAGACGCCAACAAAAGAGGAGCAGGATGCATGGTTTTTCTAAGTCTTGAGTTGCCAGTCAGCTGCATGTAGGGTCATATTTGATAGGAATATAGTACTACCCTTTAAGGATTCAAGAAATGTTCGTAGAACATAATATACACAATATACAGTAGTTTTACCAACTTGTCTCTCTCCAGTTGTTAACTGTCAACATTTCCGGAGAGCAAGGATCTGCTCAGAGACCATTTTATCCAAGACTTCTGTGTGTTTCATTCCATATGCATCCAGGCAGTGCCTGGTTAGGAAAAGCAGGTAGTAAAAAGAGTAGGGTTGTCATCCTCACTGGGATATTGTTCTATAAAGAAACCATAAGAGCATGACTCAAGCAATCATAAAATCACAGCAGGAGTCGTTTAGCCAATCATGTCTGTACTTGGTATAACAATCCAAAGTTAAAAAATTCATGTAATGTTGCAGTCTCTACCTCTTCTTTACATAAGTACTTTAAAACTCTCTTAATGTTAAGACATAATTTCTAGTATTCAGTCAGTTCTTCCTGCAACTGAAATTATTTCTACCCTGCACTCTTAAACGACAAAGAACAGCTTTGACTCTCTGTGTGACATCCTTTCTCCATCACATTCCCTTTCCCCACAAGTCTAAAGTCTTAAATATTTCCAGTTCTTTCCATATCTTCTTGCAGGTTATTTTTTTACCCTCTCATCATCCTTGTGATTTCCCTTGACCTGTCCAGGTGATTTGAATCCTTCTTAAAATGTGTTTTCTTAAATTGACACATTGCTGAAAATGGGGTTTGACTAATATAGAATAAAATGGCATTTGTCTTGTTCTGCAGCTATGTCACATTGCTGACTCATATTGTTTACAGCTAACTGCTATTCTTAGATCATCTTCACATGTAATGCCATTCAGGCAGGTAACTTGCATTCAGTATATATGTATTTTGATTTCTATTTCCTAAGTGAAAAAGTGTACTTGTCTATATTTAATTTCATTCAGTAACTTTCAGCTTATTTCTTTTAGGATTGGATTGTTTTAAATTTCTGTTGTTGATTTCTAGAGTAATAGCTAGCCCACTAATTTTTGCATGAAATCTGATAAGCATTCTGTCTTCATCCAAGTGATTAACATGTTGAAGAATATCAATAATAAAAATGTTCGATATTTCAATTTAATGAGAACCCACTAAACAACACAGATTCCCTGCAATTTCAAGCCAGCTATAACCATCAAGCAAAAAAGGATATAGTTGAATCATTCACAGTGATGACTCACACCCTGGACGGTATCTCTTTACTCTCCTACCATCAGGTAGGAGATATAGGAGTATAGCCAGCCGCACCAACAGGCTGAAAAACAGCTTTTATCCATGGGCTGTTAGGCTTTTGAACAGGAAATAATTTTTATAAACTTTATGCATAATTGACTTGCAAGGCTGGTGTGTTGTGCAATTAGTTCACATGGTGTAATAAGATGGAGGGTTTGTGTCACTGTAAGCTGGGGGGGGCACAAAGGGAGGCTCAGCCAATCTCAATGTATACATGGATGTACTTTGACAATAAAGGTTTATTCTTTCTAGAATTTTTGTCCACTCAGCTATAATAGAAAAATATCCACTGATACAAGTCTGTATTTTTCCTGAGAGGACAATAGTACGAGATAAGGATAAGAGGGGTTTTTTGCCGTATCACCCATGTAAAATATCACTCAATTATTTTTTATGAGTGATAATTAGGCCTGGTTCATTGTGAAAATGAGATCACATCAACCAGTCTTAGTCCCTAGTGAATATTCTCTCCCTAGCAACAGATGTTTCCTAGAAATGTTTTCAGTGTTCAGATGTCTGAATATTTATGTAGTTCATACATATTATTTTTGTCATATTCTCCAGTTTCTTGCACATTCATATTTGAAGATTTCTAAAATTTAAAGCCAGTGGACAATTTCAGAATTCATATAAAGCTTACAACAGAACACTTACATAATGGATTTACTCATTTGTAAAATGGCTAAAACTGTCATTTTAACCAGTTAAAAATAATTCCAAATTATGCTAACAGGGATATAACTTACCCAAGAAACAGCTAAAGTGAGGGCTTCTTTTGAATCTAGATTTTTTTTTACTTTTACTTGTTTGTAAGAAAAAATAAATTCAAAATCAAACTGATGAAGTTCAAAGACAAGCAAAACTCTACCCAATGAGAAAATGACACACAGGCAACATATATTTCATTATGAATACGAACTGGCACACAGAAAAATAGACTATACCAAAAGAAAACCAACAAAATCAGTCAAAAACTAAAACAGAAGAGTGGCAAAATGACAGCCAGTTTGTTCTACTGCAGGGGTCTTCAAACTTGGCCCTTTTGTGACTTGTGGACTTTAACTCCCAGAATTCCTCAGCCAGGCATGCTGGCTGAGGAATTCTGGGAGCTGAAGTCCACAAGTCATAAAAGGCCTAAGTTTGAAGACCCCTGTTCTAGTGGTTAAGGCACCGGGCTAGAAAGCAGGAGAGCCTGAGATCAAGTCCCAGCTGGGTGATTTTGGACCAGTCACTTGCTCTCAGACCAACCCATTTCACAGGGTTGTTCTTGTGCAGAAAATAGGAAGAGGAAGGAGTCTTATGTATGTCTGCTGCCTTGAGTTACTTATAATAAAAGTAGTGAATGAATGAATGTATGGATGGATGAATCAGACATGAACAAAACAATGTCTCCTTCCTACACCCTCATCCTTTATTTTCTAAAATTTATCTAGGGTCCCTGGAAGTCCCAGAGGTGTTCCTGGATATAAATATGGCACTGGACACTGGATTACAAATAAATATATTACATATATTCATAAGCGACTGGGAACCAGATGGGTACCAATGAAGATATCTTTCCATATAAATGTTTCTAGCATATAATTCTGTACCATAAAATCATACATAAGTGTTTAATAAGGATTTTTTTCTCCAAACTAGAGTCTGGCATGTGTCTCTGATAAATTACATTTGCATGAGATTGTATTAAATCTTACTCTACTGGGCCAGGAATCAGATTTATCTTTACTGATCTACTGCTGCCTTTTTATATCTTTCTCTGTATGTTTGTGTATATGTGTGTGTGTGTGTATGTAGTTAGAGAAATAATGGAAATAAATATACATACCTACAGCACACACAAACACGTACACAGAGCTATCTTCAGTCTTAGTCCAATAACAGACCACTTGACACCTTCTCAGTTGTTCTTCATGAATTCATGATTAAATATTGAGACAAGCTACAAAACTATGATGCTGTGGATATTAACTTTCCTTCACCCTCTGCCATTCAAAGGATTATATAATGTATAGTAGATCTTCTGAACCTGTGAAGTAGAATGCTAGAAGCAGATCTCAGGTTTTGCATGTTCAAAAATTACTTATAGAAATGGCAATAGATCAAAACACAGCTTAGCAATTTTATACCAACATAGAAAATATGTAGTTTTATTAGATTGTTGGGTATGATTTTTGGGGTACAATGTTTTTACATTTAGTATTATTGTTGAGCTTAATATTTTAATGTTACTGTTGCCATTAGTTTTTATCTTACTATTAACAATGGTTTTAAAATATATTATTGTAACTATTTATATACTAAGAGTTTTTTCTTTTTCTTTTTCTACTCTAAATGGCATCCTAAAAAAACAAATTTTAGAAGCGAAGCTGCAAAACTAAAAGTCCTGGGATTATTAAAAAAAAATCAGCTGAGAAATAAAATTACTTATAGTATGAAGTCTTTGCTGAAAATATTCAGCTGTCATCGTATCTGCAAAACAACAACAACAACAACCTCTAGCATTTGCATTTTTAAAAACAGCTTTGCTGTTGGTTGAAAACATTACATTCTCAAGTCTAAATGCTAAATTCATTTTATTTGCAGTCATTCATTCTACCGAGATTCCCCTCATCATTTAGATCTGATTTAGGGGAGCAGATCTAAGAAGATACATTTGAATGCAAGCCAGAGGAAAGAGATCTCTGTGTCATGCAGGGAATCTGTAGCTGCCAAGAGCTCTCCATAGTGCTACTTCCTTTTATGGACAATGAGGCAAGGCAGCAGTACCATGGAGAGTCCTTGAAGCACGTGGGCCATACGCACAGGCTTAACAACTATGCTTCAGAATCAGCTCTATTTCTCAATGGGAATAGACAGGTGTGATGAAGTATATGCTGCAAATAGACAGCAAAACTTCAGAGCTCTACTACCTACTATGAAATTGCAAACAAAAGAAAAACACAGGTGGATCAAACATCAAATGCTGTACATAGCTTGAAGCTTGCTCAGATTCGTGGCTTTGCTCCTTGGCTTCTTAAAAGTCTTGTAAAATCAAAGGCTTAGTACAATCAAATTACTTAAATCCAAGAGCTGGAGTCCATATAGTGGAAAAAATATTGACATATCCTACAAGATATATCCTACCTATGCAAACTAAGCAGGATACAGCAAGGATCAAAGCTCCATAAAAGCCACTGAAACTAGCAGCATGTTGAAATATAGATGGGGCTGCTTCTCCGAATAGGA
Source organism: Vipera ursinii (assembly GCF_947247035.1). Lineage (NCBI taxonomy): Eukaryota > Metazoa > Chordata > Lepidosauria > Squamata > Viperidae > Vipera > Vipera ursinii. The sequence continues at coordinate 249,958,182 of NC_139513.1, forward strand.
ATGTTTACTTAATTTAATAATTTGAATCTTGATCACGTCATAAAAAATATCTAATAAGCAAAGGCTTTTGGTCCAAGAACGAACCTCCTACATGCTAAACTAGAGGAAGCTTAAATAAGTGTACCTCAAAGTCAAAGTTACACGTATTCACACGCCCACAACCGGCATAAAGTAGGCCGAGACAATTTGCACTTGTTTTGTAAATCCCGCACGCGAGAATTCGACCTCCACACGTTCTCCGAACGAAGCAAAAAACCCCCACCCCCCGCCCCCAAACACGTCGCTTGGCCCGTCCGGATAACACGCAGACACAATGAACACACTGCGTCACGGATGCTCGAGCAGGTGCGCGCGCACCGGGATTTCTAAATTCGCACGCAAAACCCCCAGCTAGCGTCGGGAAGGGTTTACCTCACATCCGCGCGTAGGTGACCTCTATAGAGAACCGGCGACCTCTCCTCCGCCGTCGGGAATCGTTAAGAGGCAGCCTCCGGCTCCCGTACAAAAAAAAAAAAAAAAAAAAGCAAGGCGCGCCCGGTCTGTTTACAAGCACCGACGACTCTTCGAGGGTGGCGCCCACCCGCCTATTCCCTCCCGCCGCCAGCCAGCCAGCACACGCGGGCTGGGCCAACGCCGCACCGCAGTCAGCGGGTGCGAGCGCGCTTGCTCACCCTCCTCGCGCCGCCTGGCTGACGCTGCCGTCTCTCTCGCCCGCCCGCTCCGCAGCTTAGGGCTGCCGGGGCCCGTCCCGCCTGCAGGCTGCAAAAGGCGCGCCGCAAAGCCTCCGCCGGCCCCAAGCGCCGCCGTCGGTCTCGCGGGCGCCTCAGCCCTCCGGCACCATCTCGCTCTCCTACCTACGGTCCAGGATGCCGGGCCTGCGGGCCGCCCTCCCGCCGCCCGAGACGCTGAGCGCAGGCTATAGAGCGAGCGAGAGGCAACCGGCGGCCCCTCCCCGCTCTTATTTTGCCGGCTTGGGGCGGGGATTGGGGTTGGCGTGGCGAGGCGAGGCAAGAGAGCCGCTCCTCCTGCTGCGGTCCCGCCCACCGGTGCCTCCGTTAGGGCCTCGCTTATTGCCAGGCCTGGCTCTAACCGTGGGAAATGCGGAGCGCGTAAACTGACTGGTTTTTTTTTTTTTTTGCCTTCTCTTAAATGGCGCTGTTTTTTTTCCCCCCACCCGTCTTTGCTCCCTCGGTCGCCGCCGCCGCCTTTCGCGCGTTTTTGTTTAGTCAGAGCTGATGGAATTTGTGAGGTCATAAAGAAGGAAAAGGAAGGTTGCCGGCACTTGGAAGGACCGAACTCTTTTTCTCCCTATCTCAATCCCGGACATTCTTAGAAATAAAGCCCAGACGTTCTCAGGCACGTGTAGGCCTTCGTGTGGGTGTAAGGCTCCATTTGCCTCAGCAGGTGGCTGACCGGCGCTAGCCCTAAACCAGGGGTAGGCAACCTCGGCTCTTTTATGACTCATGGACTTCAACTCCCAGAATTCCTGAGTCAGCATAGCTGACTCAGGAATTCTGGGAGTTGAAGTCCATGAGTCATAAAAGAGCCGAGGTTGCCTACCCCTGCCCTAAACTGTTAGTACTTGGATGGGAATCTTTTAGGGTTGTTGGTGGCTGGGGAATTCTGGGAGCCGAAGTCCCCGCATCTTAAAAGTTTCCAAGTTTGAGAAATATGTAGGACATAACCAGGGCTGATGGACTTCGCTGGAAAATTGAAAACATCCTGGAAGAACACAAAGATTTTCTTTCCTGTTGTTAAGAAAGCTGTCTGGACAGGTCAATAAAATCACTAGGGTTCAAAGTCAACTTTTTCCCTTTATAATAGCGCTTCCCAAACTGGATAAATTACCCATTATTGTGTAAAGGTGTTTTTTTTTTTCCTTTGGGTAACTATACATGAACCCATGTGGCACAAGATGAATATTGTAAATGACTTAAAGATTGCCAGTTTCCTAGTCAGACAAAAATTGTTCAATGGATATTTTTTTTGAAATGACATGAACATTAGTTAGTGGCGGTGTTTTTATAATGTAGGTAGTCCTTGAGTTAGGATTATTTGTTCAGCTTCGTCAATGCTGAATGAAGGAACTTAAGACGGTCCTCTAAGTTTGATAACTTTCTGATAAGCTGTTTTGGATAATGAGGGGAAAAGTTTGGGAAGCATTACTTTATAAGTTTCCTTCTTGTTTGAACTGAAAGTTAAAACAGTTTTGAAGGTGTGATATTGAAGGAATTATTTCCATTTTTTTAACTTCTGTATTTTATTGTTCTTCCAGTCATCATCAATGGTCCCATTTTCTGGCCAGGTTTTAACTAAATACTCCTATGCCTTCTTAATACAATTATTTCCTTCCTGGATAGACTTAGTCATCTGTTGTTGCTATGAATTTCCCTTCTATGGATTTTTAAAAAAACAAACCCTGAAATGTTGGCTAGGCTGCTGACAGGGTTCTGAAGGAACTAGCTCTTGGTGGGTGAATGAAATATTTCAGTTTCAAACTAATTGTGAGTTATCCAAATGTTTTTATTGGTACATTTAAATAGAAAGGAAACATATACTTAAAGAACTATACCTTAATGTGTTTGTTTAAATTCAGGCTGAGTAAAATCTCGTAAAGATAATTACATTTCTCAGTAGTCCAGATTTCATCTTGCTGTTCTTGTCTCCTTTTCACTTTGACTGGTTTAGCCATCAGAAATTTAGCCTTAGAAATTTTCTCCTTTTCTCTCTCCAAATGTTTATGCCTCAGTGGTGGGTTTGTTGGTTGCAATTCTCATTTCGCTTAAACATCATGACATATGAGGTAACTTAGGATGATAGGAACTAGCACTAAAGCTAATTCATAAGTTTCATGGGCTCAATTTTTTTCCAGGATACAGATTTAAAGGTAGTGTATCATTGAATACACTAAGTCTTTGTGTTGCAGGTCTTTGGGCACAATTTGTGTGTGTGTGTGTGTGTGTGTGTGATGGCAGGTGGACCAAGGCAGTCATAGGAATTGGCTCTCTTGCACCCATTTGTTTGGTGGGGGGAGCTTAAGCTTTGGACAATTCCCCTTAGTTTTAAAAACTTGCATCAAACCCACGAAGTGAATTGCACCTCTTGTTCTGAAATGATGCGATCCGGGATGCCATGGAGTCTGTACGTATATTGGATAGAGTCTGGCTAAGGCACAGGCTGATGGGATCTTTGGATATGGGATAAAGTAGACCTGTTTTGAGAATAGGTCCATAACCACTCAAATCACGGTATTCCCTGTGCTCTCAGGCAATTCTACTATAAAGTCCATGGACATTTCCTTCTAGGGTACATGGGAGCTTGCCATTGGTTGTAAGAGTCCCATGGGCTTCCCTGGCCATCTTTTTGCTGAGGCACATACTGGGCAGCTAGCCACATACTGTAGCTCTCAATATCTTTTTTGAGGGATGGCCACCAAAATTCTCTTGGTTAAATAGGTTTTTTACAAATCCAAAGTGCCCCACTGCTTTTGAGTCGTGGCAGGTTTGTAAAATCCTGGCTGACAAGGAGGCAGGGACGTATAGTTTTGACCCACCCAAGCAAGTCTGTCCCTGAGGGTGCATTGCTACTTGTGGGCTATTAGCCATTCATCTTTTAGAGATGATTTTAGTTGGTTTAGCATTTCACTGGATATGTCTGGTTTGATTTTCTCTGGGCCCTCCTAACCACTGCTGCTGCCAGCTTGTTAGAATGAATGACCAGACTATTTTGGGTCTGGCACTATTGTATTGCAGTAACCTGTACAGGGCATCTGCTAGTTCTTCCCCCCTGGAATATAGCATAAAGAAAAGTTAAATCAATTGAAGTACTGTGCCCATCAGGCTTGTTTTGGGAATAACTTTAGTGAGGTTTTTAAAGCTTCCAAATCCTTCTGATCCATCCATATTTCAAATAGGTGTTTAGCCCCTTCTAAGTGCCATCACATCAGTAACACCTATTGAACTACATAAGCCAACTCCTCCCATACCGCCCACCTGTTCTGTATCACTTAGTTTTTTGGAGGGGTAGGCACAGGGTTGAAGGATTCCCTGGGGTTTTTCTTGTAACAATACAGCTCCTACAGCCACATCACTAGCGTCTGTTTGAATCACAAAGGGGGCATCGGTGTTCGGGTACCTTAGCATGGGTTCTGCTGCAAATAGCCGCTTAAGTTTCTCGAAGTCTGCCTGGCACTCCATAGTCCAATTAAGTGGCAATGCTTAATCCCATACCTTTAAAATTGTATAGTAGATACCACTCATAACTGTGGGATACTACGCTTACTAAATTTCTTCCTGTCACACAAATCTAATGTATTATAATTATGTATACTTTGACCCAAATTAAGAAAAAGAGATTCTTTACTGGTCAGTAGTACTTTCCTATGAACAATTTAGCATCACATCTTTGAAGATTTTACAGTATATCTTCTAGTATCTGAGTTGAGGACGTGGCAACCCACAATCTACTGACATTCCAGATAGTAATAACTCTCATAACAGTATAAACAATAAATGTATAGCTGTTCCATTATGACATCATGGTATTACTTATGCCTCTGTAAATTAAAAGGCATGTTTCATTAATAGTTTAAATCATTAACATAGCTATCAATAGCTATTAATAGCTATTAAGTATTTTCTTTAAAGCTGTCTCAAAATGTCAGCAAAATATAGAATAAAGCAGTATAAAATTTGGTACAAACCTATTAATAGCTTTAATTCTATTGCAGTGAGCTAAAGTAATAAACAGTAATGAGAAAATGTGGCTGTAGTCTAAAATGAGACTGACGTAAAATTGAAATTTCGGAGAAAATTTGAATTTAGACTATTTTGTGTTACTAGCAAAGGAACTAGAGCACAGAAAGAATCTTAAAAATATTTCATTTTGAAAGGGTTAGACGATCTAATGTTGAAATGTTTTATCAGTCTTTTTTTCATCATTCAAAATTTTATTAATTTTTTTACAAAGCATAAAATACAAAAATATAAAGAAAGATGAAAGTAAAATAAGGGAGGAAAAGGGGAAGAGATAAAAGTGTAGGGTAGAGTCTTTAGTCTTGTAGGAAGATCAACGAGGGAAAAGAGCAAGAACCATCTTTGTAGAATTACAGGAGACCATTTAACATTTTGAATCCAACTCCCTTGTCACTAACAACATCAAAGCAAACATTCTGCATAGATCACTGCCTAAGCTTTGCTTGAGCAGATTCGGGGAAGAGAACCCACAACTATTTGATTAATTGGATCTATTGTTAAATTGTTCTAATAGCTAGGAAATGGGGTTCTTATAATCAATCTGCTTTCCTATAATTTCCATTCATTACTGTGTGTTTGGCACTCTTATGTAATGGTTAAAGGTTCTGATCTAATGTCACATCCTTTCAGATAGTTGAAGAACAAGATATCCTGAAAAACATCCAGAATATTACGTGTATCTGTCAATTAAGAGCTTATCCCTCATATTTTGCACTGTGGCTCATAGTGAGGTGTTCCCTTTATTTATACTAATGCATAGATTTATACCAAAGTGTCATATCATTTTGATTTGAATATAGAAGAGCTATTTTCAATACACTATTTTGTAGGAGAAGGAGTGGCAGAACCTGGAGGCAGAATTAAAAGAGGATTCAGCCTATCAACTCTATATAGCCACAAATGAACTAAGTCCAATACCGCTTGAATTGTTGACCCTTGTCCAGCATGTATAAGCATGAATAGCAATAAAAAAATCCTGTAAAAGATCAAGTAGAATGGATGCTGGTTTTTTGCAGACTCTCTTTTATTCAAGAGCACGTTCAATTTTTATTCTTTGGTTGACTGGAATGTTACACATAAACATTTTGTATAGAAAAAGAAATATAACATATACATTCATAGGTGAGCAAGACAAACATTGTCCATATTAAAAACTTGTATTTTAGAATGCAATGAGAACTTTGAACCCATCATATATTTGGTATCTTAATAATTAAAAATTGCTTATATAATCCCACATAATATGCACAGCAATGCCATGGCAAGCTTTATAAGCAATTACACTTTTATGGAAAATTACTGAACGAGAAGTATTTTTATTCTTATAAAGGCACTCCATCCAGGCCTCTTGCAGCATAAAGGAAAATATTGCCATTCATAAATTACAGAGTTACTGCAGACTGAAAATATATGAACCATTCAATAACTGAACAGGATACATATGGTAAGTCAAAAGACAATTAATATATAGATGTTGACAAACCTGAATATTTTTTTTAAAAAATCACAGTTCCAGTTTTTGGGAGATCTGATAATGCTGATTATTATCTTTAAACATTGTCCGCCAGTAGGCATGATTAAAAGATCAGTGATATGCCTATTTTCTATATGGGGTTATCCCCATACATTCAGTGATGAAACAGTTAATTTCATAGAATTAGTTCTGTTGCAACTTCTTTTCATTTGAAAACAGACAAATGACAGCATGTACAGATATATAAAATTACAATCATGAATGTAAACAGACCAGCTGTTTCTGCTTTTCTAAAGCCCTGTTAACCTTTTATAGGAATATACTTTTAAACAGTGTTCTGCAGAAACCTTTGTTGCAAACATTTTTTTTTTAAAAAAAGAACCTTTGGAGAGTATGTAAACAGGAAATAAATTCATAAATAATGCAATCAAAATTAATTCATGCCCTATACTAAAGCATAGGTTAGAATACACTTGCACAAATTCTAGATATTGATGTAAACAAACAATGTGGTAAATCATGCATATACTGTCCATGACTGACTCCCAAAATGCCTCATGTTCAAATAGGAAAAAGTAAGAGGTACTTCTATACCAAGACTGAGCACAGGTGTCTGCTTCGGGCAAGATACTAATTTATGAGTACATGACCTTTTGGACAGTGCAACTTTAGCTAAGAAATCTCACTAGAGGTACCTCGATATAATAGGAAAGGATGCAATGCTTCCAGAAACCATATTTAAATTGAAGCATGGAGAGAGATTACAATCTAAACCTTGCATTTGACAGACGAAAGACTGAACAGAATGGAGTTAACACCAAGATTTTGTTCCCTATACAACTGCTGCTGACAGAGAAAATAATTGACATAGGATGAGAATGAGTTTTTAACTTAGTAGTGAGCATGCATGAAATGGAAATAAAATACATTAGCATTAAAATGTTTTCTTTTTAATTTGTTTTTCCTGGCCCTGACTCTTGTCAAGTTAGAATAAATTTTCAGTGAAGCTGATCTGTGAACTGAAACCAAACTTAACTTTTAACGATACAATTGTACAATATTATATACAGTAGATGCTATTAGTCCTTACATGACTCCAAATATATGACACATTAGCTTTAGAGTATTAGTTTCTACAACAGGTTGTTCAATTTTCCTTGCATTTTCAAAGTCCAAGAACCTAAACAGTTTTCATCTGTAAGTCAAACAACATTCATGTGTACCAGAAATAAAGTATAAGTTGCTAAATTCTAGCTTAGGGATCAGTATTCAGAAAAGTAGCCATTAACCAAAGCCATGTTAATATTTCTTGGTAGTGAAAAAAGGCTTATTGTAAACTTTTAAAAGGCCTATTGTAAATCTATCTCCAAATAACAGCCGTTTAAAAATATTTTTGTCTTCTCTCTCTTGCTAGCTGTATCTGCAATACAAACTACTATGCTAGGCTGTTTTGGTTTTGCATTGTGCGCATATTTTAGACAACAATGATGGAAATATTTTGTGCAGTTTTTACATTTAAGATATTGGTACCTTAAAATTACAAGTGTAAACTTTGTTGCTTTTTATATTTTAGAAAGGAAGTCACCTTCAACCTGAAAAATATACAACTTATACATTCCAGAAATTATTTGATATACAATGAAACACACACTGTGTGGCAAATATGATTTCAAAAACTGTCTTTTTCTTTAAGGATTTGTTCGTTATAGAAGAGGCAATGAAGTGTTCCTTCAAGTTTTGACTGAAGTGCTTAATTCCTTTTCAGAAAGCATTTTACTACTAACAACACACTAGTATTATTTAAATCCTTTTTGTCTTCTAATGGTAGTCAAATATCAGGAACTGAAGAGCAAGTGGCATCTGTACAGAAACAAAATATTATTTCAGTCAAATTTTAACACCTCATAACTCACTCTGAATTCAAAACAATTTCTACAAATGAGTTCAAAAATTTTCTCTAACAACTAGTCCGTCTGAAACTTGCATTGTACTATAAATAACTGGGTTTAAATTCAGAATGGTGTTTTGCACACCATTAAAATACATGCTTATGTTTTATGAGCAAAACTAAATCAGAACAGCTGAAAGTCCTTTCAATGCTTAAAACTAAGCTCCTTGCCAAACCTGACTAGATCAAGAGTTTACTCAATTTTTTCAATTATTTAAATGTGTGTTTATCCACTTTTTTGAATCATTCTTAGAACTAAAACTTCTGGATATGTGTTTTACATCATATATCAATTTAAAAATTGGTAATCCTCCACTAAACTTAAAATTATAACTACACATAACTTACAGAAATGTTTACATAATTGGCCTCACATGTGGCTTTTAATCTGAACTTGCAATATTTAATAGAATCCCAAGAAATGAAAAGGACTGGAAGCAAACTGAACAGTTCTGGCAAATGATAGATAGTAAATAAGTCAAGATATTATGAGCAACATCACACAAAATACTTTCAACTATAGTCAGTTAAATCAAGATCTGCAACATATGGGGAACACTACTTCTGGAGCATTCAAACTAAGTAAAAGAGTCTGAAAAATGTGCCAAGCTTCATATTAAACATGATTATTATACAGTACTTTAGAGCAACTCTTTTTTCAACTTTTTCAAGTCACTGGTGCAAGCAAAAACATTTTTAAAAAGGGAGTTTAGAAGAGTTTCTTTTATGTACAGTATCACTTCCATAGGTCAAACTATTTTTTCCATTTGTGTATTAAGCACAATTGTAAACACAGATAGTCCTTGGTTAACAACAATTTGTTCACTGATTGTTCAAAATTACGATGTAAAGAGACAATGCGTGCAGTTACGGCTGTTGCAATGTCTGTGATCATGATTGCAATCTAGTTACTGGCAACCTATTCACACATTACCATCAAGTGCCCCGCAATCATGTGATCACCATTTGCAATATTTCTTGCTGTCTTCCCTAGAAAGTCAATGGGGAAGACAGCAGGGGAGGTCACAAGAACTCCCTCTGGTTTCTGGGGGCTGGGTGGAAATGGTCCATGCCAAAATCCATTTGCAGCATGAGGTGTTTGCAGGCAGCCCCCAGAAACTAAAGGTTATGGGGGCTGACTGCTGAAAACACTCCATGCCAAAATCCTGCTTGGATTTAAGGGTGGACCATTTTTACCCAATCTTTGCAGGACAATGCAGCATATGTCTTCTGATCTTGGGAGGCTGGCTGCAAAAACTCAATAATTATGCCAAAATTCTGCTGGGATTTTTGGATGGACCTTTTTCAGACAGCCTTTTTTGAGAACAAGGCAGAATTCCTCCAGCAGGCAGTTCTTTGACAGGAAAAGAGTAGCTTATTGGAGGGATACAACTCGATATAAAACACTCTTTTTGCTCTGTCCACTTGATCCAGGAGATTGCTTAATGACCACAACCAGGAGTGCTAGGACTGCATTTGTTAAATAAATGAGTTGTAATATTTTGCTTAATGACTGTTTCACTTAATAACTGAAGATTGTTATCTCACTTGTGGCTGTACGTTGAGGACTACCTGTACTTATATGTTATCAGTTAAAGTAAAAAGGTTTTGCCTAATAAAACATTTCTCATCTTTTTAATTCAATGCTGATCAGATAAAACAGAAAATCAGGTTTGTAAAGATTTTAATTAGATTAAAAGTATATAAATTTGATTGTTAAAAGTATGACCAATTAAAAGCTTACTGATATGAGAACATTTAAACTTTTTCAAGCATTACTTACCTGAGGGGCTTCGCTCAACAGATCTCCGCCCTGCAAAGTCTTCAAATGTTGTTGGTTGGATTTTAGCAGGGGTATATGTATTTAAAGAACACTTTCTTTCTGTAATGGATTCAATAAATGATGGAGAACCTAAAAGATTAATGGGGCAGGATAAGTTCTGTAACAAAACCACATTATTTTTTTTAGCACTGCTACGGAGAAATTTCCTCAGTAGAGAACAATCAACCTGTGGAATGGCTTGCCTTCAGAAGTTGTGGGTGCCCCATCAGTGGAGGCTTTCAAGAAGAGACTGGAGAGCCATTTGTCTGAAATGGTATAGACTCTCCTGCTTGAGCAGAGGGTCAGACTAGATGACCGCCAAGGTCCCTTCTAACTGTTATTCTATGTCTATGTGAATCTTTAGGCAATAAAATTACTCAATCTCCCTTAGATCATGAACCACATCATTGAAACACTGGACAGATCGTCTTTGGAATGGTAGTGGAAGTACACTTTCTGGAATTTTCAGTCATCAGTATAAGCAGCTGGATATTGTTTACTGTTGTACATTTGGCTATAGGTTTATTCTTTTTTTTAAAATTCATTAGATTTATCTCTTGTTCTTTCAGGAGTTCCAGACACTATACATTATATATTATCTTCTAGTGAGTTTCCGTGGAGTTAAATCTGGGTCTTTCTCTCATAATCCACACCTTATGATACTACCTTATGATATTACTTCGACTGTTCAAAATTATGACCAAATGGACTTACAACCCATGTCTAAAATTACGGCATAGTTCTCTCACTTGACAACCGTCAAAATTTGCAACCGTAATGGGAAGGCTTATGTGATATTGTAATTGCAATATCATATAAGTTGGTACATGGAAAAGTTTGTAAGTTCTCTTGAGCCTTCAGATGTAGGTGAAGCTGATTGAAAAAGTAGTCTTGAACAAGAGATTGTTGCTGTGGATGGAATAATACAAGCAACTTAAGATTATGGGGATCTTCAGTATTTGTAGAGGTGGAAATAACCTTTGTTATTATATATTCTAAACACATAAATTTGGCAATGTTATAGTATTGTTAAGCAAGTTTCAGCTGAGCAAATCTATCAAAATCCTAAAGCAAAGGAAAAATAAGAAATGCATATTTGTTTGGAAATTGTCTGGCATCCACTAAAGGTCTGGCCATCAAAATGAGTTTTTTCAACAGGCCTTAGGATGGAATATGTACCCTGCATTGTTTGGAATCAAGGTTTTTTAAAATTAAATCTATACAAACAAACAAGCAAATTAATACAATTGTAAGGTAGCCCCTTCTGTAATCTGAATTTTGTTTATCTTAGACATTGTTTTGTACAGTATCTGTGTCTTAGATTCTGTTCTTCTAAACCTTAAGTATATAAAGAGATACGTAAGGAACTCAAAGTGCTAATTCTCATTTTTAATGATTTGTCTACACTTAGCAATGTTTTGCAGTTTGAAAAATAGAATGTATAGTAAATAATTACGAAAGGAAGCTGTAGATGTACGTGGAAAATTTTCACACGAGGTTGAGGCTGTAATTGAGGCAAGAAATTCATCCACTTGCTTTAAAGACAAGGAGTTATGGAGAGTTTCTAGAGGACAAATTGAAGGCACCATGGAATATAATTCAAAGCCTAAAAAAGAAAAAAAACCACAGATTTTTACCATAAAAGCCCTGAAGCACTGAATTCTTTTTTTTTTTGGGTAGTAAAGTGATCTACAAAAGTTTAAAGGTACAATAGGAAAAAAAAAGTACCCGAGGCCATGTGTAGTGAAATATGTTTCAACAGAGCAATTTTCTGATTTTGACAATTCTTTTGTTCTCATCAAAAGTAGTTCCAAAATTTTGCCTGATTCTACAGTGTAAATTTTCAGAGATAGTACACGTCAAACAGGAGAATAAAGAATGGCCAAAAATCACTCAAGTATATAAATACATATAAATACACTGACCACTTCACAAACTAAAGCAATACTTAGACCAAAGGATTCAGAGGTTATTTCACATGAAGCTTATAATTCTATATAATCTTAATAGAACATGCATATTTAAATTAGCAATTTATCCATAACTTACATAGCTGTAATCTTACAGTCACATATATATGCATTTTAGCAAAAGACCTATTTAAGAATTAGTTAAGTTAATGTTGAAATATATCCTATGAAACTGTTTCCCACCCACATTTGAAAATAATTTGGAAGGTTTTAAATTATACAATTCTGAGTTAAAATTTAAGAAAGCTCCTTTCATAAAATATCAACATGCAAGACTTTACATGTGTTAAATAATACTTGCCTCATTAATTATATAATTATTTTAGACAAAACTATAGGTATTCTACTATTTAATAAGAAAACTTAACAAATAAACAAATAGTTGATTTTGTGTATATGTATACATACAGACATACATGTGAGATTTAAAGGAATTTCATGAACTGATTATGACAGTGGCCCACAAAATGATGTCCATATATTATATTGTTTAAAGAATGAAACTGTATTTCATTCAATAATTTAGATCTCTAAATTATTTTCAAGGCATTTATTTCAAAAACAAGGACACATTTAAAATGTAATATTAATGTTAACACAATCTATCAATGATTTCAATATCACTTTTGCCTCATTTTTTTAAAAACCTGTAATATTTCATATGTAAAGTAATATTTATTAAGGATATTTAGGCATTTGGTTTAATTGTAGCAATTAAGTTTCTATGGATAATTCAAATTAATTGTATTTAATGCTTGGTAAAATAAACTACAACAGTATACATGCAGGCAAGCGCAAACCCTTTCTTTGCATTACAGTAAATTCCACAAGAACTGCAGCTTTTCTTTACCAGAGAAAAATCTATAAGCACAAGTAACTCCAGGATTACAAGAAGGAATTTTATAACAAACTATTTTTTCTCTTAAAGAGCTCATGCCTATCCAAATGCTTAGATATCAGTACCTTGGAAAAAATGTAGAGGAAAATTGTGTTATAATTAGTATCTTTCCTTGGCTATAGAGTAGTCACGCAAATACTCAACCTTTAGCAGTTCTATTATCTAATTATCAAATGCTCTTAGATATTTCCTAAGAGGCTGTTTCTGTGAAAAGAAAAAGAAAACTTCTTTCTTAAGTTAATGTCTTAAAAACAAGCCCAGCTTTTAATTAAACAATAGTTCTAGGGTGATTTTTATTGCAAGATATACCTCTATCTCAAAATGGAAGACAATGAAAGGGTTAGCGCAGCAAGAGAAAGCCACCCTGCCGTCTTACATTTGTAAGCTATAAAGACGTACCACTGAAGCCTAGAAATTCCTCAGAGGAAACCGACCAGCACCTATAGAGGTCTGGATGCTCTGCACAGAGGCCCAGAAAAGGTAAAGCACTGTCAGTAGGTACTGATTTCACCGTATTTCTTTTACTCAAGATGAAAAAAAAGGGAAAGACTGAAAAAAAGGTTAGGGTTACCAAAGTCAAGAGAAAGAGAGGCTCCAATGAAAAGGTGAAGAAAAGACAATAAACCACACCTGTCTCTAAGAGTCAGTACCAATGTATCAAAAATATCTTTAACATTCAAATGAATACCTAAAGCATACAATAATTTATTAAAGATACTTAGAAACATATTTAATAGATCAGAGAAAGCTTTGTAATATAGTTGTGCATAATATACAAAGTATATTAAGAACATAATTTAGGTGAAATGTATTTAGCTATTAGAATTTTCTTGCTTATGTAAATATGTAATAGTTAACATTAAAAATCCAACGTTGTTGCTTTGCATTATTGCATTAAGCTTCTCTCTCTTTTTAGTTGGCTTAATTTTAGAGCTCAAACATGTTTTCACATGTTCCAAACAAATTTCCAAATCCATAAAGTATTTAAAATATATACAAAATGTCTTCAAAAATATTTTTCATAACTAAAGTAGACCTGTTACAGGTAGTCCTTGCTTTCTGACTGTTACTTAACAACCATTTGAAGTTATGATGGACTCAAAAAAAGTTACAACTATCCTCAAGTTACAATTGCTGCACCATCCTATGGTCACATAATCACAGTTCAGGTGCTTGACAATTTGCAACCTGGTGCACTATCCCATGGTCACATGATCACATTTTACAACTTTTTTGCCATTTTCTGGCAAAAAACACCCATTGGATAAGCTGGATTTGAAGTTATGAACATGTGATTTGCTTAACAATCATTTAATTTGCTTAACAACCACAGTGAGTCACTTAACCATTGTAAAAACAGTCATAAAATCAAGTCCAGTCATACGGTGACTCAACTTCGGACCACAACAAATTATGACGAAAATTCCAGGCTCAACTATGATCATAAGTCAAGTATTTCCTGCGTTATTTAGATTGTTTCTAATAATCAAGTGTATCAAAGAGTTAACAATAATTCTGTAACTTCAGTAAGACCCCACATTTCTTTTTTACTTATTGATTTTTTTTCTTACTTAATAGTACTGGAAAATATGGAATTAAGGACTAAGGGAGCATTATTATTGTGTGGCAGTCAGTTCAGTTTCTGTAATAAAAAGATTCACTCTGGAAAAGTTTGTGCAAAATGTTTCATATGGGAATTGAAAAAGGCTGTTTTCCCCCAACATTTAATTTTAACAACAAGAACAGTTTTGAATTCATTCACAGTCTTGAAGGGAATTCAGCTATATATTGATTAAATAAAACCCGGTTCCATCATAATGGGAAGATGATTTAAATAAGGGAAACAACTCATGATAATGTTAGTATAGTGTACTGTTTTAACTTTTATTTTAATGCAATGCAATTTCAAGAAAGATGATTGATAGATTTCATTTTAAATGACAATTTAAATTAACAAGGTGCTCTTATCAATAACTGTTAATGAAATTAAATAAACAGTACCCCAAGTTTAAAGGCAGTGTAGCTTGGGGTGCTGGAGACAAAAAGAAGTAGAAATGCCTTTTCTTTTTTGCCTTCTGCAATTCTCAACACCACCTGATGGTTGCTATTGGAAACAAAATGCTTAAGAAAATACACTTTAATCTGATTTAGCAAGACATTTTTTTATGCTGTGGTACAAAGGTTCAGGATGAAAATATCTAATGCAGCAAGAAGGCAAAGAATATTATGAAGAGAGTCCAAGGAGCTTTAAGATCAGAAAAGTTTTTAAAAACATTAAGATGTATTCATTGCAACAGTCATTTGGATGAATGTGTATAATTAGACTTGAACTAATTTTTCATATTATTTCCCCAAAAGATTTGATGTGTGAATTAAAAAAAATAAAATTAATATATGAAAAGGGATTAATTAATTGCCATACCTAATAATTGGATAAATGTCTATGTGCTTAAGATGGAATGTAGAAAGATAGTGGAATAATAATATGCATCCCATTTTTGAGAGGGATGAAGCAAGGGAATATTTTTTTTAAATAAAAGCAAAACATACCATTGGTTGGGTGTCGAGCAAATGTGATAGAAAACCTTTTAACAGCAGAACCACGTGTGGTGTCTGAGAAAGAGAAAAACAGGTACCTGAAATTCAAACCAGCTACCGGAGAAGAGGGACATTTCAAGAAAAGACAGGAAGGTGGGAAGAAGGGAAATTTTAAAAAAAAGGTTAGAATTAAGTGGCATGCAAAAGGTATTGGAAAAAGTGCATAGGCCAGATAGATTTAAAAATAACTTTTGCTTGAGATTAACTAGGATTTGAATGGAGTGCATGGATTTAAAGGAGTAACTGCAAATTCGATGCACAAAATTATGCATGATTGGCATTTAATGTTCAGGTAGTGACAGCAGAAAAAAGGTGTATGTGTTTTTATTCTCAAATATGTTAGAAAACATTGCAATACCATTCAAAATTTTGTGCTGTCATTTCCATTAACTGTCCAAAGCCTAAACTATAATTTTAAAACATCTATATTTTTATTGTTTCATTCCTTACCAATTTCAAGAATTTTCAAAATACATTTTTCAAAACACTTTTGAAGTGATACTTCATAACATTAATATTTTTATAGATTGTATTTCTTAAAGCTTTTATTCAGAAGATATGTTACAGAAGAACTGAAGAAACATTAACCACAACCTAATGCTGAAAAAATAAGCAGTAAGATTCACTGTACTTAAAGTGCCAAATAATAACCTAGCTTTCCTCTCAGTCAAAAGATTTAGGCCTTTTTTAAAGTTTTCCTTAGTGTGCAATATAGAGGGCATGTGTAAATGTAAATGCATGTGCGAAAGTGTGCACATACCATCTATGCAGCCAGAAGAAGTCAGCTTTTTACGATGAGTACGAGCATAATCCTGTAGATTAGGTGCACTTGAAGACCCCCCGAGCACTGAGGTGCTAAACAGGCTCGCACAGTGAGACCCTGATGGGAGTTAGAGAAAATACATACAAAAACCAGGTGTTCTTCTATTCATATTGGGATGCATGCAGCATGCAAGCACTTTGATCTTACCACACAGAAGGCACCTTGTGGCATTGCCTTGGACAGATTTACATTATGCTTGTAGCATCTTAGTGATATTTACAGTAATTTCCTATAATAATTTGTGTTTAAAGTTCTTTTCACCAAAGATAAGGTTGTCCTTAAATGAAGGATAAACAAACTTGGCAAAGGAAAAGCAGGCAATATAAAATAAAAAGAGTGGAATTATAAAGGTTAGATTTCAGAAACTGTACTTGAACTGGAAAAAAAATGAAGATAGAATTCTAGATACAGCAGAACTGAACACATATTCGTATGCAAATTTTCCTGGAATTCTTGAGTATTTATCAAACAATGTGCTTGTGGCTTACATCCATTTGGGTCTTTGGTAGATGGATCCTATGAAATATACCCAGTAGCTAAATTCACTCTACTTGTATTAAAATATATTAATTTCAAATTAATATTGAAATTGTATAAAACAATTTTTGCTAATAACTAAAAACTTACTTATAAAAAGTAATATTAATATACAATAACACAAGGTTTTTTTCTGTGGCATATCTACACTATCTAATTCACATTTAAAAGTTACAAAAGAGGCTACTGTAGATGCAATTTATTTTTTTCAACTATTGATATAATGCGTTTCTCAATTGAACTTGTAACAGGGGAAATTTCCTACCATATTTGAAAACTGATCTATATAACTTTAACCATATATGCCCATAACTGCAAGGAGTTGCAGTAGCCATTGATGACCTAACAAAAAGCAAAACATTACTAGCACCTGTGATGATGAAACCCATCCAATGTAAACGAGTGCTACATCTGTAGCAAAAATGTTGGAACCAAAGATGTACCTTCACTTATGCACATAAGTAGATCAGGTGTTTTTTTTCCACATTGACAATACGATATAGCATAGAGAGGAAGACTGGAAATTAGAAAAAGTAAATTCAAAAAACCGAGAGCACCTGATGTATATACATTTGTCTAAGGCAGGGGTCAGCAACCTGAAACAGTGAAAGAGCCACTCGGAACCGGTTCCCTCACAAAAGGAAAAACTGGGAGCCGCAAAAATGTGTGCACATGCGCGTACATGCGCACATGTGCAGAACAGGGTTTGACTGAAGAGTGGAGCCAAGGCAAGATATGCGCCTACCCTGCATATTTGAATTGATTGGTTGAACTTTTTTAGTCCCACTTTTTTTTTGGGGGGGGGGAAACTGCACATGGCAGAGGACTGGGAGCCGCAGGAGACGGCTGAAAGAGCCGCATGCGGCTCCGGAGCCGCGGGTTGCAGACCTGTGGTCTAAGGTAACTTCTGATATGATTTAACACCAAATAGGCTGCATTGAGGGACTAAAGAATTTAATAGAGAAATACAGAAATTTTAAACTGGTTACCTGTCAAGTTATTTGCCAATATTTATAATTCTGGATGTTCTGAAAGTTATACAAACCAGATCATCTATATCTAACAACACAAATAATCAACAATGTACTACTGACAACATATTAGGTTGCAGGAAGTGAATGCTGAGCCTAAAAAGCCTCTACATTTGCTTTGTTAGAAGACTAGTTCCGCTGAGCTGGTTCTCTTTCCCAGTTAAAGAGTGTATAAAAAGAATTTTAGCTTTGAAAACTGGTAACTTGTGATTACTTTTTCCTTTCTTCCTTCATCATCCCTTTTTGGATTTGTGAAATCATTTACTGTAAACCTGTAAATAATTAATGGCTTTGTTGGTTTCTGATTTTTATTGTAACACGCCCTGGAAATCTTTTTAGATGAAGAAGGCAATAATGCTTTCAATATTGATAATACCATAAAGTATGATTTAATAAAATCAGTATCCTTCTGCAGTATTATTTAGAAAACAGTATTTGGATTAAAATAAAATGTGCTATAAGACAGCAGTTACAATATCTATCTATGTTTATATACTGAAAGCTGTAGTTGATGGAATTTGGGGTAGTGCAAAGAACTTTTACTGTTGTTTTAAAGAAAAAAGGAAGATAGCAAATAAGAAAAATAAGAATGGCTTGATTTTCAAGAGCATCTTAATTGATACAAAGGAATATCATCCCAATAATCTTAGTGTTTTTGGTATTAATCCAATATCAGTTGGTATTAAAATTAGTGTGATGCCAAATTTCAGACCTACAAGTTTTATCAGAACAATATTAAAACCAGGGTACTTCTATTTCAAAAAATTGGGATTTTATTAGATATACATACCTATACTACTGGTCTTTTGCTCCACAATTGTTCTTGGAGGTCGAAAAAGACTATTATTTTCTGATGGTGCCTGGACATAAGAAAGAGATAAATAAGGAAAGCAGTCTAATGGGCTGGTTGAATCCATTAAACTTGAAACAGCCACCTGCTAAGACAGACAAGTATTAAAAAGCCATACAATGGGTTAGTAGAAATACCAACATAATATGAAAGATCATGCAATTATTGCTGAAGGGGTTCCATTTCACTCATGAGATCCTTGCAATGAAGTGGTGCAAGCAGGCATTCATGATAAAACAGGACAGACACCAAGAAAATTATGAAAACACAGATCATTTTAGTTTAGTTTACCAAATGAATACTCCTAAACTGCGCCTGTATTGGAAGGGGGGGGGGGAAAGGAAACACAGACAGGCTGATGAAGTCACCATACAATCACTGAACCATATGCAGCCCTACGAGAATGAATTCCTGATGTTCAAAACTTAATACTTATTCTCTACACATCAAAATATTTTAAGTCGAGAGCAAATAGAAACAACAGTTTCTTAAAGAAAAGTTTTCACAACAGAACACCATCCGTTGTTTAGTATAAACAATACAACTGCTTTAAAGTATTAGCCTTTGGACTAACGTATTTAACTAAATATACAATATTATATTCATTTTCCCATTTCAGCATATTTTATACGACAATGGGTGAAGTACTGTGAGGAGGAGGAGGAGGAGGAGGAGGAGAGGGGGGAGGGGGGAAAAGTATATCCAGTTAATGTATGGAGAAAATAATGATTAGTACTAATGATTTTTTTTCCTGCACAGTTAATGACAACTGAAAATATTATCTATTTCTAACCCCAAATATAGCATAATCCAATTATTTCCAAATCATTCAGTTTTGCCTGCCACCAAATTAGATGCTCTGCTATTATTTATTTAGGAAAAAAAGCCTTGAAGGACAGCTAAGCCAGAGCTTAGGTCTGTTTCATTAGGCTGCAACCCATAATAATCCATACAGTGCTGAAAGAAACTAATTCCATACCCAAATACGTTCAGTGAAAATTGTGTAGGAAAAAGCGAACAAAAATAAGACATGCACTTGCTTTTTTCCCCCCCAGGCATTTTTGGAAGTAACTATTATTTTTAAAATAATATTTTAATGGAAGGTGAAGTAATTTACTTTGAACAAAATCCAGAACAAGGGATTAGATGTCCTTAAAGACAATTGGTTCCTGCTTGGAATGCACAGTAACGTTTAATGAAGTAAAGTTTAAAAACCTGTTGCCATGAGCCAAAAATACTGGATGTGAAAGCCAATGATTTAGGGGAGACAGGGGAAGAAGTGATTTGTTCCCCTGATCTGCGTCTTCGACGCCCAGTACCCACACCACTGGTATGATGCAGCCACTCTGGGCTAGACACACTCAGGGGGCTCTCTTCCTGGAAATGAGAAAGGGGGCAAAAAAACAGCAAAGCATGCAACGTTAGAGTCAGAGCTAAATGATAAAAAAAATAAAATATAGTTCCACTCTTTTCTAAATAGCTCGATTCTAACCAAACAAAACCCATCAGCAACTATTCAGCTACTGGTTTTGCTTCAGGTACATCAGCAATATTAATAGTGATTTTTAAAAGTCTACACAGAAATGAGTAAAACTGTGTGTGTATGTCTGTGTGTTTTAGACATAAACATAATTCTGGGTAAAACATACACACAAACACATACATACACTTTTGCTGCATCTTCTACCATTAATGGAGTATTCTTATGAAATAAAATTAAAAACTCTTTGGAAATTATATAACTGAACTTTGATAGCAGTAGCAGATAACTTCTTAAAGCTGAAGATATACATTATTAACTTTTTCTAATTAGAAATCAGTGAAATCAATAGTCTGGTTAAGCCTTATTTTTCTTTTGGTTTTAAGTGCAGATAAATGAACCAAATCAGTCACCAGTAAAAAAAAACTTCCACATCAACAATGTTCCATACACGTAAATCTCAATACAGTAGATCACTTGAAAGATTGTTAAGTATTAAGTATCAAGATCAAGTTCACAAGGAATATTTTCTTTAAAAAAATAACATTTTTTGTTTATAAATGACAAAATTACAAATAATTTATGTCGATATACACTGATGGTAACAATCTCAGGATCTAGAGAAAAAGTGAGTAGAAGTCATTTTATGAAATATGTTTGTAACAAAAATATTTTATTTTAAATAAGATTTTTCAGTATTTTTCTTTGAGATGAAAAGAATTTGACAATATCCTTTAAATGTATACAAACGATGCCTTCAAAAGAAATGTAATAAAGTGTAACTGTAACAATATTTTCAGGCTTCCATATTTAAGTTTCAAATAACTACCTTCAGTAAATAAAGA
This sequence comes from Vipera ursinii, assembly GCF_947247035.1. Taxonomy (NCBI): domain Eukaryota; kingdom Metazoa; phylum Chordata; class Lepidosauria; order Squamata; family Viperidae; genus Vipera; species Vipera ursinii. The sequence goes on from NC_139513.1 coordinate 249,979,212, forward strand.
TTTTAATTGGTATAGAACTAATAGAACTCACATGTATAAATCAAAAACTAGAGAGGATAGGTATAATACTGTTATAGCAGATCTTTTTGCATCCTGAAAGAAAGCATGTTTCAAAAATATTCATATATTATTACAAATTATAAGCTGTTGAAATTTAATAAAAGTATTTATGCTATTATAGTAATACATTTTCCCATTATTGTAAGCGACAAATGCTATGGAAATATAGTAAAGGAAGGACAGGTTACAGAATTTGGTTACAACAGACCAGCTAACTAAGAAGTGTTCTTATGTCAAAAGAATTCAGTGCAATTGCTAGATGAAAGATAGGAGGGCTCAAAATAACAAGACATACATTATGTACAGCAATTGTTGGAAAATAGAAGTTTATGTCACAAGAGCTAACACTGAATTGTCAATGGACAGAAGGAAGAGCCCCTACAAGTAAAGATTTGGAGACGTCTGCAGCAACAGTTACTGGCTTCAAAATGGAAGTGTGCAATGTGTGCAAAGCACATTATGTTGTGATTCAGGGTCAGCCTGTGGGTTCGGCAGTTGGGTCGGACGACTCAGAGGAGGAGGAGGGGGGTGTTGAAGACCTTGCTGAGGGGGTTGAAGATCTTGCTGATGAGAGCCCTCAGCCAGGCCCCTCCCACTTGGTCACCATGGAGACCCAGCTGTGTGAGCCTGACAGCGTGGATGAAGATGACCCACAGCTGGCCCTGTTCAAGGACGCCCGACGCAGGAGGCAGTCAATTAGGAGTAAACAGAGGAAGGCAATGGGGCTCCTCGGAAGGAGGCAGAGAGAAGCCACGCCCTGAACTCTATATAAGGGGAATGTGTGGGAGGGCTGGTTTGCTGAAGGCAACCGCTTGGATAGTTCCTGTTTCTTAAAGCTCCTGTTTGTCTTGTTCCGTTTGTTTTTGTAGCAATAAATTTGGCAGGCGTAATTCCAGCCTCTTGCCTTCTTGTAAAAGGGGTTGTCCCTGCCTTTTCTGCAGGGCCGGTAGCAGGCTGGTACAGAACACATTAAAAGGGGCTAGGGCTTTCGTTTTGAAGCCAGTGACTGTCACTGTGGATGCCACTGAAGGCAGCTTAACTGATTATGTTTGCTACATTTAAGCACCGTTTAAGCAATTCTCTCTGCCAAACCTGAGCTACTGTTCTTATAATGGTTACTAATAGACCTTTATAGACAGACAAAACTTGCACAAAGCAGAAGATATTTTTTTAAAGACTGAGAGGAATGGCAGGTAGTACAAAGACTAATAAATTCTGCCAAAATCTTAAGACCTACAGCAGACAAAGGAAGATTTTCTATAGTTCAACCATGCCATAAGAAACACCCATGGACAGTTTGGACAACTGACCACTTCTGCTCCGGAATACAAAGCGGAAGCAAAGAAGGTTTGTTGTCAAACCACTACTTCCAGATTATCTAATGCCTCAGTTTTTCCTACGTAAGCAATGCCAATTACTCTTTAACTGTTTGGATATTTTTTTTTCTCTTCAAGTCAGTTTTTGACTGCTTCCAACTGCCTGGTCTTTTCCCTGCAGTTTTCTTGGCTAGATTTTTCAGAAAATCCTGCTTCCCTGGGCTGAGAGGGAATAGCAATAGCACTTAGACTTACAGTATATGCCACTTCATAGTGCTTTACAGCTCTCTCTACAGAGTCAGCATATTGCCCCCAACAATCTGGCTCTTCATTTTACCGACCTTGGTAGGATGGAAGGCTGAGTCAACCTTGAATGGGTTCAGCAGTGAGCTCCCAGCAGTGAGCTGAATTAGTCTGCAATACTGCATTCTAACCACTGTGCCACCACAGCTCATGACTGCCCTTGCCTAAGACCAGTCAGCTGGCTTTTTGCCTGAAGTGGGACTAGAACTCATGAACTCTAGTTTTCTAGCCCAATGCCTTAACCCAGGGGTAGGCAACCTCGGCTCTTTTATGACTCATGGACTTCAACTCCAAGTTGAAGTCCATGAGTCATAAAAGAGCCGAGGTTGCCTACCCCTGCCTCAACCATTATACCAAACTGATTGCAGTACTTCTGTTTAAACTAGTTAAAAAATACTAAAATTCAGTTACATTACATTGCCAAATGTTTTGGAATTACTGTACTTGTATTACTCTTTCCTCAGAATTAAAATGTAAAATATTAGCATACAGGATATGATGTAGTTTGGGGTTTTTCTTCAGCCTTTGAAACCATTCATAAAAAGGTCAGTGAACATCTTAATCTGTTTCACTACTGAGAAATAAGTTTATTATAGCAAATCTCTCTTCCTGAGTCAGACCACCTCATTTTACGATTTTTTTGCTAATCCATATTCCAAATGTCTAGGAGCATCTCAATTTTTTATTGCATGTGGAATCAGGATTAGGTTCTCTATAGGGTCACATGCAGTTTTATAATTTAAAATTTAGGCTAAAATTTATTTTCATTAATGGCTCGCTTGTCTCTCTGATTCTTCTGGATACATTTCTATTATCTTGAAGAAACATATTCCAAATCTAAAATATTGTGAACTCTTCTGTCCAACTTTTGGTTTTCCTTAGGTTTGAGATAAAATGGAACTAAGGTAAGTATATATTTGGCAAGAAAAAAAAATAGAACATCTTCCAAAAACTATGACAGTAGACTATTGGGAAGAATTTCAGCCTATTAATACCGCATTTCTACCTCAGTGGAGAGTGCTTAATTTGGCCAGATTTGATGCTGTGCCATACCTATTTGATATTTTACATACTGTAGTTCAAATATTCTCAGCAGGTTATAATCATGTCATTAAAACATCCATGGTACAAAATAAATGAAGTATGCAATTGTAAATAATCTTAAAAAGTTTAAACAAAAAAATAAAAATAGTAGAAATAATCAAGCAAGCAATCAAGAAAGATGACATCATGTCAACATAAAAAAGGCTTCTGAATTAATTTTTAAAAGCCTAATAAGTGTCAAAGAATGGAAGCGAGTACAATCTTCTGGTGCAAGAGTAATTATGCCATACCTGGTGAAGGAAATTGAGCATGTTATGCATGTATTGCTGTATTGTCAATTTTACACAGCCAGAAACACTGATTTAATATTCCCACTTTATCCAATTGTGCCAGTATGACTCAAAGCTGATTAATTCCCAGAAATCTACAAAAGGTTCATTAATTCTGTTCTATAACTACTATTCAGAGTAATGCAGACTTTCCTGAGATGTTTAAAAACTTGATTTTCCCTTTGCTTCCTTGAGTATCTTCCTGATTAAGTATAATATTATAATTAAGTAAATTATATACAAGAGTATTGTGGGAATGTGTGCACCAATGGAACACCTCAGAGGCCAGATTAGGTATAGACTGCCATGGAGAAAATCTATCTTTATGGTTGCTAGGAGTTGACAGTGATTTGATGGTACATAATCAATCAACTAACCACTATAATACTAGTACGTTTTCTAATTTTTCAGTATCACGAACATTAATTATATTGATTAGTTGGGGAAGAACTGTAATTTAAAAAATTACTGGGATATCTAAACTTACTTCTGCTGAACCCATTTTCCTGGGTCTTGAAAGGGGTGACTTCCTGTGTATATGGATTGGATCTGACACCATTGGCTTGAACATCATTACTGAACGATCAGTTTCATCTCTTTTATAAGCATGGGGGTCCTCATCATTCTCATTTCTATGGGATGTTTGTTTTGAATCATCGTTCTACAAGAAAACAGATATTTCATGTGATATAAAATTTCATCAAGCATACTAAAAGCATAATTCCTCTGAATATTAAATACCATGACCCTAACCAGAATTGTACAGTGTTGCGACTATGACATACTTACAATGTCATTCCCATTCAGTTATTAATCAAGTAATGTTAAGAGAGACACCTGTGATTTTACTGCCAGCTTCTCCATTGACTCTGCTTGTTGGAAGCCAGTTGCAAAGCACACAAATGGAAATCACATGACCGCAGGCAGGACACTGTAACAGTAAATGCCCACCAGCTGCAAAGTGCCCAAATCTCTATCACTTTACCGCGGGGATTTTGTAAATGTGAGGATCAGTCAGGAAATTATTTTTTAAGTGCCACCGTTAATTTCTAATGGTCAGTTAAACACGACAGTTCTTAAGCAAGATCTATTATATCTTGTCCATATTGAAAAGCACTCTAAATCAAACATACCTAATAACAAAGGTATTAATTCTATTATAACAGCAGTCTAATTCAATTTGTAATGCAAGTCCTTGCTAATTATCACTTGATAGACTGGCTTCTGATTTTTATACAATTACATGGAAAAAGTACAATACTGACTGCCTTAAAATAGTTAAGTACATCTCCAAATATATTTAAAAGAAGTTTCTAAACTTAAACCAAAAAGAAAACTGGAGATTTTTATTTAAGCAACCAAATGCTGTGAAATGACATGAAAAGTGCTCTTAAGTTTCATATGAGAAACATTTCTAAAAACACTTACCTCCCGTGAAGCAGGTCTGTAACCAAAACCTGATGGTAAGTTTTTATCTTCTTCACAGCCTTTAGCTCCTGGACTAAAATGTAACTCCACATGGAAGCGTTCTTCTGACGAAACCTCCTAAATAAATGGATGTCAGGTCATATTCTGACTATATGTAATTGGCTTTTGTCTTAAATTATTTTTTTATTGTTTCCTTACCTTATTTGGATCTTCATACAGCATGATAACTATTTGGGTCATGTAATTGAGTTCACTGACAACATTGAGATAATCCATAGCTCTCTTCCACTGTTCATCTTTTGATGCCTTAGATAAAAAAAAACACGTACATACCATTTGTTTAGTATTGTCTCTGTGTTGATCCCCCTTTTTACCTTAACACTTATATTAAACTAATTGTATGTTGCAATCCTAAGCGAACTTACCATATAGGAACTCTGAATGTATTTTCAATTGATCTATCTTATAATTCATTTTTATATATTAACTTATCAAGTGATGACAAGCAAAACATCAGAAAAATAAAGACACATAGCCAGCCAGAAATTAGTCTTAAAACATTCACTTTTTGCATATTATTTTTTAACTTACTAGCAAATTCAGTAACATGCACACCAGGCTATTAAGCTTGTTCAACAAAATATGGCTTTAAACCTTAGTTTAGTTCTATCTTTTAACTAGTATTTTAATCTGTTTTAGATCACAATGAAATCACAAAAAGGTGATTAGATCACCTTTAGATCACAATGAAATCACAAAAAGATTTTTGCAAGCTATATCAGTCAATGTTTCCATTATTGAAATGGTTAGAAGTCAACTGTGATGACTCTCTAGATAATTCTTCAGGTTATTTGCTGAAAGAAAAAAATATTACTGAATAAGTAGTTTATTGAGTTGATTATTAAATGTGCCTACTTGTATATCTTCAGCGATTCTGAAAAGGAATACCACTGAAACACTTACATCACATAAAGAACCATAGCGAAGAGTTGAAAGCAAAGAATGGACATGACTCTCACTGGTGAAGTACAGCCTAGTTCGAACATGACGTTCAGGAGACATAACCCCACTAGAATATCTAAAAATAAAATTGCAGAAGTGAGTAAAGGGCACCATACATTGCATCTAAATCTAAAAATCTAAAATTTCTAGATCTAAACTCTAAACATTAACTAACAAACGTTCCCACAGTTTTCTACTAATAATAATGAATTAGGCACACCCTTTAAGCTTCTGTATGAATTTTCTCCTATTCATGATTAATTCACCTAGGCATAAAACAATATATTTTTGGTTTTTTGTGCTTAAATTTTATACAGCCTTTATGAATACATACTTACCTTGGACCTAAATTTCAAGTGGGGGAACTCTGAAATCTTAATCAGTGCTACATTTATGTTTAAGAAAAATATATGCTTTATACTCTGAATTATCTGAAACCCTTGTTTTAAGATGCAAAATATAATGCTGTATTTGAAAATCTGCACACCCTTCATCAAAAATAAAATCAGAACCTTTGCCTAGAAGCTAAACTGCAAGTGTGACATGTGAGATATTAAAACTTAATTACCTTTGAAAGTAATGGAAATTAAGTTCAAGTGTCTCAATTTACCATATTTGCGATCATGTATAAATGAAGACCATAGGTTTTTTAATGCTTAAATTATATAGATTTCATATAAGGACTGGAGGCTATCATTTTAAACTAAACATTTAGCTAAATTTATTGTGATTTAAGGGCTTTAGTAATGTCCAAAAAAATAGTTTAAAAAACTTACAAAGGATGGAGTTTGTTAACAGTATCATCATCCTGAGTCCTCTGAAGATCAGACCGAATTTTCCTCAAAAGTGGATTGCAGTAACCTTTAGCAATCTCTAGTTTTTCAGCCTCAGTAATGCCATATTCCTTAAGTGAAAAAAATGTGAAAATAAACTTGGATACTCCTGAAAATTCCCTATCAATCTAGAACTCAGTTGGTTAGATAAGTACATATTTCTACCTAAGCCCTTAATGAGATAATTTCACTTTCAGATAATATCACAGTAGTAAATGGTGATAGGTATGAGCCTCTGATCCTTGTCCTGCTGCTGGATCTGCCTCTGGACTAAAAAACAAAATAAACACTGCAGTTCTTTGCTAAGTTGTAAAGTACTATTTTTCTTGAAGACAGGATGGCATGTCAACTCAGAGAGCAATGATATGGACGAGAACCCCTAGGATTAACCTACCCATAAAGCAGAATGGGACCTAAACAATTACAGCAGTAGAAAACTTGTTTCAACCTGAGTCCACATAGCTTTGAGCAGTGTTCTAGGGGTTGTATGCTAGTTAGTAGGACCATATATCAAAATAGGTGAGAACACTTGATAAGAATAAGCAGCCCCAGGCACATTTTTAGATACAGGTTCCTCCAGAAAATGCATCTACTGGATTCACTAGATACATTTTAAAGCCTTATTTTATGGCAGGGACAAAAGGTTAAAGATACAATATTCACTGGAGAGAGAATCAGTTATTCCTTCTTACCTCTACAGTAGTGGCCAAAATTGTGGAAACCTTTTGGGAAAAGTGTACAGTAGAAATTTTTCTTCCACCAATTTTTCTTCTAATTTCTTTATAACTGTAGCATTGTTCACTTAATAATACTATTTTACATCACTTTCTGGGCAACCAGTCAACTCTTTGCACCATTACTTTAATTTTATTACATTTTACAAGCTCACTAAATGAAAGAACACAAAAAACCCAACCAACTTGATAGCGATCACATAACACACTGACAAATGTCCTGCTCTAAGCTTCAATACATGACATCAATAACTGAATACTACTGTGATCTGACTGGCTCATTGCCAAAACAAGATGACACTTGATTGGCTCTCTAAACACTCATGCTCATTTGCTACAATCAGATGAAGGAAAGCTACCTGATATCAACCTAAGCAAGTTGGGCTTCCTTTTTCTGGTTATTTGGCTATAACTTTTCATAGAATTCAGTACAGATAATTGAACAAACTTTGTTGCATTACATTCTTGATTAAATTATGTTTCCATTGATGTATAACTTTATGGTACTACTCCAAAAAAAAAGTGGTGTTATTAGTCATCAAACCTCAAAAATACACTTTTCCCAAAAGGTTTCCACAATTTTGGTCACTACTGTATATTACACAATTTTAAATCACCACTGGATTCAGATGAGATATTTTAAAATGGAGCTTCTATGCAATAAAGATGTGGAGACAAGCTCATTTTTTTTGCTGACATTATGGCTAAAAACATCCCATTTTTTTATAGGATATTACAGGAGATCATTTATGTCCAGTGGTGGGATTCAAATATGTGAACAACCACTTCTCTGTGTGGATGCCGCTTTTGGAAGTCCATTCGGGCCTGGGCAACAAAAAATTAGTTACCGGTTCTGCTGAACTGGTGTGAACCGGCTGAATCTCACCACTATTTATGTCCCATCATCACAATATCATGAGGTGATAAAACGCTTTCACTTCAATTCTTAAAACAATTAAAACAAAATAATTGATTAAAATGGGGGAAGGGCAAACCCATGGGAAGAACTTTAGACAAAATGATGACAACACAGGTCTCATTATGAGTCTCAATTTTGGTCACATTGGCTTCCAGGTGCAAAATCACCACGATTTTTGTTCTGGATGATAACATTGCCTATTTGCTAAGTTCCAAATATAGGATCTGTGTTTATGTTGTTCCATGAACATTATTTTGTTAGTTTTTATTGTTATCTCATTTATAATAACAGAATTTATATTATCATTGTTATTTTGTACTCTAATTTTGTATTCTGTATGAATCAAATAGCTATTGGTAATAAAATAATTCTCTTTGCAAAATGTAACTTAAGACCATACAATTAGGTTACCTTCTACATCACGGGTGTCAAATTTATTTATTTTTTATTTTAAGTCCATTTATATCCCGCCCTTCTCCGAAGACTCAGGGCGGCTTACAAGCTTAGCAGTAACCTTCATTCTATGTATATGCCTGCTTATTAGGGCTTTCACACCCCCCCCAAGCGGCATTATTACAAAGTCAGCTTAATTGCCCCCAACAATCTGGGTCCTCATTTTACCTACCTCGGAAGGATGGAAGGCTGAGTCAACCTTGAGCCTGGTGGGATGCGAACCTGCACTAATTGCAGGCAGCTGGTGTTACTTAAGGAGGCATTAGCCCACTGCTCCACCAAGGCTAATATTGCCGGCCCGCAGGCCGGACACGTCATCCGGAAGCCACACCCACCCCATTGCCAGCAATGGCGAAACCATCCCAATACGTTGCGTGACGTCACATGATATTGCAAGTTTGACATGTCTGTTCTACATGTTAGCAATAACCGAATTCAAATCCATCTATAATTCCAATTCCTCTATTTCATTGATCATTTGCATTCCAATCACCCATTAGTACTGTTATTTGCTTTCTTGATACTGAATTTGGCAACCCTTGTAGTTTGCCAAATATTTTTTGATGTCTTCCATCAGTGCCACCACACAATGATGATCATTATTATAGATCCATTACCTCTAATCTAGATGATCCTGTTGTTTACTGTATATTATTAAAGTACCTACTTAGCAATATTCTTTGAGTATCATTACAATCCTATTTCCTTTAATGGACTCATGAATAGTGTATCGTGTAATCCTCATATTTTAATTTCTTGAACCGTGTTTTTGCTCCTTCTTATGGAGTAGATCTGAGTTAATCATAGGATACAAGCAATATGCCCCATGATTCTATTGGAAGCCACATTAAAATAATCTAGTTATTTGGATACAAGGCTACAACTAGGAGAGAACCTAATGAACTGTGTAGAATCCACAACTGAGTAAATAAATATAGCATTGCACCATTATTCTGGATTCAGTCTGTCAACAAGATGCGTGCCATTTTTTAAATATCAGATTCCTCAATTTAATAAGGGAAAGAGGCACTGCTTTTCAATTTGTGATAATTCATAAAAACTGCTTTATAAACTACAAATGCATTTTTAGACAGTAAATTTATTCATTTCCCTAACAGTTAATAAATATGGTCTGGAGAATATAGCTTTTTATTTTGATGAGAGTGTTATGTAAGCTGCAATGTACATACCTGAGGGATCACAATGTCAGCCAAAGCCTTTGACAGTCTGTATAATTCCATTGTATTTTCTAGCTTTAAAGAGACATTATGCTGAACATCATATTTTATGCAGTCATAGATATCTGGGATTTTACTTATATCATATTTTCCATTCTTTGTTTTAAAGTCTTTTTCAAGCTTGGCCCACCTACGCAACATTAGTTCCAATGTTTCACTGTGATAAAGTTGAATATCTAGTTGGACAAACAATTATGAAAAAGTGATAATGAGAGTTGATTAAAGTAACATAAAGGAATTTTACAATAGACATTAAAGAAATATTCCTACCCATTCCTTAAGCTTTAGAGCAACCAGTTTTCTTACAGCTTGGTTTTGTTTTATTTATTTTTTTACACATCCACACTTGTACTTCTGCCATTCTGGCATTAACTAAGCCTATTGCTATCTTCTTTCCTGCACAAGGTTACTGCTATTTTACTTACGTAGCCATCTACATCAGTGAAGTTAATTTGCTATTAATATATTAGAGTAGCTAAGAGTCATTGAGCAAACTATTACAATTTTTTATTCTGAAAGTTGTTCCTGAATAAAAAGGTGTCATAACAATTAATTATAAGATAAATATGCGTAATTAATATTACCCAATCCAGTCTGATCAAGCAAACTATTTACCTGCAAATTTAGGATCTTCCATTCGTTGTTTGATTTGAGACGTCAAACTCTGGATTAAAGAATATACCTTATCACATGTCTTAATAGGATTTTTTATCACTTGCATTGATTTTATCAGAGAAACACTGCCAGATGGTGTCAGCTGTAGTACCAGACCAAAAAGAAATATGTAAGCTATAATACTTACAGCCTACATGTATAGCATCTGATATCCTAATCTCTGAAAAGACGTATTTTTAAAATGTGCTATGCTAATATGAGAAAAACTTATAAATTAAAAAAACCACACATTTTGACTTATCTTTTAAATATAGGTAATCCTTGACTTAAAAGAGTTTATTTAGTGACCGTTCAAAGTTACGACACTGAAAAAAGTGACTTATGACCATTTTTCACACTTATGACCCTTGCAGGAGTCCCATGGTCACGTGGTTAAAATTCAGACACTTGGTAACTGCCTCATATTTACGACAGTTGCAGCGTCTTGGGGTGATGTCATCTTTTGCAATCTTTGATAAGCAAAGGCAACACGGAAGCTAGATTCACTTCGCAACCATGTTACTAACTTAACAGCTGCAGTGATTCACTTAACAACTGTGGCAAGAAAAGTCGTAAAATGGAGCAAAACTCACTTAACAAATGTCTCCGCTTACCAACAGAAACTTTGGGCTCAATTATGGTTGTAAGTCGAGGACTACCTGTATACTACTAAAAACCCTATGCTAAAAGAAAAAAACTAATTTGAAATAATTACTATATCCAACAATTTTATTAGTTCTAACTTACAAAATCCAATTTAACTGATATCCATCTTTGCCTTATTTTCCATTAACTCTCCCTACTTTAATATTTCAAGTCATGTAAGTACAGCTACATACTAAAACATATATGTTGTATTTAAGAACTCCAGAAGGCTACAAGAAATATACCAGTTTGACCAGGCTTTAGACTAAGGCACATCATAGAATTTGCACTCCTAGTGTTAGTGAATGATCTTTGGAGAGATCAAGATCAGGGAGTACAACCTTTCCTGATGTCTCAGTAGCTTTCCATATGATTAACCATGATATCTTTCTGGACTGTCTCCAGAGAATTAGGAGGTTTATCCTTCCTGAGGGCCGTTTACATTTCTTCTTTCCCTCCCTCCCTTCTTCCATTTACACAGTCACACATCTCAAGTACATGATTCTAGATGTCTTACAACTGTTATAAAACAACCACATAAACAAAATGCAATATAAAAAAGACATAAACACATACAAAGCATCCATGTAAACAAAATATTAAACCTAATCAGATTTCAGAAATATGGATTCAGAAGGATACCATACCAAGAGGTCAAGAGGAGCAAGAATGAATGCATTATACCAGAAGTCATCCAAAAGTGACAACAGTGCAGTTTCAATCCGATACCCAGGTCTGACACCTGACTAGAAGGGGTCTAGATAATCCTCTTCTTTCAAGGTACTCTGAAGTAGTACAACTGCCTTCTTTAAACATGGAAAGCTAGAGCAGGGGTAGGCAACCTCGGCTCTTTTATGACTCATGGACTTCAACTCCCAGAATTCCTGAGCCAGCATGGCTCAGGAATTCTGGGAGTTGAAGTCCATGAGTCATAAAAGAGCCGAGGTTGCCTACCCCTGGGCTAGAGACTGAACAAAAATTGTCTATTATAAATGGGTCTTATGGATGGCTTCTTGAGTGGATGAACCAATTCTTCTTTAAGAAGAATTCATCACAGCCAAGTCTTGGCTAACTGTCTCCTCCTAGGATGTAGGCAACCTGGGGACATGAATCTAATATACAGATGGCCATACTCGCACTCATGAGAAATCTGTCCATTTCATAAGGCCCAACAGGTTCAAACTCCTATCGGGTAACATAGCAAGACTGCACCTAGGCACCCCACAAGACCTGTATAAAGCCTGGTGTGCAATTGGGAATGGATTAAAGCAATTTTGTCCAACAGATACCTCCAAATAGCCTTGTACTACCTTTCCTGTAAAATCTTTCACAATTTTAATTCATCTGTAGAGTATTTTCTAACCTTTTCATAGTCTTCAGAAGTAAAGTCTCTATCTCTTTGGAGAATTTCATTAAGGCGTGCCTTCACCCGATGTTGGCAACTGCTAAGAGAGTCACTGTCACTGTCCAACAGACCATTCATATTAGCACTTTTGACCATCTGCACAAGTATAGGTGTGAGTTCCCCTTCCAATGCCAACAAACCCTGGGAAAAATAAAATTACTGAATAGAATTAAATATATTAACTCTCAAACTAAAAAGAATATATAAAATGTGTAAGTAATTGTCTCATCCTTTATGAATTTGACAGAAGAACTGCATTACAACTTACATATAGATAAAATAAATAATTCTAATGCTGTCCAAATTCAAGCCCATCAATATGATACCAAATATATTTATATATTTATAATTATATTTATATTTGCAGTGAGGAAATATTATTTTAATTCATTACGGATTTCTCATCTCTTCTTTTTATGTGATGATTCTAAGCTTGTATTATGATAGGGGAAAAACCGTACTCAGTTTTTCTACACTATGGTTTATTTTACAACTTTACAACTTTTTCTATTTTATCTTTTTAGTAAGTTAAGCTATAAACATTATATTTTGTCATAGAACCATTTGCTTCAGCTCCGTATCATTTTTATTTTGTTTCTGGGCACCATTTTTATTTTATTTATTTTTTAAATTCCATTTATATCCCGCCCTATTCCGAAGACTCAGGGTGGCTTACAAGCTTAGCAGTAGCCTTCATTCTATGTATATGCCTGCTTATTAGGGCTTTCACACACACCCCAAGCGGCATTATTACAAAGTCAGCTTAATTGCCCCCAACAATCTGGGTCCTCATTTTACCTACCTCGGAAGGATGGAAGGCTGAGTCAACCTTGAGCCTGGTGGGATGCGAACCTGCACTAATTGCAGGCAGCTGGTGTTACTTGAGGAGGCATTAGCCCACTGCTCCACCAACTCTCTAAACTGGGTTTGGGATGTGATTACCAAAATGAGGAACAATACTCCATGTATTTTATTGGAGGTTTTTAAGAAGTCACTGGACAACCTTTTGTCTGAAATGGTATAGGGCAAGGGTGTCAAACTGCCAGCCCGCAGGCTGGACGCATCATCCGGAAGCCGCCCTCACCCCATTGCTGGCAATGGCAAAACTGTAGTGATACGTTGTGCAACGTCACGTGACATTGCAGGTTTGACATGTCTGGTATAGGGTTTCCTGCCTGAGCAAGGGATTGGGCTAGAAGACATCCAAGGTCCCTTCCAACTCTATATTATTATTATTATTATTATTATTATTATTATTATTATTATTATTATTATTATTATTATTATTATTATCATTATTTATTATTATTATTATTATTATTTATTATTATTTATTATTATTATTATTAAAGACCATGCAAACTTATAAAGTGTTACACAATAAAAATAGCATTAAGCAAAACAAAAAAAGCCCAATCACAATTCTGTTCGACAACCTGTCACACACATTGTATACACATTGTGCTAAACAATAATATTGTCAGGTTTGGGGGTAACATATAGCATGAACTAAGGGACGTGGTGGCTCAGTGGGTAAGGACGCTGAGCTTGTCGATCAGAAGATCGGCAGTTTGGCGGGTCAAATCCCGAGTGCCGCGTAGCAGAGTGAGCACCTGTTACTCGTCCCAGCTTCTGCCAACCTAGCAGTTCGAAAGCACATAAAAATGCAAGTAGAAAAATAGTGACCACTACGGTGGGAAGGTAACAGTGTTCCATGCGCCTTTGGCGTCTAGTCATGCTGGCCACATGACCACAAAGACGTCCTTGGATACTGGCTCTTTTGAAACGGAGATGAGCACCGGCCCCTATTTCTAAATCACTTCATTTTGATCAAAAGGCATTTTCTGAACTTGATGATTGGTTGTTCAAGTATTAATTTGTATTTATGAATAGGCCATCACAGATTGAGTTTTTGAAATGAATTAGTTCATACAGGAGAGCCAATTTAGTTAGTGGCTCAGATGCTGGACTATAAACTGGGACACAATAAGTTTTAGTGTTCCCTTTACACGTGGAAACTGGCTTGGTGACTGAGTCAATTACACTCTCTCAACTCAATCCACCTTACAAGGTGGTTCTTGTGGAGAAAATAGGGAAGAAAAAACAGACACAAACACACACACACACACACACAAACTAGAAATGCATATGTCATCTTACACAATCCATTATGAAATTTTGGCAAAGGATTTGTGTGAATTAAAATTTCAGTCTAGTGAGTTCCAAGTTTGGGAAAGGCTGGTTGAGAATGTCTACAACTCATTATCTAATTTTATTTCAAAATGTATTGCTAATAAATACGGGATATAAATCAAATAAAAAAATTGCTTTCTAATTAGACTCAAATTAACTAGGCTCAGAGAAATACATTCATGCAATTTTTATTTTTTAGATTTATTTTTGTATCAAATTGCATGCAATTCCTAAAATATACTAAAATATATTTTTCTATGCAATAAAGAAGCAATTTATACATTTCATGCAAACTGGCTGAAAAAACGTTGGTGCTGATTAAGTACTGATGAAGTAGTCCATTTTGCACTGAGAGAATGGAAGAAGTTATCGTGTGTGCGTGTGTTTGTGTGTGTGTGTATAAAATGCAGAAGAACTGAACTCTTCCTGCAAGTAACGTATACACAAGTAACATTTCATATTTTCTATTGTTATACTACCTTTGCAAAAGCTGCAGCTGTCATTTGAACTCTTCCTTCATCAGATGCATAGATTTTGAGATCATGCCGATAGGTACTATGCAATCTAAGTAGGCCACATCCTGGAAATCCTGCATAGTCACCTACCAAAGCAAAACAATGAAGTTTCTCATCTGCTTCTGTAGATTTTTTTTTTTCATAGATAAGACTTCCAGCGGTTACAAAGAAAAATCAGTTACCTTGTCCACCTGGGTACATACATCGGAAAGCTCTTCCTAGTTCCTCTGCCTGAACTCTACCTGCAGGTGTCAATTCTCCTCCCCATTTGAGAACTAAGAGTAGAGATGGCTCTTGTTTGCGGTTATCTAAATACATACAGGCAAGTAAAAGAATGTTTTTTACTTATGTTCAAAATTTGTTCAGAACTGCAGTTTGATAATATTGGATTTTGGCTATAAAGTTGCCCTAACTAACCAAAATGGAAAAGAAAATATTATAAGCTGAATTAATGTATTGATACTAATTCAATATAAGCTACTGATCAATTGAAAGAATAATCAGATTGGCTCTAACCCTGTTGACATTTCACAAAGCTCTAAAGGTATAACTGTGTTCCTAGGATTAAATAAATAAACTAATTGATGCAAATTAGTTCCTAAAAATAACCAAAATACCTTCTTCTTCACTAGATGTTTTAGGACAACCATGAGGAAGATATGTCAGTTGTACTTTGCGATTTATGCCAGAAAAATGTCCATACCTAAAAACAACAAGAATAGCATAAATGATATAATACTGTAAAAGAAACACAAGTAATCAGATGAGTTGGTAATATGGGATACTGCAATACAGATACAATAAACTGTGTTTCACTGTCTGGAGAGAAAGCAATCATGTTTATTGTTCAAATTTTTAACCAAAATACCAAGAAAAATGTGTCACCCACAGATAAGGCAACCTGCATTTTTATGTAGATAAGCCAACCTGTATTTTTACCATTTTTTATTTCACATGTACTTTAATATATATAAAATCTCATCCGTCATCCTCAGGCTGGTGACTTCAGCTTCGTTCTTCTGGGAGAAATGTGTGATAGTGGCTGTTTTTTCTTCTTTTTTAAACTGCCAGAGGGGGTGTGTTCTGTGGGTGGAGGCTTGGCTGTGTTCTGATGGGGTGGGAGTGTGTTTTGAATGGGGGCTTCTGATTGGGTGGGGATGTGTTTTGAGTGGATGGACTGGTCTCAGCTGCCAGCCTTGGACCTGAACTGGCGAGTTGTACTGCTTTTGTTCGGCTCCATGTTTGTGGTGGTGCCATGTTTTTATAGTGGGTGTCAGTTTGCTTATTGTGTGGTTTGGAGGGGTTTAAAGTGGCTAATGTTGCAGCTGTAGTTAGGTTTCTGTTTTGTGGTTGTGTGTCGTTATCGTTGTGGGTTCTGATTTGCTTTTTGAATGGTTGTGTGGTGGTGATGTCATGTGATGTTATCATGAGTTTGGGTCTGGTATCATTCTTGCTGGTTGGGACTCGTCTGTCAATCAAGGCGGGTTTACAAATGGCTGGTAGGTGAGAGGTATCATCTCGTTTGTTCATGCTCTGGGGGCGTTTTTCTATCTCAATGGCTTCTCTGATTATTCTGTTGTTAAAATGTTCAATTTTGGCGATAGTTCTGGTTTTTTTAAAATCAATTTTGTGTCCAGTGGCTTTAAAGTGTTGGAACAGGGATGAAGTTTGTTCTCCCTTTCTGAGTTCCTGTGCTCTTCAATGCGTGCACTTATTCTAGTCTAGTCTTGTATACCAATGATACATCATTTTATAAAAATTCTCTTTATAATTCAATGTAAATTTTAACCCGTTCCTCCACAGGTTGTCTCATTGGTCCAGCTGTATATATTATATTATATTATCCACTCAAAACACATCCCCACCCAATCAGAACACAGCCCCCATTCAAAACACACCTCCACCCCATCAGAACACAGCCAAGCCTCCACCCACAGAACACACCCCCTCTGGCAGTTTAAAAAAGAAGAAAAAACAGCCACTATCACACACTTCTCCCAGAAGAACGAAGCTGAAGTCACCAGCCTGAGGATGACGGATTTCGTCAAAACGTTGCCCTGATACCTCCAATTCTATGTGGGGAAAAACCTGAATGACCAAAGATCTACATACAAACACCCGCGATATATATATTCATGGAAAAGCCTATCTGTGGATGAACTAAACCTGTTTTTTGGATGCATTTGGACACCTAAAATTCTTGCTTATCTGTTGGCTCATTGTCTTATACTATTAGCAGAGTTCAAGAAGAGCAGTAACACACATTACTTTTCTATTATAATTTTCTGTCCATCCTCTAATGATGTAATATTAATTAACACAATTTAAATAAACTGTTCTCATAGAAAAAGATTGCATGCATGCAGAAAAAGTTTAATTAATGAGTGTAATGTGTATATGTATAGGTGGTTCTTGACTTACAGCCCAACTGACCCCAATTTTTTTGTTGTTAAGTGAATTTTGCCGTATTTTACTACCTTTCTTGACATAGTTAAGTGAATCACTGCAGTTGTTAAATGAATCTGGCTTCCCCATTGACTTTGCTTGTAAAAAGGTCATAAAAGGTGATCACATGATCCTGGGACACTGCAACTGTCATAAATATGAGTCAGTTACCAAGTGTCTGAATTCTGATCATGCTGCAGTGGTTGTAAGTGTG
Organism: Vipera ursinii; assembly: GCF_947247035.1. Taxonomy (NCBI): domain Eukaryota; kingdom Metazoa; phylum Chordata; class Lepidosauria; order Squamata; family Viperidae; genus Vipera; species Vipera ursinii. Next base: position 249,996,942 of record NC_139513.1, read on the forward strand.
AAAAAAAACAGTCATAAGTTACTTTTTTCAGTGCTGTTATAACTCTGAACAGTCATTAAACGAATGGTTGTAAATCGAGGATTATATGCATAATATGACTTAGAAAGTAGAGCAGATTCAGCAGAAATCTCATATTAAATTAAAATGGGGAAGGGGGAGTGCAGGACCTCTTTACAACAGCCATAACTTTCTACAGACCAGCTTCAAACAGATGCTATTGTTTTAAGGAATCATATTAAAGATACAGCTGCATTAATAAATAACATAGCATGTTTTTCTGCTCACATGGAAGTCTGCTAAAAGACGTGATTATTCTAAAAAGGTCCTGATCTCTTCTGCATTCTGAAACATTTTTAAAAAATTTTTTATGACTCTGCAATTCCTTTTATCAGGGTGGAGTCAGAGTGACTGAATGGAGCTGAGTGATTACTTGCTGGATACCCTTCCTGACGCCTAAGCGGAGTTTGCAACAGATATTTTCTCTTTGCATCCTGGCAGAAAAACATCTGTCGCTGGCTAGGATTGAATTCTCAAACTTCTGAGTGGGAGGCAAGTGGCTTCACCTCTAGGCCAGTGCACCGCTCCCAAACAAGTTATTTACATTACTTGTATATTTTGTTCAAAATAGAAATGGGAGCCCCACTTTTTGAAAATATCACGATCGTTTCAAAAGAAAGGTATCATGAAATTAAGAGGTTGACTCCAATCCTTTAAAGAAACACCAGAAGAAAAAATATATATTCTGGTTTCTTTATTGTCTTCTCAGTGAATCTAATATAACCTACTTCCTTTCAGACAAATAAAACAACAGTCAGAATCAGGCTTAGTTTAGCAACTAATCTAACAAGGTAGATTTGACTAGTTCCAAAGTTATAGATCTAGCTATGAAGAACACCAGATGATCTTTACATAGTCATTCTAAAATGTGTTTTTATTACATCAAAAATATTGAAATAAAATACTTACATCTCCAATACAGTCTTTAACTGCTCAAGTTTAGATTTGTTTTCTTCTATTTCAGAGTCATTATTCTGTCCTAGCTCAATTAGGAGCTGTCTTGCAATATCAAGTACTTCCTGAAAACAGTGGCAATTTTACAAGTAGTTCATAAAAATGGATAATAACATGTGTCTAGAGAAGAAAAACAAAGGTTTTTTTAGAAAACAGAAACCTTACCTGTAACTGCCTTGGCTTCTTCAGCTTTAACTTCCCAGATTTATATCCATTGCATTTTTCAAAAAGATCAAAAAATCTTAAAAAAAATAGGGAATGATTGAATTATTTCACAAGATAATCACATACAGATTCCAGCATTACCTGGTGATAATGGCACAAATATCAACTTCCCATGAATTGATTGATAGAACTGGTATTCATTTCAGAAAAAAATAATTTGCTGAATAATATACTAGAATTAGGGTTACATGAAAATTCAGTAAGGTATATTTATAATTTTTTGAAGAAAAGTTCAATTTTCTTAAAAAAACATTTATTTATTACAATGTATATGGCTGCCCATCTCGTTATGATGACTTTTAACAACTAAAAACATAGTGTTACAACATAAGCACATAATCAGCAGCCATAGTAAAAATCACAAATAACAATCAGCTTAACCATCCCAGAGGCTGTGCCACATTCTGACCTCCATTCCCAATGGCATAGCCAACTCTTCCAAGACTTATAAAAAATAAACAGGATTAGGGCTAATCTATGCCAAAACTGAGGGATGATAAGCCAAAGTGTGTGAGCCACCACAGAAAACAGTCTCTCCTTGGGTCCCACTAGATGTAACACTTTAAAAAGGAGTCGCAGCATGCTTTCTCCACCAGATTTGATGAGAAAGGTAAACACAACTGGGGAGACGTGGTCTCCCAAATAACCCATCCCATGCTATGAATTTGATAGGTAACTACCACCACCTTTATGTGAACCCATAAGCACGATGGCAACCAATGTGTCTCATAGAACAGAAGTGTAACATGGACCAGTCAAGAGCACACATAATTGCAAATGAAGGCAAATATACGTGTCCCAGGATAATGTTGCAGGATCCAATCTGGATCGGTCACCAGGACCAGTGGTTTTGTCTTCTGAGCTTTTAGACTCTTGCTGGAGCCCATAATGACCAACCCAGATTGGACCCTACACATAATTGTCCAGACTGCTGCATTATGAACCAAGAGCAGTTTCTAATTTTCTTCAAGAGCAGCCTAATGTTAAGCACCTTGTGGTAATCTATTTGGGAGGCAACTATAGTATGCATGATTGCGAACAAAACACCTCAGTCCAGTAACGGTTACAGGTCGAGCACAACACAAAGCTGACCAAAAGCTCTCTTGTCCGCAGCTGCCACCTGTTCCTCAAACAGGAAACACTGCCCAGAAAGACAGCCAAATAGCACTGCATCTGTTTGGGGTACTATACCCTCCAGAACTAAAGATAGAAAACCTTGTATCTTGGAGGCTCTAAAACCAGAGCCACTCTGCATGCTGGATTGAGTTGAAGCCTGTCCTTCCTCATCCAGACCACAGTTTCCAAACATGGAGACAGAATCTCCATAGTACTGCTTGGTCAGCCATGGGTAGCTGATACTTATACTATATAATTGATGATAGGGGTTAAGTATAGGGGTTAAATTTCTCAAGTGAGCCCTCTCCCATGGTCTCCCACTATGCCTTCCTCAACCATTACCATACATGTGTTCTACCCTATCCTTAAGACACACACCCCAAATCTCCTCCTCCCCAATTCACTGGCCCATCTCTGGATTTAAGAGTCTTAATCACATCACAAACCACAAAGTCCATCCCTTGGGGTACTTCTATTCATGCCATCAATTCCTCCAGCAGCTCTAGACCATACACTTTACCCCTACAAACTTCACAGTTGTATCCAATCATACTTTAATATCATAAGAATTTCATCTTATGATAGATGAAATCTATCCTTAGGAGGATTTTTCCCAATGTAATGCCCCTCAGTTATGTTTAAAGTATAATCCTGAGGATTCCAAGTCTGCAAGCAGAAGTAACAGTCCCAACATACGTGGAAGACACTTGTTGTATAACGCCTCTTAGCTCAAATCCTAAATTTCAAAAAAGTATTCAACTTAATTATTTCACTATTCTTTTTATCACCAGATGCTTACTTTTGGTGTTTAACTTCCATTTTCATTTTTTGCTTTGGTGTGCGATCTCCATGCCGTATTACAGCAATGACACATCTAAGCTCCATCCTGCAAATATATAAGGAATGTGATTATATGTTTCTATTTATTATTGAAATGAAACAATCTGATTTACTGATAAGCAAACTATATACTAAACTTGTAGAAGCCACCAACACACAAAGTCTAAAAAGACTTAGTAAGCATCCAATTTAAGCATCTTAAATTAGAATAAAGAGAATGGCAACTTTTTCCATAAAACAGCAACTACTATGGAATAATTATCCAGAAAAATGGTGGGCTTGCCTTTACTATATGCTATATACTATATGCTATACTATATACTATAAGCAGAGACTGCAAGTATCATAGATGCTTTATTTTGGATTCCCAAACTGAGCAGGGGGATAGGACTAACAACTTAAATGCCCCCTTCCAACTCTATGAATTTATGAAATTCATATTCCTGAAAAACACCCATACTTAAGGTTACTTCCAACAAGTTAAGCATGGGAATTGGGGATAACTCAATATGGCACTGGGCAAGTGGGTGGAGGTCTTAAGTCTGAATGCATTTGTTTGGAGTAGATCTAAAGTCCATTCAAAATAAAATATTTTCACTGAACTCAAGAAAGATATCTAGAGTTAGAAACTCTTAATTGTTGCAAGTGTAGCAGAATTTAATCCTGAACATAAAATACCACATTTATGAATAGAAGTCTGTGTTCATGATACAGCAAGGGGTGAGCCTTGCATTAGATAGTAAATATTTATTCTGAGTAATGCATTGCTTTTGGTTATGTATGGCGGTGAATTACTTCTTACCTGGAGATAGCAAAATTTAGAGTCCTTTTTAACAAAGGAAGAAAAAGTTGAAAAACTATGAATAGGGGAAATATTTGTATTCTGTTTTTCTCTTCAGCAGCCTTGAGCTCTGAGGAATATGAGTAACTACTACTTTTGAAATGATAAGTAAAAGCCAAGGATTTCAGGTTGCATTCATGACTTTGTCATTAGAATCTATTATTTTTGCTTAGAACTTTATGCTCTACATTCTGAACATATCCAGCAAAATTTCATTTTATCTCTTGTAAGAATAGTTTATTTTCTATAGGGGGAATGAAATGAAAGACTGTACCATCTAGTCTGATGATTGTATGTCACTCAGGGGCAGGTTATATTATCAACATTATTTAATTTTTTTGCCATTTTTAACAGTACAAGTTGTAAGAGAATTACCAAGCCCATAATCTAAAGCAAGAGGCTTAACCAAAATGTGAAGTCCACAGGCCAACTGGGGCAAGAGGACTGGAGATATCTAGCTTTCCACTTGATAGGCTCAGCTCTTCTGCTATTGTTATGTGGTAGAATATGGTGCTGAGTCGCATGAGGAGGGGATCATTCCCAATGACCAAAGAGGCAAATCAGCCTGGAATCTTTGGCATGCAGGAAGGAGCCAGAGAGAATCATCCCTAATCTTTCACAAGGTTTATCTAATAGTTATGCAGATTGTGCTTCAGTCTGTCAAGATTCCTGGCTGTTGGTGAGCAATAAACTCAGAAACTATTCTGAGTAGGTCCTTCTGTTGTTCTTGGTTCCATGAGCCTGACAAATTGCTATCTATGGAATATGTATATTTACAGAACCTAACATGGATAAGAAAAAAAATTTGGGGGTAATTTTATGCAAGTATTTTCTTCTTACATTGTTCCTGAGGTGGTTGGCACAATAGGAATATCTTCTGCTTCCAAAGGTATAGACCAAGGGATCTGAAATTGTGGAGCAAGTTCTCTCATAACAATATTTCTGAAAGGGGAAAAGTAAATGACTTATTAAAATGTCTTCATTTATCTGAATAATATATACTATGAAATGAATAATTTGTAGCAATATCTAACTATAATTTTAATAATTAAACATATTAGGGTTTTTTACATTTCAGTAAAGAAAACTCCTCTGAACAATTTTGAGAATAGCCAATCATTATCATTTAACAGATTAAGACTCTGCTTAAACATGGTGATGTGAGAACATATTTATGAAGTCTGTCAGGAAACCAAAAACTATAAACTATGGAAGTTCCTTATTCCACAAAAATCACTTTCAAAGCTAGACTTCTAAAAATGTGCAAGTTTCTTAACTAGGGCATTCATGTGCTCTATATAGCTAGTATAATTGTCACTATATATATACATATACATACATACATTATATATATATATATATATATATATACATATATACATATATACATATATACCGGTATACACATATGTATATATACACACACACACACACATATATCAATTTCTAGTAACTCCTGAACAGTAAAACCTACTTTTGAACAAAGTAAGCACATCTTGATAAATCTCTCAAAAGGCTAACTTCCTGAGATCTTATCCAATGTTGTTCTCCCAAAGCATCACTAGGAAATTATTATTTTTTGTTAAGTTTTATAGCACAAAAATGACAAACATGGGAAATGGAAAAATCTGGAATTTGAGTCAAATCAAATATCCTTATAGGTCAATAATAGTGTCCCAGAGCCCACTCAAATTCTTTAAACTATTACCCAAGGATTTTAGCGCAATCATCATAATACTTCATAGAATTCTTCACAAAACTGAAGCCATTGACATCACAGACGTAGGACTGCCCATTTGCGCGCAACAAGTCAAATCCACAAACTGTTTGCTATCAGAGAAAGCAACAACATGCTCAAAACTTGCAAAATATTATCTATAGACATTTAAAACTCAGTAACTATATGTAGCAGAAACAAAACATCCCACATATTAATAATCTAAAATATCACAGGATAGTGTTCTGTTTTCTTATATCTCTTTAAATCTATATCCTGTCTTAATCTATGCTTAAATGGAACATTTGGAAAGACATGTCATTTTGAATTTAACATTCTTCTAAATTCTTATCCTATTCTTTCTAAAATTCCAAAATACCTTTATAAAACAGGTTAACAGTACAAACAGCTCTAAGAAATGCCAAACATCTATTTGTAGGGGCTTGCTCCAAGTTGATGTAAAGAGACTTTGTTACACATTTTCTTAATAGATTTTCTCAGCTGATCAAAGCAGGAGAAACAAACACAGAAAAAGTAATAATTGAAAAGCAAGAGATACCCTCTGTATTAAAAAGAACAAAAATGAGTTTCTACACATTTTTGATGCCAGGGTTCAGCAGTATGATAGTACCAATGCTGAGCTGTTTGCTATATCATAAAATAGCACTTGCTTTGTAAATTGAACAATTATTTTTTTAATGGCCTTATCTTATTAGATTAGAATGCTCATTTTAAATTCCATGAAATTTGACCATTTGGGGGGAAGAGTTATCTGGTCCATCATGTGAAATCATTCAAAAGTATCCAAGACCTGAAAATGGTTTGGACCCCTGGAATAGGCAATAATTTCAGGAAATAATAATTTGCTTTGAGATGTAATGTTATTGTAGTCTTGTTACCTTAAAAGCTAGGCATACTTTCCAAGCTATTAGCTTTTCCCGTGCATTAAGTATCACTGGATACCTCACTTCTTTGCCTTCACTATCCCGCTCCACCTTGCCATCCAAAGCAGGGGATTTACGTGCTTCTGCATGTGCATAATCTGGACCTACAGTGTACACCTATATTTGAGAGTAAAAGGAAAGACAAAGAAAGTAAAATCTTCTTGGTTAAATACATGGCATTAGGTGCAGTTTCACCTCACAGCCAGTTCCATCTCCAAGTCTACTAATTTATGCTTTTACAAGCAAATTAACAATGCTATCGAAATAATTGATAAACAACTTTTAATACGGCTGTGCATATTCACTGAAAAGTGGGCTCAGGAACACTACCATAAAAACTCTTTTTGAAATGCTAAAGCAAATTGATGGTGAAAACCACAAAGCAAAATAAAGAGGTGGGAGTGAGGCTTCTAGTGTACGTGGCCAGCTTACCAGTCTAGATAGCTCTTTCCAGACCGAAGCTTGTTCAATTTACAAGTAGGGAACTGAGTTGCCTAAGTATATACAACTCTCCTACGTTAGGGAGGGTCCCACAGTCATCCTCCAAAAATATAGCAATGAGAGTCTGGAGCAGCATTCAGAAGTAGCCAGGTGAATCACTCTGCTGGGAGGCAGGGCTGCAATCATGTTCTTGTTAAAAAAAGTAGCCAAACGGACAACAGGTCATGCCTTTCACTTAAACACCTTATTGATTATATTTACTAAGTTAAGTGGGGCTCTATTCAGTCACAACCTATTATTCCTTTTTGAAGATCTGTGCCATTTTTGAGAGATCATTGTACAGGAGAATGGTCACCAGAGGTAAAGTAAATTAAGGAAGTGTGGAGTATTTTTTTTAAAAATTTTGATGGAGAAATATAAGGATTTAAAAAGTTGTGTTTTATGTTGTCATTTTCATGAATTTGTCAACTTTATCTGACATTAAGTGTTATAATTTGCAGACTTCCGGCCTTGCGCGGTAGCGACTGGTCGTGGGCTTGTGGACCGCTGCACCCCCCCAGCTAATTTTCATCCTGCCTAGAGATCCTAATGGGTCCAAGCCGCCCTGGAGAGATGGTGAAGAAAGAAGGGTGCCCCGGCAACTCTGAAAGAACTAAGCAGCACAACAGTAAACAGCATGCTTGAAACTGGGTGAGGGATCTGATTTTCCCTTTTCTATTCTACACTTGATTTCCTGGAAAAGATCCCCAAGAAGCAGAATACCTCCAAAAGTGAAGGAGGGGGACTTCCGCCCCACACTTATACTAACAGAAGCTGCAAATTAAAATTTCCATGGAGGATCAAAATATATGGTAGTGAAATAAATTTATAAACTTGAAAGCTAAAATTTAACTTTGGACAAGTTTAAAATTGTTGAATGGTTAAGACTCATTTTAAAGACCATTGTTCATATTGAAAACTAAATAGATGCTGACACCTAGTGGTGGATGAAGATTAGGGCAGTTATGATTTCCATAGAGAACTTGCCAAAACCTGGGAAAAGCTTATCTGTGTTTGTGACCTTCAAAGCTTTAATAAGAAAGAACAGCTGTGACAAAAAGAGAGAGACAACAATCTGGGCTGCAGACAAAGAGAGAATTATAAACTTTAGAAAAAAAATCTTTTTTGAACTCTTTGGATTACAAATATCTATTTAACCAGGACTCTAAAGCTATTTGCAGATAAGAAGGAAAACTTTCAACTTTTGGCCATCATGGATCAGAGACATGTAGATAGAACACACCAAGAAAACATAAATACCTCTCAGGAGGAGATATATAGTATACTGCAATTAATTCAAATAATACTGAGTTCAAATCACAAAGAAATCCAAAATAAATTTGAAAATGTAAATCAATCTATTTCTAAGTTAACTCTAGAACAAAAAAACTTCCAGGAAACAACAGAGAAGGAGCAGACAAACAAATAAGTGGACATAAAATTGAAAATAGAGATTCAAAGATGAAACTTAACAAAGCAAGAAAACATGACTTAATCCTAGTGGGGAAAAATTTTTCAAGAAATGGAAAAAACAACTCATCCCTTAAGACTACAAAATAAATCTGAGGACAAAAAAACAGATTGGATAAAATGGAATATAGAGATGTTGAAAACATCAGAGAGAAAGGAAGTGATAAGAGAAGCAAAGAAGGAGAAAAAGAAAAAGATTCTCAAGAAACATGGAAAGGCAAAAGCTTCATATAAAGATACTTTATTTGATTTACTTCTTATACCTACAGCAACAATCATGAATATATGGAAAAACTTTTTGATTCAGCAAAACACATTGATCAAAAAATACTGGTCAAAGGAAAAAGATTAAAGTGAAAATTAAGAAAATAGATGATTTGATCTACCAGAGAATATGTAAAAAAGAAACATTTGTTTGAATATGGTTAAAGAAATAGAAAAGATTCTGAATACATATGTCTTTCTAAGAGGGATGAATTCCTTAAATAATACTGTATGCTTTCCCTTTTTTATTTTATTTTTTGATATAAGTAATATAATACTGTTGAAATAGCTTAGATGAAGGAAATGTTTTAGATATTTAGGGAAATTATGATGTACAAAAAAGAAAAAAATGTTTTGAATAAGAGTTAAAGGATTAGATGACTAGACACATTAAATGGAATATTTAAAGATTAAATATATTTTTAATTATGGTTAAAAAGAATAAGAAATTATGAGGAATATATATATTAAGTAGTGTTTTACTTTTTATGTTTCTTTACTCTTGCTCTCTTTTCCTTTTGTTTACTGTTTTTACTTATTCTTTAAGAAATGTAAAAGTGTTGAGATGGTTTATGTGGGAAAAATGGATTTAAACCTTTAAATGTAATTAACTGTTGAGAAAATCTTAACCAGCACGAATACTTTGAACTTTATGGGAGATACAAATCTAAATAAGGACTGTAACAGGATATAAGATGAGGCAACCAGAATGATTACACAGAAAATAAATATATTGATGTGATCATTATTTCTAGGAATATTGGTAAAAAAGGCATATATGTAACTGTTATTTATCAAAATAATAAGAACTGTATTAATTGAAGGTTTGCAAACAAGACATCTTGGGGAAAAGGGGAAATCAACTAAATGCACTATGTGGATTATGGATTATAGAAACCAATTGTTAATGATTTTTCTTTACAAATATAAACCCACCAAACACACTGTTTATCAACTATTAGGTGACTTATGTTTTAAAAAAATCAATAAAATATATGGAAAAAACGAGTTATGATTTGCAAGTTTGGATTGTATGTTATGGGAAGGAAACTTTTCCAATTTTAGTGAATTCTGATTGGCCAGGAGATACCAGCTGATCTACAAATACCTTTAAAAAAATTCTTTGATCAGAAGAAGGAACTAAAGAACAGAAGACTAAGCAATACTGAAGGCATCAAAGCCAAACAGAGATTGCAAAAATTATTCTGGAACATTTAAACAATTCACTTTATAAAACATCTATGTTCCAAAGATGTCCAAAGAGAGCAAGACAAACAAATTATTCAAGTAAATGGAAAAAAGATACCGTATATACTTGAGTATAAGCCGAATTTTTCAGCCCACTTTTTGGGCTGAAAAATTCCACTTCGGCTTATACTCCAGTCAACAAAAAAACTTACCGAGGACTTGTGCGCGGCCGAGGCTTTGGTGCTTCCGGGATCGCGCGCACCTCTCCCAAGCCACCGCCGTCCGAGACCTGCCGAAGTTTGGGGAGGTTTGGGGAGGTGCGCGCGCACCTCCCCAAACCTCCCCAAACGTCGGCAGGTCTCCGTTCCTCCGCGCCCTGCCTGCCTGCTTCTTTCCGCAGCGGAAAGAAGCAGGCAGGCAGGGCGCAGAGGAACGGAGACCTGCCGACGTTTGGGGAGGTTTGGGCGCCTCCCCAAACCTCCCCAGGTCTCCATTCCTCCGCGCAGACCTGCTGACGTTTGGGGAGGCCATTTAGCTGCCATTCAAAACAACAAACACCCCAAAACTACAAATAACCTCTTTCAAATTTATGACAAATGCAGCGCTCCAGTGGTCATTCACACTTACCACAGACCCTGGGGATGTTGCGCTGTCCTCCCCTGCCCGTCTTCCCCTGCAGCACTTAGGCCTGCTCCCCAGGACTCCTGGAAGCAGCTGCGAACAATTCCTTGCTAAAATGGCGGCTACTTTCAGAGCCTTCTCCGCTAATCAGCTGTCTGCCCATCAGCTGTCCATAGGGATGCTGCAAAGCTCTCCTTCTCTAGGCCTTGGACTCCCTCCTGGCTGAAGAGTAGATGAACCAAGCCAGCAAGGAGACAAAATGTTTCTGCAGCTGTTTTTCCTCTGAAGTTTTTTTTTTTTTTAAAGTAATCTCCGAAGGTTATGCCAGAAAATGGAGGACGCTGGGTCTTTGCAAGCTTTAGCTGTCCGCCTGGCTGCCTGAAGGCCGCCCTTTTCAGGCAGTCTGACAGACAGCTAAAACTTGCAAAGACCCAGCGTCCTCCATTTTCTGGCACAACTTTTAGGGATTTATTATTATTATTCCTACTACTACTATTACTACTACTACTACTTCAGGAGTAAAAAGTTGCAGAAAAAAATTCTCTCCTTACTAGCTTAGTTCCTCTACTCTTCCATCTGGAGCCAAGGTAAGATTTTAAAAAGGGATATTGGTTGGAAGGCAGAGGGAGAGTTTAGTTTTAGCATCTAAAAAAAGGGGGGGGGGAAATCAGCGAGTACATCCCAACCAGCTTTTTATGTTTTTGTTATTGAAGAAATATGGGGGAGGGGGAGGGGTTCTGGGGTGGGTTTGGGAGGGGATAATATTGTAACTTCAATAAAAATTTTCAATAAAAAAAAAGAAATATGGCTTTCTGGGGGAAGGTGGGGAGGGCGTTAAGGAAGGAAAGGGTTTTTGGAAGCTCGTCCTGAAGCTGCCTTTTGTGCAAGGGGCCTTTTCTCAAAGCCTAGAGAGGCAGCTTTGTTGCCTCCCCGTAGACAGCTGATGGGCGAACACCAAAAGCTCCAAAAGGCTAGGGAACTAGTCCCAGAACAAAACGGAGACCTGCCGTTTGGTTTGGGAGGCGCCCAAACCTCCCCAAACGTCGGCAGGTCTGCGCGGAGGAACGGGCGTGTTTCCTCGCCTGCTGGGCGCCGCGATTTGCCCGGGGAACGCGCGGGCCCCGAATGGCAGCGTGGAGTGAGGAAGCGGACAGCCAGGGCTTCCCCGAGAGCCGCGGCCACACAGGGTATTCCTGTGTATTCAGGCTTGCAAAATGGCGGATCGAGCCTCTGCTGGCGGCAGAGGCTTGCAGAGCGCGGATCCAGCCTCCGAGGCATGCAGAACGGCGGATCGGCTTATACTCGAGTCAACAACTTTTCCCAGTTTTTGGGGGTGAAATTGGGGGGTCTCGGCTTATACTCGAGTCGGCTTATACTCAAGTATATACGGGTAAGTAATTCAGAGAGGCAACTGTGTAGAAAGTTATCAAATCACTTATTGTATTTATACAGTATTTTATAATATTTATGCACTTAGATTACTGTATTATAAAGTATTTGATAATAGAAGGGACATCTTTTTTTCTCTCCTTTTTTTATCCTGCGTTCTCCTCCCTTTTAATCTTTATTTTCATTGTGTTTTATGTTATAATAAACCTTAATAAATCATTTTTAAAAAGCTGGGAGCAGGTTATAATGCAGCTGTACAACACAGGAAAAAATGTAAGTATTTCAACTTCAAAAAGACATACTTCATTTGCACTCTCATGGTCTTCAAAATATATATTTAATTTTTTTTAAAGAACAATTAATTTTCACTGAGGAAAACAAATTATTCAATTGTTTCACATCTAACTACAGCAATATTTCAGCAACACTAAATGTTTCACAGGGTTGCTAAATTCCTCAATCATTTGATTGTTCCAAAATTAAACCTAAATATGCAATTATACCTTCACATCAGTACCATCTGTAGGCATAAATTCCTCATAGATATATGAACCAGTTTTTCTCACGTTGCTTTCAGGAGAGTAAACACTGCTTCTGCTACCAATCTGAAATACACATGTCGATCAATGTTATTTTATGCTAAAAATACTCACAGATTTTTTTCTTAAAAACTGCTTTGAAGTAACACTGTATATTTATAAATGTTTATAAAAATAAAATGCAACGTTCTTACCATACTATACTGTGACAGCTATGAAGGAAAAAGGAAAATACATTGCCTGCGTGGACTGGGAAAAAAACACCTCTTTTAGAACGGTTTTCTGCAATATCCTAAATGTATAGAACAGGATATTTTTTTAATCTCTCCTTCTGAAAAAGGTCACTGCTCACTTTTCAATCTTAACTTTGGTTTTATCTTTTTAATTGAAGGAATGGCATTTTAAGTGGCTTAACAATAGATATGAGAGCAGAGGGGTTATTTGGATGAAAGGCAGGTTCTCAGATACTATTTAATTTTTTTTTAGAAATTCCTAGGATTGGATTGAGGGGTCCTTAGCACTCCCTGATCGTGGCTGTTTCTTCCCTACCAACAATCAATTCTCAGATGAGCAGAGATTAACACCAAGATTAACGTCAGACCAACAATCAAGAATTAAACAATACCACAACCACGCTAACAGTAAACAGACCAAGAAAGGATCACCAAGACCACTCCCACCAAGAATGACAGGAAAGGCCACTAGAGTATGACATGAGTTCAAACTCCACTCCCTATTAGCACTCATGATGTTACTACTTGATTTGGGCAATGAAACATCTGCAAGAAAACAATCAGACTCAGATCTCCAAGGAACCCTCATTTCAACTCCATGTTACAAATATTCTCCTCTATCAGTATTATTGGATTGACTGGTGATAGTACGTGACTTTTCATATCATGCTTCATTACATACAGTATAATAAATATTCTACTCTATCATTAACATTATCCTTTATTTTTATTTCATTTTTTTTTAAAAAAATAAAACAAAACCACTATTCTTAAAAAGAAACCCCCTCCCTCTTTAGCTCAGATTCAAGGAAACCCTGTTCCTTGGAGTGGTGGATCATTAAAAACCATTTGGAAATGCTCAGATGAAGAAAAGAAGTTGAAAACAGCATATTCTGTCCTGTTACGAAGAGAGAATTTACTTAAAATTTATTTTTACATCTTGAACCTGTTATGGGAGAAAGGCAAAAAAGTACTCATCATGTTGATAGGAATACTACCAATTCAGTGGTTCTCAACCTTTTCTTCACCATGGACACCCTTTAAATACCCTGTGCAACCATGGACCCTGGCCACGGACCTCCAAAACTTAACTCAAGATTTAAATCATAATATTTTTTCAAGCCTTCGCAGACCCCCCTGTGATGACACCATGGCCCTTCAGGGGTCAGCGGACCATAGGTTGAGAATCACTCCTATAATTGAGGTATTCCTGATATTTTCTTTACTTATATGGTGGGAAGGGGAATACGTTCAATAACATTTCTTTTAGCAGAAAGATGGGAATACAAAATGAAATCTAAACTAAACTATAATCTAATCACTTCTTTACAGATCAAATCTATCTTGCGGTATTTAGTGGCTATTTTTTGTATCCAGTATTTTTTTTTTACTTATTTCGGCTTCATTCCATCCCATCCCTCATTATGAAACACAGATATACAAATTACCTGTAATTCTTCAGATAATGCAATTTACAAGATAACTCTCAGAATGGAATGCTATTCTTTTCAATCCAATCATGACCACCATCGTCACAGAATATTTAAAAGAAGGGGCAAACTAGATTATTCTTGTGTAATTTACATTAGTCTTACTTTCCGAAAGAGCCTCTGACTTCCCCCACCAGCAGATGTTGGATAATAAATATACACATTGTGGTCCTCTGCACTAACTGGTTTTTCCACAAATGGCTTTTGGAAAACTTCTCCATTCACTTCCACATGATCTTCTCCTTCAATCAAACTGCATTCTGGAAAAGGAGCATAAATAAATGCAGACTTCAGGCTTCAGTCATAGATAAAAATTCCATTATAAATTGACACAAGAAAACTGGCTAGAATCTCTAAATGTATTTGAACCCATGAACTTCAGCAACTTCAAAACTCAACATACTAAGCCAGAGAGAAGCAAACATTTTTTCCTATTGAGGCCTTGTATGTCAAGACCATACAGGAATAAAGTAATAAATGTATGTTCAGATTATCTTTTTACTCTGTTTCCTTAGTTATTATCATAAATCAATTTCCTAGTGCAAAGAAATATCTGTTCAAAGCTTTAAAGTGTGCTGTTATTATCATTACCATAGAAATTAAGCAAACAAAAAGTGGGAAGTCACAAGGTAGAAAAAAATGAATACTGAAAAAGCCAGTCTGGGACAGAAATAGGACCATGGTAATGCCTGGGAAGGAGAGGCAAATCAGAATGAGTTGAGGAAGAATTGGAGGAAGTGCTTTAAAAAGCAAAACAGGGAGGTTGTGGAAGAAAATGGTAATGGGATCTGTTGAGCATTTATTGAAGCTTAGCTGATTCTTCATGGGCTATGATGCAGTAACTCATTAAATCAGCCATATCTCTTTTTTCAGAATTTCAGAGATCTCTGAAAAAAGATGCTGTTATTTTGCTGAGATGCTATGATACTTTTGCTGTGCAAACAAAAGCATGCTTTCCAAATAATCTTGAAAGCATGAATAGCCCTAGAAATGATGCACAGTAGTAAATGGAACGGAAGAGCAATGGAACGGCAAGATTAGAAAGAACGGAATATTTAAAAAAGCAGGCAGAATAAACTAAATTGCCTGCACTGCCTAACTTTACTTCACATAGAACACATTTGGATATCAGTGTGCCAAAAGATTTATCTGTCCAGCAACAACATGGACACACTATCTACTGACTACTTTTAGATTGCTATGTTGTTTGAATACAGTGATAGCTTTTTTGGCCACAAGCCAGAAAAGGAAAATCAGAAGAAGCCATGGGTTCCCTCTCTTGTTACATTTAAAAGGAACACCAAGTCTGAATGATATGATAATCTAAAAACAAACCATACGTTTGATTTGCAACCTCATTGTTCATATGGAAGAGGCTATAGATAAAATGCAGTGGGCTTTTGACTATAATGTAGTTGTGTGTGTTGTGGATAAAATGCAGCTACTTGTGGCTACATTGCCTTAAAGTATTCTTTGGGAAGCTGTAACATTTTAACTGAAATGAAGGCTACTTGCAGGCAGACAGACAAACAAACAAACCATTAAGACTGTTGAGGGCCAAAATAAATGAGTGCCTAAAAACAAAAATTCTAGCAATATTTACACCAAAACTTGTATTTTCTGTATTTGATCCTAGCTATTACAGGAAACTGAACACTGAAGGATATAAAAGGAGCAATGGAAGCAATTTTCCCTAACTAAAGTTTAGCCTAAAAGAAGGATCAAAGAATATACCCATAGAATATGAATCATTTTGACAAAAAGCATCTCCTTCTAAAGTTTTCTGAAATAGCTTGTTTAGTAAGTCTGTCTATCTATCTATCTATCTATCTATCTATCTATCTATCTATCTATCTATCTATCTATCTATCTATCCATCTATGTATAAAGTAAATTACTGTAGAAAAATAACATTTTATTAAACAGACAAGAACTGTTTGTAGAGAAGTCCTTTGAAACGCCAATATAATAATTACCTTGGGGATTGTTTGGATCCCTGTTTAGGACTGCATAACGAGGAAGTAAAATGCCTTCATCTTTAAGGATGCCATAAACCTCTCTCCTGAAAAGAAATAATATATCCCACAAAACATTGCAACTACTGGAAAAAAACATGGAAATAACTTTTAATAATTCCTAATTATAATCACGGGACAGTCAGAAAATGTTGTGTAAAGTTGCAACAAACATCTAATTAGAAAGTTACAGTGTTAAAAATGGGAGCTGGAACAAAATGTAGACAGAACCTATAGTCCTAGACACAGTACATTTCTAATTCAGTTTTAAAGTATTACATGCGCCTATTTGCACAAGAGAAAAAAAAGAAGACGGTGGGAATTAGGACAAAAGCCTCCTCTCCCAAGTTACTGTGCATTTTGGTGCAGTACAATCAGATTAGAGCAGACATGTCAAACACAAGGCCCGGGGGGCGGATCCGGCCCGTGAAGTGGTTTCATGTGGCCCACGAAGCCATCCTGGAAACAGTGAGGGAACGGCCCCCACTGCCTTGGCCCTGGCCCAGAGACCCTCCTTCTGCCAGAGACCCTCAGATCTGTCCCACTCCTGCCCAGGCCTCCATAGGCACCCTTGATACGAGCGATGTAGAGTTGGCCATGCCCACCCAGTAGGCCATACGCACTCTAGCTACGCCCACCCAGGCCATACCCACCCGGCCCCCTGAGGGCAACTGCAATGCTGATGCGGCCCTCAATGATATTGAGTTTGACACCCCTGGATTAGAAGATAATTGTACAACTGAATTTGAGCACTTATTTCTTCAGGTTAGTATTATTGATATCAAATTCTCACTGAAGGTTATAATTGCTGCAGTCTAGAAAATGAAATTATCAATGCAGAAACTGCTACCATGGAGAACATACATTTAAGATCTGTATTTCATCTGCAACAGCTTGATGCTGAGAATAACCACAGTGATATGGCCTTGACAAGGGAATTAGTTTGAATTTGTACAATCAAAAGAAAAAAGGAGAGGAATCATTTAGAAACACTAGAGATCCTTGAGAAAAATGAGCGACATGTTAATAAAATATAATAAAGATGAACAAAATACATACTATGAAAAATGTAAACTTGAAAATTAAACATTTTCAGAATTTCTTTAAATATGAGGATATTCTTTGCCAGTACAGTAACTAATGTTCCACTTTGATCATCCTGGTACATCCTAGAGCAGAGGTCCCCAACCCCCAGTCCGTGGACCAGTACCAGGCTGCGGCATGCCAGCAACCGGTCCGCAAAGACCCATCCACAAGATGCAGGCAGCACACGAAACCACGCACCCTCCAGTCCGCGGAAAAACCTCTCTTCACAGAACTGGTCCCTGGTGCCCAAAAGGTTGGGGACCTCTGCACTAGAGGCACACTTGCAGGTTGGTAGTTAACAAAATGCAAGGAAAAAGAGCCATGATGGTGTACTGACTAGAATGCAGTATTGCAAGCTAATTCTGATGATTGCCAACTGCCAGCAGTTTGGCAGTTCAATCTTCACTGGCTCAAGATTGACTCAGCCTTCCATCCTTCCGAGGTTGGTAAAATGAGGACTCAGATTGTTGGCGGCAATATGCTGACTCTGTAAACCACTTAGAGAGGGCTGTAAAGCACTGTGGAGTGGTATATAAGCCTGAGTACTATTGCTATTGCTAAAATACCTTAACAGGCATTTACATCTAGGAAGCAGAGTTATTTATTTACCTGTCTTGTATATGATACTGCATATTCAAATCATTAATAACAAATGGATTCCTGAGTTTAGAATAGGCAACTGCTTTGTCCAGTGGAAATCCTAAAGAAAATGTAGCAAAGAACATGTATATTTAATTTTTTACATAGTTCTTAAATGCATAAGAATTACAACTGATACTTTCATAATTGATTTATTTTAGATAAGTTTAGAAATTATTTTAAATTCCTTCATCTATATAATTACTCGGATTAGTTTCATTCATCCCATTTTAAAACTTTCCTTTTTTTGTTTACCCTATTTTGTTCAACTGAAACATCAGGTATCCTACATGAGTTAACTATCAATTTAAATATAACAATAAATCAGCAATCTAGTATTTTATTAAGATATTTTTTTAAAGTCAAGGAGACAATAACATTACTATCATTTAAAGTAAGTTTCACTGAATTGGACCTATTTCTGACAAAACATTAGTGAGATTAAGCATTCATTAGAATTCCAACATTTTTTAAATAGCAAAACAACAAAGTAATGGGAAAATTGAGAATAGAAGAAAAAAATAATTTAAATCAATTTAAAGGCTCAAAAGGTTTTGTTATATACATGCTACCATGCACCATGTACTGCCTTCCAAAATTAGCATTAGCATAGTTTGACATAAATTGTTTCCAAGGTTAAGTATTTTTATCTTGTGTAAAGTGGACCGATGACATTTTTCTGTAATAATATCAGTCAGTACTGTATTTATTTTGAAACACTGGACTCCACCTATTCTTACATACCACTAGATAATTCCAATACATTATTCTTTAAATACAGTTCAATGTAAGACAGATTTCAATAACACCATTCAATATTATTAAAAATTCTCAAAATTGTAGCTGAAATTTTCATAGTTCTGAAATGTTTACATTGTTCCGAATAAAGAGCAATCACCTTTAGAATGAAAAGAAATGAGACAATCACATAAAGGCCAGTTTTCTACTGCTTCATTCAAAATGACATCTTCTTCAAATATTACCACTGTGATATATTTAAACAGGGAAAGCCGTTCAAGGATTTCATTCATTGGTTTTGATTTTGATTTTTTTGCCATAGAACATATTCCAACCATGATCTGTCTTTCTGGTGGCTAAGAAAAATAATAATTATTAAGGGAATGTTTCTATTCTTGTTTGATAAATGATTTTCATGATTATATTATCAGGTTCATGGGTTTATTAAGAATAAAATATGAACTGGAAATCAGTGTTTAATTTTGCATACGGTATACAGTAAAAAATAGCGCAGAGAAAAACTTTATGATGCATAGAGAAAAAACCTCAACTATGCCCCTTTCACAATATTTTTTAAAAAAACGTTATATAAATTTGAAGTTACCATTTGAGAGTGAAAACATCTTCCAGTGCATTAGGTTATAAAATTATAGAAAGCACAATCTGTAGAACCACCCTAAATTTTAATGGCACTTCTAATGAGTTATAATACAACTATGGTGAGAAGCATTGTTGAACTGTATCTACGTAGTTTGTATTTAGATGGTATTTGCACTGCTCCACAAATGGAGGAGAAATTTCTGAACTATTTTCAACAGAAAATAAACTATTTTCTATGCAAAGAATGAATGTTTTGATACTATAGGAATGAGGGATTAATGTTAGATACTAGATTTTACTTTTTAACCAAAAGTCCATTTTTTTAAAAAAAATAACAATCTTAATTTTAGAAAGTTTCCCAAACTCTGATTACTTGTAGCAAAACACTAAAATCCCTAGATAACCCCTGCTAATAAAGTCTAAAGACAAAACTATGGATAGCTATATAAAAGCTTTAAATAATAAAAAATAAACACAGTACATACAGAATCATACTCTTCATCATCGTCCTCAGGATCATAGAAGGAGACAAAATCGGAAGATCTGGCACAATCCAAAAGCTCTTCCCCATCTTCACCGCCCACAAAAAATCTAGGAATGTCACTCTCTGTGGCATTAACAGACATTATTATAAATCTACATAGAAACCGTAGTTACTCGGAGTACTCAGCCACTGCACATAATTCTCAATGCCTGGAATAGCAAAAAATCCTTGCAGTTTGGATTGCAGTTGCTTACGTAGTTGCTTGCTGTCTGACAAAGTCAGCTGCCAAATGCAGTTTAACTGATATCATCTGTCCATTGTTTTCATTTGTTACCATTGGTGAAAAAGAATCCTGCAGATTATTTCCCTGAGACAAAGCAACAACTTTCTTCTATCCTAGAAAGGGAAGGGGAGGAAAAAAGGGAAGGGAAGAGGACAGGAAGGGAGGGGAGAGAGAGAGAGAGAGGGAGGGAAAGAAGGAGGGAGGGAGGGAGGGACGGAGAGAAATTTATTCAACGTATTTCATTACCAAGAGACAGCTGAAATATTGAAAATATTTGCATTAATACAATGCCGAAAGGTATTCTGTACATTATATATAGAGAGTACTACATGTGGAAAATAAACATGTAAGGGAAGACTGGGTTTATGTGTCATACTACACCACATTGTGATTTGTTTAGTTTCACTAATTATGATATGCTAAATCAGCCATAGTGCTTTATAAACCATGATTCGGCACTTAGCCTTATGTTAAACAGGTTGATCTAGGTTTTGTTTTTCAAGCCATATTTAAAGTAAATCCTGGCAAAGTGTGGGGTGAACAACCTATGGTTCCTGTTTGAACAGGACAAATAAATGCTGCACACAGTATTACGTAGTTTTTTGGAATTTTTTTCTGCCTCCCGGTATCTGCCCAAATTTTTGCAATCCGCTTCTAATGGCCTTACTAAATAAAATGAGAAACTAATAAGCTAAATTATAAAGTAAACCTGATAAATAATAAATACCCTGGAAGTTTAAATAAGGAAGCAGTGGCTTAAATAGTTTAGATTCATAATGCAAAAACAAAAATAATTGGAGAAGATCCTACTACTTAGAAAAATTGTAGGCAAGCAAAAAAAAAGAGCTGACAGAAGACAAGGTCACTAGATGATGTCATTGTTGACACATGCAAGAGTTTACAAGAACTCAAAAAAAGTTACTGACAGAAAATCCTGGTGAAAAGATGACATACAGCAAAGAATCAGAAGTGACTGGATGAACAATAAGTAAAAAGAAATGTGGGAATGGAAAAATGAAAGCAATGCACAAAATTAATTTCCAAACCAGTTTTCCAAGTAACAAAGACTTTTACTCAAATTCTCAAAACAGAATAAGGATATAAATTTTGTTCTTATACTTTTTAATTTCATTCATCTAGTATACCTTCCAGATTTTAACTCACAACTCTGAATGGATGAGAGTACCAGAATATATTAGCAAGCAAGGCAAACATATTAAGAAGATACAGATCAAATGTATAAAATGCAAAAACAACTGATTAAACAAGAAAATAAAAGGTTCAAAGTAAGCTACCAATGTGCCAACGTATTTAAATACTCACTGCTCTTAGGATTAATATTACAGTTTCAGTGTCAGTATTATTTAGCACCTAGAAAGCTTCTTTAGCATCAAACAAAATCTATAGTCTAAACAAAATATAAAATGCATCCACAGAGCAAAGAAGTGAAGACTGTATTACAGATGCTTCCAAGTGTTAAGTATAAAAGTATGAAATCTAGTGACCTATATTTTTATATAGTATTAATAATTTATTTTTTTATCTCTAATACATTTTCCTATCACCTTTGAAAGTCCATTGTTGGAAAATTGAGCCCATAGTCAGTATCAAGCACTTAGCCTAACCCCAAGAAGGATGACATCAACAAGCTCTAAGGGCAGTATTTATTACCTCACTGCTAATATCTAACCAACAAGCAGCAGCATTGCAAGAAAATGTTTATAATAATCAGATGACATATAAGGTAATATTTTGCATTTGCATCAATTGAATATCTACGGCCACTATATATTGTCTGTATCAACAGCAGAAAGCAATATTCAACTTACTATATTTCTATTTCCAACATAAATCATTCCAGGTTTACCATAACATTCATCTCCTAGTTCGCATGCAGACAAAAATTAAAATATAAAAACAATGCCTTCATTTTCAAGAAATTTGGAGATCTAATGAAATTCCATGTTTATATTGTTTTTTATATAGCTCTACATTTACACTCCAGATTCCTACAGTGTTAGTAAGGTGTTAGATAGCCACTCTCCCCTGCCTTCTCCTGCTTGGGTGGGGAGTTGGACTAGATCAGGGGTGTCAAACTCAATTTCATTGAGGGCCGCATCAGCATTGTGGTTGCCCTCAGGGGGCCGGGTGGGTGTGGCCTGGATGGGCATGGCCTACTGGGTGGGCGTGGCTAAAGTGCATATGGCCTACTGGGTGGGCATGGCCAGCTCTACATCGTTCGCATCAAGGGTGCCTATGGGGGCCTGGGCAGGAGTAGGGCAGATCTGAGGGTCTCTGGCAGAAGGAGGGTCTCTGGGCCAGGGCCAAGGCAGTGGGGGCCGTTCCCTCACTGTTTCCAGGATGGCTTCGCGGGCCGCATGAAACCACTTCACGGGCCGGATCTGTCCCCCGGGCCTTGTGTTTGACACGTTTGGACTAGATGACCTACAAGGTCCCTTCCAATGGTATTATTCTAATTTTAATTTCCCGCCAGGCAAGCAGATGGAGGGTTCTCATACTATGCTCCCTAGTGGCCAATGGCACGGGGGTTCAGGTTTATTTACTATTCAGGACTCCTAACAGACAGGAAGGAGGAGTCAGCATTTGTCTCAGTACCAGCAGCTGTTGTCTATCAGCAAGGGAAAAGATAAGTCTCCAAAATGTTGTTAAAGTTCACAAGACAGCAATACTAGGCTCTGAATCCATGATACTCATCCTATCCAATCATAATATACAGCGCAATGATTTTGACATTATGATTTTTTTCACTATGGAATTTGGTGTATATTAAAATAACCAGTACTGTTTCTAGGAAAAAAGAGCTCTTGGATTTCTGACAAAAATCTAGACTATACTTATCTCTTTCATTCAATAAGCAACATGCTTTTTTCTCTTCACACAAAACTGTCATCTCTCCCTCTTTTTTCACATTCTTTCACTCACTCAGTTCCACACATATATGATCTTCTTAGTTGATCCTTATCCTCCAACTTCAGAAGAAAAAAACTCCATTACTAAATGGGACTAAAAATCTCTTTGTTGCCAGTCTAATGGTTGTCTATAAAGTCCTGCAGATATCCAGTCCTTGTCTCCAAGTCATCTCTCATCCAAGAGGTCACCCTCTTCAGGAGCCACTATTTACATCTGCTGCTACAATAACTTGTCTTGTTTCTCTTTCAATGCTTAACTCACAATTTCTCAACCCTAGCAACTTTTAACATGTATGGACTTCAACTCCCAGAATTCCACTGAAAGAATATTGTGATATTTGTTATTATACATAACACTGCAGAAAATATTTTAAGTGAAAGATATAGTATTTCTCACAATAAAAAAAATGGATGGGGAAAAATTGAGATGGCAATTTAACTTTTTTAAACAGATTTTATTCTGTTTCCATTGGGAAATTATTTCTGAGTTTTATGCTCAAAACAGGAAAAAAAAGGAACTTAGACTTTGAAGATTGAATAATTGTGTTGTTATAGAAATGATTTGTAATAACTAAATAATTATTACAATTATGCAAAATGTTGAAGGCTGCAAATGTAGCTAGTATTCACTGTACTGAAAAGAGTGGGAAGTCAATCTCCTTTTTTTTACCTCCCGCCGCCGTCCCTCCCCTTTTTAAATCTTAATTTTCATTGTATTTTGTACTATAATAAACCTTAACATTTAGAAGAGAGAAATACTGCTCTAGCTTGATGTATTTAGGGAGGAATGGTGTGGTATGCAGTTTTTAGCTCAACCAGGAATGTAGCAGGTACAAGACAAAAGATTGGCAGAGCAATATGCCAAAGAAAGGGAGTGTGATCTGGGTAGAGTATTTGCTCAAGCAAATATTCAACGTTCCTGCGGCTGTGTGCAGCTGCGTGTACTGTTAACTATGCATAGTAGTAATAATAGTAGTAGTAACAATAACAATAATAATGTTGGAAGGGACCTTGGAGGTCATCTAGTCCAATCCCCTGCTCAGGCAGGAAACCCTATACCATTTCAGACAAATGGATGTCCAGTCTCTTCTTAAAAACTTCCAGTGTTGGAGCATTCACCACCTCTGGAGGCAGGTTGTTCCACTGATTGTTCTGTCAGGAAATTTCTCCTTAGTTCTAGTTGTTTCTCTCTTTGGTTAGTTTCCATCCATTGCTTCTTGTCTTGCCTTCAGGTGCTTTGGAGAATAGCTTGCTTCCCTCTTCTTTGTGTCAACCCTAAGATATTGGAACACTGCTATCATGTCACCCCTCATCCTTCTCTTCATTAAACTACACATACCCAATTCCAGCAACCGTTCCTTACGTGTTTTTGCCTTCAGTCCCCTAATCATCTTTGTTGCTGTTCTCTGTACTCTTTCTAGAGTCTAAACAACTTTTTTATATTGTGATGACCAGGGCTTTTTTTTTCTCATAGAACGCTCAGAACGGAGTTCCGGCACCTTTTTTGGATGGAACCTTGTAGGGTAGGCAAGGCGGGTTGTATGACATGTGTGAGTTCCGGCACCTTTTTCTTTAATAAAAAAAGCACTGGTGGTGACCAAAACTAGATGCAGTATTCCAAGTGTGGCCTTACCAAGGCATTGTAAAGTGGTATTAATACTTCACGTGATCTTGATTCTATCCCTCTATTAATGCAGCCTAGCACTGTGTTGGCTTTTTTGGCAGCTGCAGCACACTGCTGGCTCATATTTAAGTGATTGTCCACCAGGACTCCGAGATCCCTCTGTTACTACTATTGAACTACCTACACTATACCAGTGCATTTGGTTTTTCTTGCTTAAATGTAGAACCATAGTTTTCTTACCATTGAATTTCATTTTGTTAGATAGCGCCCAATGTGTCTGTCAAGATCCTTCTGTATCTTAAGCCTATTTTCTGGAGCAGGGCTTTTCAACCTTTTCACCCATTGTGCCACTTTTAGGATATGGCAACATCCGAGTACCACCAGTCGCATAGCAAGGTGTCAAAAACTTGACCAAAAAAAAAAGGGGAAAGTGAAGTACTGGTAGTCCTCGACTTACAACAGTTCGCTTAGTGACTGTTTGAAGTTACAATGGCACTGAAAAAAGCGCCCAAGCCACAACCAAGCAAGACACCTGCCTGCCTGCCTGGCAGTGCTCTTCCTCCTGTCCAAGGTTTTCATTGTTGTGAGCATTTCTTTTGCAGATTGGCAGTGGGGCTGGGGTGGGGGGTGTTCGGTTTTTATTCGTTCCGTCTGCTGGGTGGGTGGTTTGACCTGGTCTGATGGGTTAGGGTTGGGGTTTTAATACGTCTTAATTATTGTTTTAACCTTGGGCATTTATTTAATCGTTTTTAACTTTTTTATTCTGTTTTTGTATTTATTGCCCTGTACACCGCCCTGAGTCCTTCGGGAGAAGGGCGGTATAAAAATATAATAAAATAAATAAAAAATAAAATAAAAGATGTTACTGGCTAGTTTCACACTAATGAACAAACAAATAAAGTATGCCACATAATAGTGCAGGTAAGGTAAAATATAATTTAGTCGTCTCTAGGAATACAAACATTGCATAAGTTCTGTTTCTTTAAAAAAGAGAAAGAATAATGGATATTGGGATTTTGTTGCCAAGTACATGACATAAGCAAGTTACATTGTGTAATGATTAACAAAATATTTCTTGAAGTATCATATGTAATAATTAATTAATTACAGATAACATTGATCACACTGAATTTTAAGCCAAAGAAAAATGTATGCACATATATGTTGAAAGAACTTAGAACAGATTGAGAAGTGGCTAGACAAATTCTTACCTGGATTCACAAACTCCCTCTCTTATTAAAAAAAATAGCCACCTATATACTTTAAAATGTTAGTTTTTTGAAATGTTATTTCATTAATCAGAAATAATTTTCATAATGTTGATGTGCAGCCAATGATATTTTCAGTACAATCTGTAAAATATTTGATAATAATGCAGTTAAACTTAATGGAATATCTTTTAAAAATGTTTGTAATGTTTAATTACAAACTTTTTTACTAGGAGGAAAATTGAAACATTTCTCTTTTCTTTTTCCCTTCCCAAGTCATGTAATACTGAATCTTTTTACATTTTTTTGCAATTAAGCAACCTTTAAAAATATTAGTAATTTATCATCCCCAAAATAAAAAAAATTATCTATAATGCTGTTCTCAATAACTTGTTTTATTTCTTCAGCAACATATCTTAGTTATTCCATAATACTCAAATTCTGAATTAACATATGCAACTTTTATATGTACCATATTTTCCGGCGTATAAGATGACTGGGCGTATAAGACGACCCCCTACTTTTCCTGTTAAATTATAGGGTTTGGGCTAATAACTCAATATTTCACTTCCTGGCACACAATCTGCATATTAACAACCCGTTTAGCGTTAGTACCCTTTTTTTTATAAGTGCCATGATGTTGCTAAAATAAAAGAGGTAAACTTCGTGACCCTCCCAGCCCGTGCATAAAACAGAAATGAAAAGTCTTAAGCCTTTCTGTTCCCAAATACCAAGGTTTCCCCAGAGTTTTGCGCGGTTAAACAAATGGCATTTGCGTATTAATGTTTCTCCATGGAGCACAAAATTTGCCCGAATTAAGGAAAGTGGGGAGCTAAAGAATCTGGGGCTATGGGGAATGCCTCTGGCATGATGGGCAACCCTGGGAAACACGAGGACTGTAGCGGCAGTCCTGGTCGGCACGGGTCAGGCGGTGCCTCGGCAGGAGCAAAGATGCTCCCTTCCTACTGTCGAGCAGCGCGCCTCTGGGAACCGCCTGCCCCTCCTCTTGTCGGGGACCTGACAGCCAGCATTGGAAGCGCCAGCATGGCCAGTCCTACAGAGAACAATGGCGGACAAGTAACAGGTGCTCACTCTGCTACACGGCACTCGGGATTCGACCCGCCAAACTGCCGACCTTTTGATCGACAAGCTCAGCGTCCTAAAGAGTATAAAAAACATTCCCCCCAAATAAGACCTGGTACCTCTTGGAGGCAAAAAAAAAAAAGACCCGGTCTTATTTTTCGGGAAACACGGTAGCATTTATGATGGCTGCAGTTTCCCAAGGTCATTTGATCCCCTTTTCCAACCTTTTGACAAGCAAAGTCAATAGGGAAGTCAAATTCACATAACAAACATATTACTAAGTTAACTGCAGTGATTCACTTAACAATTGTGGCAAGAAAGGTTGTAAAATGGAACAAAACTCACTTAACAACTATCTTGCTTAGCATCAGAAATTTTGGGCTCAATTGTGATCGTAAGTTGAGAACTACCTGTAGGTCAAAATACTGGAAAGAGAAATGCATACAGATGAAAGAGAAATGTAAATAGGAGATAGAAACACCTGAATTACAAAAATGGAAAAAGCGGCATGCATGAAGTTATAAAAATCCAGACGTACAGTTGAAGTAGAGGCAAAACAGTGAGAAATTTTTACTTGCATTAAGCTTATTAATCTAATGAATGACTTAAAGAAACTTTACAGAGGACATGGTCCTTATGTTGTCAGTGGTAGAACATTATCTTTTAAAAAGGCAAGATTTAGAGAGCACCTAAAACCCAACATCATTACAACACTTCTCCTCAGCCTCAAACCCCTCAAAACTCTCAGCAATGGACTTGAATATTAATTATCTCACCTTTAAGGAAGTACACTGAAAATTTATGATTTCAAAAACATAAATAATACTGTCGCACATTTTTTTCTTATCAGGAACCTAAAAGGAAAGCTGAAAAAGGTAGAAAGAACAACTCATGAGATAGCATACTTAGATGCTCCTTAGATGCAAAACAGTATATTCATCTTTCAGTTATATACTTGGCACTGCTTTTCATCAGATAATTTCCTAAGATAGAGGAAATAATCAGATATAAATGAATTCCAATGTACTGCTGGAGGAGTTAAATCATTATTAACTTCTCTCCTTTCTCTTTGTCTTTTCACCCCTAATTTATCTATTAGCTGAGAGATTATTTTAAGCTACTAAAAACATACCCCAAAATGAGCACTTGACGTTTATTGATGTCCTTTGTTATATACTGTACTTCTGAAGTAACACAAGTATTTTCATTGTTTGTAGTCCTTATGAAAGACTAGTAAGCCTGAAAATCCACTGGTTCAATTCATTTGTTGTTGTTGTTAGCTGCGAAGTCGTGTCCGACCCATCGACCCATTGCTTTCCTCCCGAGGAGTGTCTTTTAATTTCTTGGCTACAGTCCTCATCTGCAGTGATCTTGGAGCCTCAATTCATTTAGCTATGTTTAAAATAGCATATACAGGTCAGCTGACAGAGGCCTACACTATGCATATTCTGAATATATGTAGTTTAGTTATTCATTTTGGTTAACTCCCAACTATTCAAAACAAATTCTTTATTTAAAAGGTTATGCTTATCTACCACTAAAGAGGTGGAATAAACTCTGGGACTTTTTGTACATTTTTGGTAGTTGGGATTTTTTTTTATTTTCCTGCACTTTTTTTTTTACAAAAAGCATGCAATATATATGCCATTGTAGAGCCATACGTAAAGAACTATTTCATTATAGGATAAATATCAGGAATTATTATAATAAATTGTTACCATATACATTATGTTTGGAACAGTTATGATTGTTTTTAATTTAACATCATAGAAAAAATACCACAGTAGAACAAGACAGGTAATAGTACTGTAACTTATCTTTTTGAAATTACAAAGTAAAGAAGTAATAACCAAATTATGTTATCTTAAACCAACTAGTGAACAGTGTCACACCACAAAAACTAACAAAAAAACCTAAACGTAACAAAAGCAACTTACACTTTTTCTATTAGCACAGTCAAACTATGTTGCGGATACTAATATAGTTTCTGAGAGATTACAAAGAAATGTTATAAAGATTCCCTTTAACACTCCCAAACTATCAATAGTGCATCTGCAAGTCTACTTCAACTGTAGTTATACAGTTCACTTATACAGCACTATGTTATCTAAAACTCATTATCACAACATTTTATTGTATCATGCTAGCACAAATAAAATCAATGCCTATAGAATTTTAACTTTAGTAAACTCCTTTGGCTTATTTCTTAAGACTTTTTTATTTAGCTACTAATTAATGTGCAGCAAAAGTGGAATTTAAGTATCAATATTTTCTGCTTATTCTAAGTTTTACAAAAAGGAATAAATAAAAATAAGAAAGTGCAAAAGAAACCAAGAATGAAATGCTCGAGGTATACCCTGAAGATGGCAAATGTGCACTTTGAGCCTAAGTGATACAAAGGTCAAAGCATAGTACTTTTTAAATGTGAGGACGTTAACACTGCAAAACGGAAGAAAATTATGAAGCATATACATTGTTCACCCAACATACTAAAATCATGCATGAAGATTCAGAAACCACCATCTGAAAATCAAGGCTTTTTTGTTTTATATTTTAGCATGATGCACGCAGCAAGCCTTTATAAGGTGTCTTTTTTAAAAAAAAATGTTGCTTCCTTCAACTCCCTACGTTAAACCATAATCTGCTTTATATATATATATATATATATATATATAAAGATATATATATATCTATGTTAGGGCAATACAGCTATTAAGATTTGCTAACCGCAGGTTGAACTGCAGCGTGCTCGGAAGAAGAAACGTTGCCAAACGACCCGGAATCCCAAATAATCGATGCTACTACCCCGTGTCACTGCCCGACCGTAATAAAACTTGCAGTCGTTCCTCCTGCTGCTTTTTCGGGAGCAGCAGCGATTCAACCGCCAGGACCCCGGCGACAACCTTTCACTACTCCGGAAGGCTCGTCAGGGTGCGAACCGAGCGGAACTGACGGGTGGCAATCCTATCTCCCCGGAGTCAATGCGTTCAAGGCGGAAGTTTTATTGCTGTGCTTTGGAGAAGGGAAGAAAACCCCTGAACGCAAAAAAAAGCACCTTCGGATTTTCTCCTCGGCTACGCCCGGCGACGCCGCAAGAGAAGAGAGGAGCAAAAACTGGCAGCAGCTGCAGCGCTCAGGAGCGCGCGCCTTTGCCCGGGCGGAGGGGGGGGGCGGGGACAGCAAACGTAGAAGGCGCGCGCCGTTCGCCTTTTACCTAACGTTCCACACACCTGACAAGCTCGCGCCCTGGATCCGCCCTTCGCTTCATCGGCGCCCTGCAAAGTGAGCAGCGCTCAGGGCGGGAGAGGTCGGCGTCACCCGCCAGGAGAAGAAAAAAAAAAAACAAAACACGCCCCACTCTCAACCAGCAAGAAAGGCCCTCACCTGCTTCCCCTGCGGTTGCCATAGCGTGCCCGCCTCGTGCTTTACTTCCTTCCAAATTGAGGGAGGGGGGGGAAAAGCCGAGGCTACCGTGGTTACCGCCACCACGCCCCTTCTTACCCTCGACCCGCTGCTCTTTCTCCGCCCCCTCCTCCTGCGTCATAATGTCGGTCGTAGGGACTGTTCGGAAGAGTGACGCCGTGTCAAGGACTTCCGGGCTCCTTTCCAGACCTTTTTTTTTTCCTTCTCTCCCCTTGCCGCGAAACGTGAGCTTCGTTCGTGGGTTGCGGAGGAACGTGGGTGTGCAATCCCTAACTCTTAACTGGGCTATCCGGGAACCGAAAGCGGCTGCGCCTATCCGACTTTGGCTAAGGTCAAAATGGTAACTCGAATCAGAACGATCCGAAAATGTGTGTGCTGGACTGCGATGGCCACAAAAAACTTTACAAGGAAAGAGGTTGTGTTTTTTTTTCTTTTTCATTTCTTCCTCCTCCCATGTTATTGCCGAGAAAAATACTGCCATCATGTCCCCAGTTGGGTTCAGCCAAAGAAATCTTATCTGTTTAATGCCAGGACAAACAATTGGCATCATTCCTCATCTCTATTAGAAGGAAGAGTAAAAATCTGCATATTTTTAATCTGGATTTTACTCTATATTACAAGCTAAGAAGCATGGGCTGAGAAAGGGCACCTTGCAATTGTTCATCAAAATAATTTAAGGAACGTATATTAGGTCTGGATGAAGGTTATTTATAAACGGGCTCATATCTTTTCTAGGATTATCAGGCTGGGACTGTAAAAATTCAAATGGTCACTAGGCAGCAGCAAAGAATTTTTTTTTGCTGACATCTAGTAGTTTGTTGCTCTTTTTCAGTCTAAATCTAGTAGTCTTAATTTAATCTATAAATTATTATTATTAAATATTGTTATGCCTTTTGGGTTAAAAAAATCTTCCAAAAGTATCTTTGAAGATATCTTACTGATTTCACATTTAAAATTCTTCTGTGATGTACTCATTCTTTTATTGTATTGATTTCTTAGACCCACAATCACTTTGCAGTGCAATGTTGCATGTACACTTTGGAACATTTCGTGTATCATAATCATTCCTTTGCTTAACCATCAAGTTCAAGAGTGGCCCAGTTTTAGATTTCAAAACAATAACAAACAACCATGTGATGTATCAAGGCTGGAACAAGGGCTGTCATATATAAGAAAAATCAAATGCACAGGTATAGTATAGGTGGTACCTTGCTCAATAGTAGTAACTGTGAGAGAGATTTCGGAGTCCTAGTGGACAATCACTTAAATATGAGCCAGCAGTGTGCTGCAACTGCCAAAAAAGCCAACACAGTGCTAGGCTGCATTAACAGAGGGATAGAATCAAGATCTCGTGAAGTACTAATACCACTTTACAATGCCTTGGTAAGGCCACACCTGGAATACTGCATCCAGTTTTGGTCACCACGATGTAAAAAAGATGTTGAGACTGTAGAAAGGGTACAGAGAAGAGCAACAAAGATGATTAGAGGTCTGGAGACTAAAACATATAAGGAACGGCTGCTGGAATTGGGTATGTGTAGTTTAATGAAGAGAAGGGTGAGGGGTGACATGATAGCAGTGTTCCAATATCTCAGGGGCTGCCACAAAGAAGAGGGAGCCAAGCTATTCTCCAAAGCACCTGAAAGCAGGACAAGAAGCAACGGATGGAAACTAGTCAAGGAGAGAAGCAACCTAGAACTAAGGAGAAACTTCCTGACAGTTAGAACAACTAACCAGTGGAACAACCTGCCTCCAGAAGTGGTGAATGCTCCAACACTGGAAGTTTTTAAGAAGAGACTGGCCAGCCATTTGTCTGAAATGGTATAGGGTTTCCTGCCTGAGCAGGGGGTTGGACTAGATGACCTCCAAGGTCCCTTTCAACAACTACTACTACTACTACTTCTTCCTCTTCCTCTTCTTCTTCTTCTTATTATTCCTGAGCTGCAAAAATTAAGATGAATTCTAGATGCTACAAAGTGATAACAGAATATATATATATATGGTTCTATGGAATTTTGCAGCCAATAACATTGGAGCTCTACTGGAAGAGATATATTGATGTAATAAGATACACCTCTTCGAGAGGAACTTGTTTCTCTGCAGGTTTTTCTCTAATAGCATTGACCATCTATAATTATGGGTGATTGGTGAATTAAATTGGTTTTGTTTAAGAGATGGCTTTTCTCCTTTCCTGTATGGGCATTAAGGGATTAACAAAAACCTACTTATTTAGTTACCTGTACTTCTGTCTGCCTGTTCCAGCAAATTCAGATGGCTTTTACAGTGTATGAAACTTAAGGCAAATCAAAATCAAGACAAAACAATTTACCATTTTAAACGAAACACTGTTAAAATAAATACTGCAAGGAAGTTCTTCCTCCCCAAATGCTTTTCCAAAGAAAAGGAAATGGACAGCTGCATTGAACTCGCAGCAACTTCCGAGTCACTTTCAAGAACAGTCTCATATAACGTGAATTGCAGTAGTCTACCCGAGAGATAGCTTGAGCTTCATTTTTGGCAACTTTTGCTTTAGGAAAGAATTCACATTCCTGGCCATTGTTCCTGTTTATCTCTTCACATACATCCTTGTTCATGGAATCACCTTTATCTCTATAGAGATTCTCAGTCATGTAGGTCATGGCTGTCCCAAAGGTGCTTTTTCTTTTTTTCTTTTTTTCTTTCCCCCCCCCAAAGGTGCTTTTTCAAAAGTCAACTGGACTTTGTTTTTCCTTGAAGAGGTTTTGCTTCAGTTGAACTGAAGATGCTTCTTGGATGAGAAGCAAAACCTCTTCAAGGAAAAAACAAAGTCCAGTTGCCTTTTGAAAAAGTATCTTTGGGAATCACCTTTAAAAGTAATTGTCTCCCAGGCCATCTCGCTTTTACATTTTCCCCTGCAATACCTCCTGGGTAATCATCTCCCAGCCTAAAGCCCAGCTGTGTGCCCTTTCTCTCCTTTTCCAAAACCATGTGGTGCCCTTGTGGAAAAAGGAAGCCTTCTCTTTTAAGCCAACCAGGAAGGACAGGAAATTATCGCTCTATTTTTATCTCTATGATTGTGACGGATTCCGCCCTTTCTCTAACGCCACTTCCGCAGCGTCAGAAGTGTCTTGAATCGCCGCGGTGATTTCCGTCTATGCCAGGGGTAGGCAACCTCGGCTCTTTTATGACTCATGGACTTCAACTCCCAGAATTCCTGAGCCAGCTTGGCTGGCTCAGGAATTCTGGGAGTTGAAGTCCATGAGTCATAAAAGAGCCGAGGTTGCCTACCCCTGGTCTATGCATAGCGAGCTGAACGTTGCGGTACAAATCTTCCGCCGAATGGCAACTTTCTTCCCGGCGCGGGGAGGGGAGGATATTTCTGGGCTCGGAAAGAGGAAGGGGAAGAGAGGCCGGAGGAATCCGTCGCCGGAGAAGCGCCCTCTTTGCTGCCGCCAAGCAGGGTCCGGGAACGCGAAGAGGGAATCTGCGCCGGTGTCCTCGGGTTTTGGACGCCAAGAGCGTTTCTCGTTCCGTTTTTTTTCCCCCCAATCTTGGCAGTTTTTAAAGATCTGTGGACTTCAACTCCTGGAATTCGCCCTAAACATTTGGGGAGTTGAAGTTACCAAGGTTGAAAAACGCTGGGCTAAAGCGATAGTTATCTTGTCAGCACCAAAAATGAGCCGCATTTCATGATGCAATGCATTTCGAATAGAATAAAATGACATTCAGGTATCGGGGTTTGGGACTAGGGGAGTCAGTCGTATATGACAAGGAATGCGTGGAAAAAAATCGGGGAAAACATTCTTAAGCTTTTTTGTTTATATTTTGCAGCTATAAAGATGGTCAATAAATGACAAGCCTTGCCTGGGCTATTAATGGGTTACTACATGTGGAAGAGAAGGCTGAGATTAAAAATCCCCTTTTCTGTGATTTGCTTTTCTGTGAAAAAAAATTAAATGGCAATGAATCCTGTTTTTTTTTGAAGCAGTAGAGTATTCCTTCCCTTGCTTCTTCCTTCATATTATAAGGACTCAATACTTTGTCATAATTTATTTTGTTAAGACATTGTAATCCGCATTTCTTTCTCTCATTTTCCTCCTTAGATTATTTTTTCTTTCCTTTATATATAATTCTGATTCACTTCTCAGTCCAAGTGTATCCAAGCATTCATTTTTGCTGAATTTGTTATCAGCATGTGACAAATTACATCCATTTGTTATGCTTGCTATTTATATAATGACCTTGTTATTTCAAAAAAATATGCAACCTAAGCATTTATGTAGGTTTTTTTAATGGAAACTTTATGTTGCAGCCATAACTTTGGGGACCAGACAAAACTATTATTCAGCACCACCATAACTTTAAACAGTCACTTAACAAATGATTGTTAAGCAAAAACTATCTGTAGAGCTCCTCAGTTTTCTACTCCCAAGGCAATTAGCATTCCAGAATGGCTTATCATGAGCATGAAAAAACTCAGGCTTCTTTTAGAATAAGCCCATTCCTCCCTTTCCTTCTGAAAGTGGGTAGTGCATCCATCTGAAGAGTAAAGATCACAATTATATCAGTCTATTGATGAGTCAATATAACATACTTGTGAATCACCTCTTGCATATAGATTTATTACTTTCCCATGTTAAGAATCTGACAGTTAAAGTTTTTAGATGCTGTTTCTGCCTAATTAATTTATTTTAAGGTTATACGTGTGTGTGTGTGTGTGTGTGTGTTTGAGGAGGAGACAAAAATATTATATTTTTGATCTGCCCAGTAAAAATGTGCTTTTTCTAAGAAAATAAAAAAAAAAAATCCCTGTTCATTGTACAGTAGTGGCCAAAATTGTGGAAACCTTTTGGGAAAAGTGTACATTTGAGGTTTGATGGCTAATATCACCAGTTGGACCATAAAAAAGGCTGAGCGCCAAAGAATTGAGGCCTTTGAACTATGGTGCTGGAGAAGACTCCTGCGAGTCCCTTGGACTGCAAGGCGATCAAACCGGTCAGTCCTAGAGGAGATCAACCCCGACTGCTCTTTAGAAGGCCAGATCATGAAGCTAAAACTCAAATACTTTGGCCACCTAATGAGAAGGAAGGACTCACTGGAGAAGAGCCTAATGCTGGGAAAGATTGAGGACAAGAGAAGAAGGAGACGACAGAGAATGAGGTGGCTGGATGGAGTCACTGAAGCAGTAGGCGTGAGCTTAAATGGACTCCAGAAGATGGTAGAGGACAGGAAGGCCTGGAGGAACATTGTCCATAGGGTCGCGATGGGTCGGACACAACTTCACAGCTAACAACACCACCATAAAATTACATATCAGTGGAAAGGTAATTTAATCAAGAATGTAAGGCAACAAAGTTTGTTCAATTATCTGTATTCTATATAGCCAAATAATCAGGAAAAGGAAGCACAACTTGCTTAGGTTGATATCAGATAGGTTTCCTTCATCTGATTATAGCC
The DNA here is from genome assembly GCF_947247035.1 of Vipera ursinii. NCBI lineage: Eukaryota > Metazoa > Chordata > Lepidosauria > Squamata > Viperidae > Vipera > Vipera ursinii. Next base: position 250,032,859 of record NC_139513.1, read on the forward strand.
AGTGAGCATGAGTGTTTAGAGAGCCAATCAACTGTCATCTTGTTTTGGCAATGAGCCAGTTATATCACAGGATTCAGTTACTGTATTTATGTCATGTATTGAAGCTGAGAGGAAGATATTTGTCAGTGTGTTATGTGATTGCTATTAAGTTGGTTAGGGGTATTTTTTGTGTTCTTTCATTTAGTGAGCTTGTAAAACACAATAAAATTAAAGTAATGGTGCAAAGAGTTGACTGGTTGCCCAGAAAGCGATGTAAAATAATATTAAGTGAACAAGGCTACAGTTATAAAGAAATTAGAAGAAAAATTGGTGGAAAGTTAGCCAAAGGTGGCATTTCTAAGTTTTTGAAGAGTTATAAGGAGACTCAAAATCACACTGGTAAAGGCAGGAAAAGGTGCACAACAGCAGGTGATGATAGAAGAATTAAGAGACTGTGCCTACATGACAGAAGAAAATCATCTGGGTGTATACAAGATGAAATGGTTCAATGCAATGTGAAATTGAGTGCAAGGACTGTTCAGCGCAGACTGCAGGAATTTGGCCTAAAATCTAGAATTCCATGAAAAAAGCCACTTTTATCTCTCAAAGGTTGAAAAGACTAAACTGGGCTAAAACCCATGTTACCTGGACAGAGGAACAATGGGACAGTGTTATTTGGAGTGCTGAAACCAAGATTTCCCTGTTTGTTAGTGATGGCATAGAATACGTAAGGAGAAGAATCAGAGAAGATTTGCATCCTGATTGCATTACATGTACCGTGAAACACCCAGTCAGTGTTATGATCTGGGATGTATGACATCAAAAAGTGTGGGCAGAATTTGTGTGATTAATGGTAATATAAATGGCCAAAAATACATTAATGAAATACTTGAGCCCAAACTGAAGCCTTCTGCACATGATCTTTTCCAAGACAATGAAGCATTTATATTTCAACAGGATTCAGCTCCATGTCACGTTGCTGTTATGTGCAAAAAGTGGTTTCAATATAATCATATTCTACTGCTGGAATGGCCTGGGAATAGCCCAGACCTTAACCCAGTTGAAAATCTATGGAGCCGACTAAAGAAACTTGTTAGTCAGAAGTGACCCAGCAATAAAACCCAGTTAATAGAAGCAGTCATTCAATCTTGGTTTCACATTATAACAGTTGCAGAACTAAAGGACTTGGTTCACTCCCATAGGAAGATGTTGTAAGGCTAAAGGTTACCCAACTAAGTATTAACTGACATGGTGATAATTTTTGTATATAGTTTTTTCTATGGTAATAATTTTTGTATATCTCCTTTTTCTATGGTGATAATTTTTGTATATCATTTTTTTCTATGTGTTTCACTTTTCTTCTTTATAACTGCTATTCTAATAGCAAATCCTTCATAAAAGTTATCGCATTACATTCTTGATGAAATTATCTTTCCATTGATATATAATTTTATGGTACTACTCCAAAAAAGTGGTGTTATTAGCCATCAAACCTCAAATGTACACTTTTCCTAAAAGGTTTCCACAATTTTGGCCACTACTGTATGTGAAGTATGCTGTATGTAAAATACAAATACAAATCAATATCTTTTTGAGTGGCCACTAAAGAGGAGCTAAGCAGCTCAAGTGGAGTTCATCACTTCATATTAAAACAAAGAACTGATTAGCTAGGGTTGGTTGTTTTTTTTAACCTTTCCACTGAATTTTTATTTTTACGGTTTCTAAAATTATTTTTCTAATGGATTATTCAAGCCAGTAAATACCTGCCATTGATTTGATGTGGAACTATTGATGAACCTTCTTTGAAAGCAGTTTTCAAGAGAGTTGGGAATCTATTTAATTGCCTGCTAGTTTGTTTGGCTTTGAATTTTATCTGTTGAGAAACACTATTTTTATAGCCCCTTCTCCTCAGAAAATGACATGTTTTTACTCAACTCATTGAACCAATCTTCATAGTCTTTACCCAAAAAAAAGGTCTCTTAAGGGAGTAATTTGAATTTGATGGTCCAGTTAGTGCAAATTCAGTCAAGTGTGAGTTTGAATAGCCCTTCCCTTTTAAGAAACATAAATTAGTTTCCGCTCCGAGAGTCTGCTTTTCATGAGCAGGCTTGTAGAACTAAATTATACCCAACCCAAAAAGATATATGTAGGTCTCAGAAAAAAAAGGATAATTAAAGATCATGAGTCTAGAACAGGGGTAGGCAACCTCGGCTCTTTTATGACTCATGGACTTCAACTCCCAGAATTCCTGAGTAAGCTATGCTGACTCAGGAATTCTGGGAGTTGAAGTCCATGTGTCATAAAAGAGCCGAGGTTGCCTACCCCTGGTCTAGAAAGAGCTATAAACCCATTGACAAAAACTTTGGCCTCCATCAATCCATAGTCAAATAAGTTCAAAGAGAGACGGTATAAATGTTCCTCCTCTTTAGAGTGGTTAAAAGACAAATGGTATTTCAGGAGTGGTTCGGGCTCATGACGGTAGCATAAATATTGCAACTCATGTTTTGTGTAATGAAAAGATTACATCTTCCTCATGTTAGAGTTATGAGAATATTTTTGAAGATTTTGAACCTACATAATTTATTAGAAACAGTCAATAGTGCTTATGAAAGAGGTGCCTTAAACATCAGGTATTCAGCAGTTGCAACTGCATATAGATGTTTTGAAAATATGTGCATGTTATATATCAATTATTAATAGTTTGGGATAGCACAGTTATAAACAACCGTTTCAAGTTTATTTATTCATATTTGTATAGCCACCCATTTCACATAGTGACTCTTGCTATTTCAATAGGAATATGAAGATTTTTTAAGCATTCCTCCTATTAAAGGTCAACAGTAAGCTGACTGAACTCTTTGGGATGAAGGAATGAATAGTGCCATATCCTCAAACCAAGCATGAAAAAGAAATTAGCAAGCCAATCAGATCTTTTCTTTTCAAATTTTGTATGGAGCATAGTTGGAGGCAATGAGTTGGACAATCATTTGCCAGCTATTCCATAGATGTTCCATTTGATCCATTCAGTATGTATGGACATGGTATACGTTGCATGAACTGAATGTTTTTAGTATCACAATATAGATAAGAATGTGTTTCTTTTTAAGTCCTTTGGAAAAAAGGACAGTAATTCAAATACACCATATTTCAAAATGTTTTAACACAAATTCTGATATGCCAAAGATGCTTTTTCATGAGGCAACTGGACTTTCTTCTCACTCAAGAAGCTTCTTCAGCTCTAACTGGATGATGGATGAGAAGCGAAACGTCTTCAAAGAAAATCAAGAAAGTCCAGTTGCCTCATGAAATAGCATCTTTGGCATAACTATGACCTGGATGACTGAGAATCTCCATAGACAAATCCTGATATGCCACCAAATTTACAAGAAGGGAAAATTATGTTCACAAGAATTGCAATTGCAGGTAAACAAGCCAAGAGAGTGATGAAGAAGAGGACTTTGAGTTGCCAGATAAAACAAAGTCAGTACTCATTAAAACAAAGTCAGTACTCATTGAATATAATGTGGTGGTATAATTTTACTTGATGCAGTCCTTCAGCTTTTAGAGTTAAAAATTGCTCTTACTCTTCAAAAATGGCCAATCTACCATACATAACTCTCCAACTGCCAGTTATTAATGAAGAAAAGGAAAAGCAATGATTTTTTTTTCATATTTTTTGGGGGGAGGGGGGATTTGCTGGAGATGGCCATTAGCATTGGGAGACCATGCCAGGGAACTGAATGATCATCTGGCTGCTAAGGATGATAATTTTTAAAACTTATAATGGCAGCAAGAAACCAACAGTTGGTATTCTGCCACCTAGTGATATCCTTGCTTAAGACAACAATTAAGATAGACTGCCAGCTAGCAAAGCTGCCTGGAATTGGGCTATGACAGAATGCCCATCAGTCAGCTCACTATCAGAATTGGAATGACTTACATTGTCAGGTAGGAAGATCTTGACAGTGAGAGATATAAATTTGGGAACAGAAAGGTGCAGAAAGATAGGGAAATGAAGCATAAGGAGCAACTTGAGCCCCCTGGATCATTCCAAAGTTCAAGAAATTTGTCAAGAGGGAGTTGATCTTCTATTCAGAGAGACAAAATTCAATTAGCCTACACAGTGAGGGAGATAAAGGAAACCATCAAGTTAGCTTGGCAGACCCTCATGGGTTGGAAGAGTGGAAGGCAAAGAAGAAAAGGAACAGCATGGGTAGAAGATTGGCAGTGCATTCTGCCATCTATTCAAACCCTTTTATATGCTTTTATCTGGAGTTCATAATGTTTGGAACCTGCATGAAACAGCAAGACGTTTACTTATTTGTGCTTAAACATGGATTTAATTATGAGTTTTTTATTAGTTTTTAATCATTTCTACATGGAGGAAGCCAATATGGAGGAAGTCATATTAAAAAAATTGGTGGTACTTCTAGCAACATTTTTTTAGCTGAGAATTGGAAATTATCCTCTGTGTCCTACAATCCAGCATAGATCTAAGTTTAATTCTTGGCAAATACTCAAAACCAGGAATCTTGTATACATTAAGTAAAGCAACATCATCCATAGGAATTATTTTAGACAGAAAATAGAGATCAGTTATTTAGACACATATAACCAACAATGGGTACGCAGTGGCTCAGTGGGTTAGGACACTGAGCTTGTCGATCAGAAGGTCAGCAGTTTGGCGGGTTGAATCCCGAGTGCCGCGTAACAGAGTGAGTGCCTGTTACTCGTCCCAGCTTCTGCCAACCTAGCAGTTCGAAAACACGTAAAAATGCAAGTAGAAAAATAGGGACCACTACGGTGGGAAGGTAACAGCGTTCCGTGCGCCTTTGGCGTCTAGTCATGCCGGCCACATGACCACAGAGACGTCCTCAGACAAGCGCTGGCTCTTCAGATTTGAAACGGAGATGAGCACCGGCCCCTAGAGTCGGAAACGACTAGCACGCATTATTTATTATTTTATTTTAATCCCATTTATATCCCGCCCTTCTCCGACGACTCAGGGCGGCTTACAATTTAAGCACAAACCAATGTGCTTAGCAATAGCCTTCATTCTATGTATATGCCTGCTTATTAGGGCTTTCGCCCCCCCCCAAGCAGCATTACCTTAACCAACAATGAATATATGTTTTATACACACACACAATGAAACAAAATGATTGCATCAAGTTTATATGTATCAAATATTCTGAAATCATGTGACAATCTCTGTATACCTTCAACCAAAATAATCTAACTAAAAGATCCTTTACTTTCTTAGAATTTGAAGAAAATATATGTGGATTCAGAGTAGGAATAAGGCCTATGTTAGAAAAAAACCTGAACTTTTTTTCCTTAAAGTTAAACATGATGTCCTTAGACAAGACAAAACAGTGGAAAAGATGGGTGCTTTTACCTTTTCATCTGAATAGGTTGGCCTTCTGCATTATAGACTATATCACTAATAATGGATGTGCAATACTCAAGAGATGCTGCAGACTCAAGATTGAAACAATCCATCAAAATAAACCATCTATAAAAGGATCACATAATCAAAGTAAAAGTTGATGTTTCTGATTCTTTGGGTAGGGGAAGAGTTTTATTATAGAACAATATAAATAGAAAGCCATTTCTGCACCCTTTCGAAAAACCCAGTCTGATGTTTTGTGTTGTGTAGCAGGTTCTTTGGCGCAGGAATGAAGACGAGGCGCGTGAATATAGGAAAACTCATGGTTTATTGCTTGCAAGATCTTAACTGAGATTTGGGCTGTAACCATCCGCAATATATAGTCTAGCCCCTAGGTGGCAGCCAATAGGTTTGAAGCAACCATTGCCGCCTAGGGACAGCCAATAGCAGCAATGGAGACTTGTAGTCTGGGTTGCTGGAGAGCTGTTAGCTGTTCCAGCAACACACATATTACCATTGAACCCAATACATAACATCCCTCCCCTCTTAGATCAGACAATATTGTAACACAATTTAGTCTTAATACAATTATCCAGATTCATTATCAAAACAATCGTAAATAATAATAATAGAAAATAAACCCATATTGGTTACAAGTTTAACTTACAGCATCTGAATGAATAGGCTTCATTGACAGCACACTAGACAGTTAACATCATAGCATCTGAAAGAATAGACCTTCATTGACAGCACACTAGACAGTTAACATAACTCCCAATTTCTGTAGTACAGTGGCAAATTGCAATACAACAACATTATAGATCTTTATTTTACAACGTAATCGGCAAGATATGAAGGAGGCTTGTGTGCCCTAATGGAACGTCTTGGAGTTCCAGTCACTTTGTGGTCTACCAGCTTACCCAGTGGGCTAGGTAGACCCATGTCCCTTGTTGCTCCTGAGTCAAGGGGATTAGATGCTCTCTGGCTGGCCTCTCCAGGTTGGCCCACCCCAGAGTCAGACTGATCAGTAGAGTAGGCACAGCGGTTACTGAAATCTGGTTGGCTTGCTCCTTCAGGGGATCCATGTTGCATACCTGGATTCCCCACTTCTCCATCTGGTTCCTCATCGGTTATGAAGGAAAAGTCCTGAGAGTCCAAGTGAGGACTATCTTGGCTGCAAGTTTGAGGACCTTGGGAGGGACTTATGACACAGTCCTCAGTGGCCATTCTGGAAACCATTTTCTGAGTTGATCAATGTGGCGTCTGACAACTCGCCCTCCCTCCAGCCCCACTTCATAAGATAGGGGCCCAGATGCTTTGGTAATTTGACCAGGAACCCACAGATTCCCATGACCATAGTTCCTGGCCCAAACCCAATCGCCCATTTGCATCTCCCTTGGGGGTTTTGGTCGAGAGGCTTCTGCTGCCACGCTATCTGGATGCAACCTGTCCAGTTTAGTGATCAAACGCCTCCCCCAACGCAGTTCTGCAGGACTTTTGCCTGTAGCAATGCAGGGCGTAGAATCTGCCAATGTGTGATGCCAGTCACCTGTTACAATGCGCTTGAGTGATTCCTTCATTGTCCTCACCATGCATTCAGCTTGGCCATTAGAAGACGGATGAAAGGGCGCAGACATTGCATGTCTGATGAGATTTGCTCTAAGGAAGGCCTGAAATTCAGCAGCAGTGAATTGGGCCCCATTGTCTGAAACTACGACATCAGCCAACCCATGTGTGGCAAAGAGTTTTCTCAGCACCTGGATGGTCCTAGCAGTAGTCATGTTAGGGACTGGAATTACTTCCAGCCATTTGGAGTGACTGTCCACCACTATGAGAAAGAGCTGGCCCTGAAAGGGCCCAGCATAGTCTATGTGAATTCTAGACCAGGGAGGGTGCGTTTCCTCCCACCTGTGAACTGGAGCCTTTGGCATTTCAGGCCTAGATTGCTGGCATGGACTTGTGCCTCAATGTCCTTGTCAAGGCCAGGCCACCAAAGGTAGCTTCTTGCTAAAGCTTTCATTCTGACTATGCCTGGATGGCCTTCATGTAATGATTGTAAAACCCTGTCTCTTAGGGAAGAGGGAATTATGTTTCCCCATAAAATGCACCCTTTGTGGGCAGAAAGCTCATGTCTTCTGACGAAATAATTCTGAAATTCAGGACCTGGGCTTTTATACAACCACCCTGTGTATACCCATGAAAGTACTCTGCTAAGTGTTCTATCTGTAGCTGTTTCAGCAGCAATGTCCCCAGCATGGAGGGGAAATTCAGGCAGGTCCTTTATGGACAGAATTCTGGCAGCAGGAGCTGGATCTGGTTCCATTAGTGGCAGTGGTAGTCTACTGAGGCCATCAGCATGGCCCATTTCTTTGCCTGGTTTGTGAATCAATTTAAAATTGTATGCAGAAAGAAAAATAGACCATCTCAACATTCTTGGGGACAGTATGTGGGGGGTTTGTTTGTCTGTTGTGAAAAGTCCCAACAGTGGCTTGTGGTCTGTAAAGACCGTGAAGTCCCTGCCATATAAATAGTCATGGAATTTTTTTAATTCCAGCAACAATGGCTAGGGCCTCTTTGTCAATCTGAGCATAGTTGCACTCATCAGAGGACAACGTCCTTGAGTAGAATGCTATAGGAACCTGTGTTCCATTCTTTTCTAAGTGACTTAAAACTGCCCCCACCCCATAGGGAGATACATCACATGCAAGACATACTGGTTTAGACTCTTTGTAATGAGTTACAGTGGACTTTTCTGACAATAGTGCTTTTAAGTCCTGGAAACCTTTTTCATGTAAATTAGTCCATTTCCATGGAGCTTTCTTAACTAAAAGCCTGTGCAAAGGCTCTGCTAATGCTGCCTTATGAGGTAGAAAGGTGTGATAGAAGTTAAGGAGACCCAAGAATGCTTGTAGCTTCCCTTTGGATTCGGGCCTAGGAGCCATTTTAATGGCCTTCACTTTAGATTCAGCAGGGTGAATGCCGTTAGCATCAATTCTGAATCCCAAGAATTCTGTTGAAGGAACCCCAATACTACACTTGTTCTTTTTTAATTTGAGGCCTGCTTCACGAAACCTCTGAAAAACAGCTCTGAGCCTGCTGGCTAACACTTCTGGGGACTCCCCAGCAATAAGAACATCATCAAAATAAGGGCAGATGCCTTGAATGCCCTTGAGTGTGCGTTCCATTATTTCCTGGAAAATGCCTGGGGCAACACTGACTCCAAACTGTAAGCATTTTACTTTGAAAGCCCCCCTGTGAGTCACGATCGTCTGAGCCACAGCTGTGGCCTCATCAACCGGCAATTGCTGATAGGCCTGTGCTAAATCAAGTTTAGCAAAAATAGTACCCCTTTGCAAGGAGGCTAAAATGTGGTTGACCACTGGAACTGGGTATGCGTGTTGCTTGAGGGCTTTGTTTAGGGTGCATTTATAATCAGCACAAATGCAAATTTCCCCGTTGGCTTTAAGTGGGGTGACTATAGGAGTTTCCCACTCCCCCCCCATCAACTGGCTGTAAAACGCCCTGTTCTACAAGCTTGTCAAGTTCAGAATCAATTTTATGTTTTAAGGCAAAGGGGACCCTTTGAGGCTTAACCCTAATTGGAACTACGTTGGGGTCTAGCTTGAATGAGATAGGCGGGCCTGTGTACATTCCTAGTGCAGAATCAAAAACGTCAGCATAGTTCTCACATACTGATGAGAGGTTTGCAGTTTGTGTCCGGTTGATACCAGTAATCTGAATACCTAAGGCATCAAACCAATTGGGTCCAATGAGCCTTGTTCTCTGGCCCCTACTACTATGACATCCAGGTGCCCATAAAACCCCTTAAATTTTACAATCAAGGTGGCTTCTCCCTTAACTTTAACTTGAGCATTTTGAAAGTCAGTTAGAATTATGTCTGAGGGCCTCAGTTTGGCCCAATTGTTACTGCGCCTACACACGAAATCAAAAGTGTCTTCAGAAATAATGGAGACTGCAGAGCCAGACTCCAATTCCATTTTACAAGGAACTCCTTGTAGCTCTACGAGGAGTCTGAGTTTAGGTTTGAGGGGGCGTCAGGCCCCAGTGTGGCACATGCTTCTATGGCTTCTGAAAAACCCCACACTAACCAGACCCTGGGCCCCAGTACCTCTCCTAGTTGGTTCTTCCGACTGGTGTTTGGGTGGCCGATCCCTCTGGCGGGTTCTGCAAACCGCTGCGATGTGGCCTGTCGGGCCGCAGGCTCTGCACATGAATTCCAGCTGACCGGAATCTGCAATCGGTGTGAAAATGGCTGCCGCTGCACCCCTTACATCTAGGTAAGAGAACTGCATTGTAAGTGTTCTCTTGTTCCTGGCTGTTGTGGTGTCACGCGTTGGGCTGCTTTTGAAGTTTGTTGATTTCTGGTTCTTCCTCCTCAGAGGACTCTTCAGGGCGTTTGGTATCCTCGTGGTTGACCGTTTCTTCATGCTTTGTTGTTTTGGCAGGCTGGACTGCTTGAACTGCACCCCCGGCAGCTTCATCGGCCAAAACTTTGTCTTGTGCTTCAGAAAATGTTAAATTCAGTCTGGCAAAGAGTCTTTGTTGAAGTATTTGGTTCCGTAGGCTGCAAACGAGCCGATCTCATAGTCTCTCTTCTAAGTTCGAAAATTTGCAAAGGTGTGTGGCCTTCCTCAGGCCCGCGATGAATTCTGAAGCTGATTCATCAGTTTGCTGCACTCTCTGATCAAACTTGAAGCGCCAGGCCATTTCAGACATCTTGGGCTGGAAATGTCCGGTTAAATTCTTCCTGAGGTCCGCGTAAGAGACCAATTCTATTGGCGTCAGAGTGAAGAGGTTCTCAGCCAAATCAAAGGTTGCTGGGCCGCAGAGGCAGAGTAGCGTTGTGACCTTGAGGCCTTCTTCCGTGATTTGGTTTGCCCGGAAGTAGTTTTCTACCTGGGACAAATAAGATGGCCATTCTTCTGGATGCTTCACATCAAATTCTCGAAGTCTTCTGACCTTCGGCATTCTGTTTCTTGCTGGTTCCTGTGATTTCTTCCGATCCTGCTTCCAGGCTTGGAATGAGTCCGCTGAGCACGAGGTTGCTAGCGTAGCTTGCTAGCCGACCTTGGGGAGGGGTGCAGAGGCGACAGCTGCGTTCACACGGGGGTGCTGGAAACACCGCTGAACATCTGGTGAGCCTGATGAATGCTCCCAGCACCTCCATAGGCAGGCTGGAGCTGACTTCCCTGGAGCCGAACCTCCCTCCCCCTTCCAACTGGCTGAACACCCAAAGAAAATAAAGAAACTCACCGGATGGCGGAATTGACGGCAGGATGGAGAGCTGTGCGGACAGCAGGGGACCATCAAAAGCTGTATCTAGGGAGGAGGGAAGGATTTATACCCAACCACCAGGATGCTGGCCTGTTGGGAAGGGAAGGGTGGAGCTGGGTGGCGCTGCAGGGTCAGGATATTTAGAGCACTGGGAGCAAACCACTCCCAGTGCTAACTTTGTTTGCGTTTTCAGCATCTGTTAAAAATTTTGTTCCTGTTTCCCAGTTTCCTGTATATTTCTTGCCTGTGTTGGTGTGGGGAAAAACCAGGACCTTTACGGACTTAACATTGTGCTTCTACTCTGCCTCCAGTTGGCAATACTTTTCCTCCAAGTTACTGTTTGTAAAAAGACAGGTTTTCCTCATGAAATTATTTTGTGTGTGTGTATGTATGTGTGTGTGTGTGTGTGTGACAGAATGAGAGAGAGAGAGAGAGAGAGAGAGAGAGAGAGAGAGAGAGAGAGAGAGAGAGAGAGAGAGAGAGATTAAGACATGTGAACAGATACTGTCCACAAGCAACAATTGCTGAGAGCTCTGGATTTTATTATTATTATTGCTTTACATAATTTCTGATGGAAGCACACCAGTACTAAATAAGATATAAAAGATGCTTCCTATCTTTATTTCTTCCCTAAATTTAAATCATTTTGTCTAATCTAGCCAGTAAAAATAATGAATTTTTGAATGCCTCTGAAACTGGTACCTCTTAAAACTATTTTATGCTTTTATTGAGGAGATGTCAGTAAGTACTTCACAGAGGAAGTTTTTGATTTATTTTTTGTACTACTTCAGAGGAGATTATAGAAATATTTAATTCTAAATACCAGCTTAGTTGTGATAGATTCAGCAATTTTATTTTTCTCTTGTGTTATTTCATTCCCTTTAAATTAGTAATGAATCATTGAACATGATCATTAGAAAGAAGCCAAATAGTAACATAGTTTAAAGATCTATTTGCAACACAGAATGTGTGTATTTTTGCAGCCTTAACTGTAAAATGTACTAGTGAATTATTTATTTATTATTTTTAGAAAGAAGCTTCTCCATGGTCAGTTTAATTGCTAAGATTCTTAAATGAATAAATGTTCTCTTGATTTATTTCTATTAAGAAATGATGGATATGTAGTTACATAATTAAAGGAGAATGTGTGAAAATGTGTTATAGAAAGCTAAGGATTTTGGCTTTCTATAACGTGAAGCTTGCAGTGTATCCGCAGTCATTACTTTTACTATTTACAGTGCTTTCCAGAGAAATGTCCACATATCAGTCTTTTTTTACTTTGTTTTCAGTTTTTAATCTAAGATTGTTTGTGCCTACCATAAAATAAAAGAAAGAGAATTGCCTGTTCTGCTTTATTGTTCTTGCTATTTTTATATGAAATGTAATATAGGTTTTGGGCTTTGTTTTTTGTATTTTGCAGACATTTTATCATCCTTACTGCAAAACTGAAGAATGGTCAGTGGAATTTCTATCCTGTTAATACTTCCGATGAGATAAATGTACTCTTAATGAAGATGTATGTCTGTTGCAGATAGCAGATATATCTGACAAAATACCATTGTGGTTGACCATGACTATGTTGGTTTATTCGAAACAGCCACAGAGCAGAGCAGAGTAGAAGTATTCTTTGCAAAAGAAGGACTTATTTCTGCCCATGGTGAATCCTTCCTGAGGAAGGACCTTCTTTTTCCAGAGTTTAAAAATACCTAGAATTTGCACATCCAAACTACTACTTTGAATCCCAAGCAATGGCTGGCATTTCTTTTGGACTTATAAGGCAACCTGAGTAAAATAAGGCATAGACTTCATTAGAAAAAATAGTTTCTGAACTTTTCAGTTGAATGCAAATTAAAAAGTCTTTGTTTAATTTCCTATTCACTGGGCTGCTCTGGGCTCAGCTACTACAAACACACATACCCATACTTCAAACTTTTGAAACTTGCTCAGAAATAATAATTCTGTACTTGCAGATTCTGTCCAGAACCATCAAGGGATAAAAATATTGGCAAGTTCCTTTGAAAAATAAAGGTCAATATTTAAACATTCCTAAAGAACATACACACACCTCAAACACACCAATATGTCCGAATTTGGTGTACTTCAGTTAAAAAAAGCTATTTCTATAAAATATATCAATATAACAGATTATAGGTGTCCATTGATTTGATTTTATGTTGAATGCAAAAATTTGAATTTAATACTGAATTAGATCAGTAAAAGGATAGCAGCAAAGAAGGCAGTTCAGGTCAATCCAAAGCATTTTAAACTATTTTCCTAATTGATATATTCAGGTCTGAACCAAAGATGTGCAACCTGGGAGAAAACATTCTGAGAAAATTGCTTTCCCCCCAACATTTTCTCAGCTAAGCAACTACGGTAGCAAAACTCTACTCCCATATAGTTCAAGAAAATTATCTGGAACCTTTCAAGCCATCACATAAATAATAATTGAAGAAAACTAATACTTGCTTTTAATCTCAGCTATTGTTCCTTTCCTAGCCTGATAAAGAATGCAAGAGAAATTTTAGTTATGTTAATTTGAAAGGTAAAGAGCCAGTGAGGTAAACAGTTGTTTGCAAATTCATTCTGTGTCCCAAATCCATTTCTTTAAGCAAGAGTCCATTTAATATAGATATATATTTAAAAACGGTACATTGAAATATGATTTTACCATTCAGACTTATATTTCAAGAAGTGCCACATTTTTCTTTTTAGATGCACTTTCCCTTACCTTTTGGTCTCAGCATTTCAAAAATATGGAAAATGCCTAACTTAACTGGTGGCATATTAACCCCCCACCCCCCAAAAAGGAGAAACAATTCCCTATCTCTCCCCACCTCCATAAGGGCCACCTTGAATGGCGGCACTTGGTGGCAGCACCAAGGCTGGGTCTGAAATAGAGGCCTAAGCTTCAACTTCAGCTTTGGAGAACCGTAAAAAAGAGAATGGTCTTCTGAGGCTTCAAAAACTGTGCGAAAGCATGTCACATTCTCATGAGAGTTTAGAGGCTCCAGAGGCAACTTGAGAGTGCGGCCCTTTCAATGCAATTTTTAAAGACTGTGTAAGAGCACAGTTCGTTCTTCTGCAGCATCTGCAGCCCCACAAAATCACGTGAGAATGGGACAATTATTTTGAAAACAGTTATTATTGCATGTCATAGTTTCATCATCACTGCCTTAGAGCCTTGTATTATCTAAAGTTGCACTGGCCCTACATCTTAACTGTGTAATTTCAGACTAGGTGAGGGGCTATCGAAAACAAAATCCATGGAAAACTAGGAGAAGAGTTATAGTTAAAACGTTTGCACTGATTTACAGCTTTTCTGTTTCCAGGGAATATTTGCATTAATAAATATTAAATTTTCTGCAGATTCTCATGGGCATATTCGCTCACTTAGAAGTAATTTTCCATAGCTCAGGTCTTGGTCTGACATTGCTTTTTTGATTCGATGCCACTGTCCTGCTATGGGATTTCTGGCTATCAGTATCTGAGATTGGAGACTTAGATACATTAATGCCTCATGTTTCAAAAGAAAGCCAGTTTTTACAGCAATTCAAGTATTACATCTATCTATCTGTATATCTATCTATCTATCTATCTATCTATCTATCTATCTATCTATCTATCTATCTTACCTAGAATAAATAATAATTCAGTTGGATGGCATAAACTCTATGATACACAACTGTTGTACCTAATGCATCCTAGCACAAAATTATAATAATAATCTGTGTTTGGATTATTCTCCCATCAGTTGTACTAAAACTTCCTGCATTTTTTTGTTTTTAGCGATGCTCTCTGGGGTTGCTGGGAGTTAATATACAAGGAAGTCTCAGAGTAAATTTGTATCTTCCCAGAGTTTATGATTAAATATTTTGGAGAAAAAGACACTAAATTGGGTCTGTTATATATGAGCAAGTGCAAGCATATAAAGCTTATTTATATTGTTTAAATTGTTGAACATTTAAATCTATAACTGATGAGCAATCAAGTTCCTGGTGCATCATTATTATACAAATTAGAAAAAACAAGATATTTTTGATTGACTGGTGGAATTAGTACCGGTATGACAGTAAAACTTCATTCAATATTGGTTACAAAATAAGTTATTCTTTGTCTTTTAGCCACTAGGTGTCAATCACTCACCGAGTCTTATGGCTTCAGGGACTTTTGGCTGAGATCAAGCATAATGGGTACAGCATTTAGTACCACTATAGTCTTAACCATTAATACAGCAAAAAGATAAACTTAAGATTGGTTAAAAGGTACCACTGGTTATGAAATGTACACTGTACCTATTCCCTGTAGGAGCTTAGGAGGACTAATTCAGTTGACTGACGTAGCTAAAGACAGCATAACTAATTCTCACTCACCAAATTAGTTTACTGTGAATTTCATTGGAAATAGCAGCTAAGTGACAGACAAGTTTTTCCAACTTCCTAGTTGTATATTTTGCCCACGTTTGGGCTGTTATATTTGTACTTTGAACAGCATTTCCGTTCACTTAAAAAAATTCTTCTGGGAGATTAATCTGTTAACAGAATTGTTGCCTCACAGAATGGGACTAGTCGCAAATCACAAGAAGTCTTTCCTCTGGTCTGCATTCTTGAACTCCTACTGTTTAAAGCTTTCTGGACAGGTAAGCATATTCTTCAAACAAAGCACTAGGTCATCCTTTATATTTATATTTTATGTTATTGCCTTGTTGCATTTTTGCTTTTCATATCTATGCTTGGGGGCAAGAAGCTATAAGAGGTATGGTAAATTGTGTGCTTTGCAGCATGGCAGTAGTTGCATCATTTATTTGCTTATTTATTTTTAATGCAATGAACCAAGAGGAGCAGGGATTTTCTAGCTGTAGATTGAATCCCAAGGACTAGAATTATTTCATTAATTACTTTTAATACATTGAATGTTGCTGTTTTATTTCTTACCCAACATTTTAAATCTGCTATTATTTTTGGCTACAAAAAAGGCCAGTTTGTAATCTACTTTTTACGGATCAAGGATAAAATCTACATGGATTGCATAATCTTCCAATGGCCACTAATTCCTCAGATGGGGAGAGAGATTGGGACTGATGGAAAACTGTACTAGCTCCTGAAACGTAATGCAGAATAGACTATATTTTATTGCATTTCTATTTCATTGCTATCTTTAATCACAACAGAAATTGATGCTGTCTCATTTCCTCCAAATGCTGCTGCTATAATAAAGGAGAATACTATGACTAGCACTGATGATGTTACCTAGTTTGGGTAATGAAAAACATCTGCAAGAAAACAAGCAAGCTCAGAGAGCACAAGGACCCTGCTGCTGCTATAATCAGGCAAAAACTGTAGTTATAGTAAGAGAGGAAACCTGGCTTAATCTTGATGTTGCATTGTGAATAGCCTCAAACTTCCAAGCAACCGTGGTTTCAGATGTATAGCTAAAACTTTCATTTGTCTTGCACCTTTTATAAATAGCATGTTTGTCATCCTGATTTGGGGTTGCAGGAATTAGTATCAGAAGTGATAGCTAGACATTATGATCTGAAGGAATACTCATAAATCAAGCTAGGAAGGGTAGGATAAGGATGGGGGAACTATATAGACACTATACCGTGCTACTCCAATATACCACATTGATCTATAAATTCTGATTAACTACTTTAGTGCACTGCTTAATTGGAAAACACTACTTAATCAAGATGCCTCCCAGGGAACCAATTTCCACCTAATGATATTTGATGGCAAGGACAGCTGTTTAATTGGGATGGTAATTCCACATAATTGGAACACCTTCAGGTAACTGCATGATGCTTAGGTTGGCATGCTTGTCTGTGGTGCCTTGGGCCTTATCTGCTCTGTGGATAAAAGGGTGGGATCCTAGTTAATTTCAATCTCTATTGTATCCATCAGGCTATCAGTAGAATCTGATCAGTTCCATAACCTCAATATTAGAGATAATGAAAAGTGTTACACTTCAGCAGTGTGTAAACAATGCACTGCAGTTATCACTCTTTCTATAGCAAGTTCCCCTGCTGACAAGACTCTTCCTCTTGTTCTGGCCTGATGACTCTATTTTTCTATTTGTCACTAAAATTCCAGCTAAAGGTGCTTTGAGGTTTGCTTTTACAAGCAACCTGTTTGTGCATAATTGGACATTTACTTTCTTTTTTGGTGTGTTTGTGTGTGTGTGTGTGTAAGAGTTAATATACTATTGCAATATATTGCACAGTATTACTCATATGGGGACAAAATAAATGACATTTTGCTTTTGCTAAAAGTACGTAGAATGGCCAAATAAACTAAACATTTGCGAAAGACTATAGACTTTAAAGTTCAGGGAAAAAGGGGGAGGGAGAATAGCTGAGACAATTCTAATATACTTCATATTTTCTGCTCCACTGCAAGCAGCTTATTTATTCTCTATTTCCATTTTTTCTCTTTGCATAATGTTGGTTTTTACAAAGATATAGAGTAATAATCAATAAATTTCTTTTCTTACAATTTTGTTTCATCAAGAAATTTTGCTTCCACCTTTATTTGAATTGCTTCAAGAAACTTATTTTCAGACATCAGGAAAAATAGATCTGGACATATGCACAAAATTGTCGTCCCTTTCTATGAAAAATCATCTTTCAAACAATATATTTTTAAGCTTTATATGGCTGCTCTTAAAATTATATTAATATAATGCAATCCTCAGCAAAGATAGAAAGGTTTCAGAATTAGACTTTCTGATCTCTACTCTCTTTGTGGAGGATTTTGCATGGGACCCCTTGTTCCTTCGTTAAAACAGAGGTGGCCAGAATTTTTTTTGAAAAAGAACATTTTTAAACATTTAATTTTATTTCTTAAGATTATGAAATACAAGAGAAGAGTCTACTGTTGTCTGTCAGAGAAACCTAGTATGGAATATGCAATGGAGCTTCTCCTACAAGATGGATGTAGCACTCTCACTGGAGATTAGATGAACCCACCAACATAGAAAGGGGCCTTGAGATTCTTAAGCCAAAGAAGCTAAAAAGAAGCATATTATAGAATGGTCATGTGATCCAAGAAGAAAGCCCTTATTAAGCCTGCATCTGAAGATATTCAAAGATTTCCACCAACATTGGAAATGTGATTATAAAATATTGTTGTGTTTACCTAGTCCCGTGGTGGCGAACCCATGGCACGGGTGCCACAGGTGGCATGCAGAGCCCTTTCTGTGGGCACGCATGCCGTCACCCAGTCCTAGGCTTTCAGCTGGGTTTTATAAAACCTTTTCCCTTTAGGCCTCTGCCGCCATGTACCCCCCAAAAAAGGTTCAATTAACCAACTTCTTGTGGGGAAAAAAGAACTTGCAAAGTTGGAATTGATTGATTGAACTTTTTAGTCTCACCCAGTCTGCAGCTACCACTGCAGTCACGCTCATCCAATTGGCCACACCCACCCAAAGGGCCACACCCACCCGGCACCCGATGATACATAAGTGGGTTTTGGCTTGCAGTTTGGGCACTCGGTCTCTAAAAGGTTCGCCATCACTGGCCTAGTCACATAAATGCTTGTATGGAAAGATACTTCAGTAGTAGTAATACTAACCTAAAAGAGAAGGAAAAGCATAACAAAGATTTGTACATATAGCTTAAAAGAAAAAAGAAAAACATTCCTGAGGTTACAATTGTGTTGAAAAAGAAGAACAAATTAAATCAAGGGAACAGTTTGGAATGGGTGTACTTTTGACCTACTTTCTTGTTCTAATTCTCAAATTGGATTCTGTAGAAACATACAGCCTATGTATGATACATAATACAAGTATATTAATGATGTATCAATACACACATTTTTTCAGTAGTGAAATAAACTGGGACTGAAAAAAAAATTGTTCTCACAATGAGACTTGCTTCTGAGTAGACCTGCCTAAATAATACATTTGCCATGAATTTCCTTTTTGATATTTAACTCATATGCAATATGAAGAATATTGGTTGCTGCTTGAACTATTGGAATATATATCAATTAAATATTTTGAGCATTCTAAAGTGCTTTAAAATGCCAAATTTTAAAACAAGCCGACATGATAATCATATGTGGGCTATATGGTATAACTGGGAAAATATACAGGAAATAAAACAGTTCTTTGCAAGTTGACACACATTTCCTGTTCCGGCAATGTTTTATTTTGGTATCTGCCCTGGAAGATAAATATACAGGCCAGATTTAAAAAAAAACAAAACAAAAAAACAAAAACCCTCCCAACAACATGAATTTATACAGGTAATGGAATTTAACTTTTTGACTTGCTTTTTTTCCTCTTTTTAAAAAAAACACTCCTTAATAAAATATCTTCTTTCATACAAAATACCATTTGAGTCATCTTTTCAGTTAACTGTGTTTTTTTAAAAAAATGTTTTGTAGCTTTTTGGGGGATTGGTGGTTTTTTTTTTAAACTGAGCTGTTTCCAAAAACATTTCCCCTTCACCCGAAATGCAAAAATTCCACTTTGACAGTTGATGCTCTGCGAACACTTTATTACACAAGTTACATTCAGCTTCTGAAAATAGTGTTCTAACAGTATAGCCATCTAAAAATAAGACATCCTGGAAACACACAAAGTCTGAGCAAGAAGGAAGAGAAGGAAAAAGAAGATCCAATTATAAATAGAGACTTTTTTTAAAAATCTTTCCCTTAAAGTAATAGAATACTTGTGATATTATTTTTTAAAAAATAGGAGATTTAGTGGCTCTGTTTCATTGTGGCACTGTGTTCTCTCTGTTCTGTGATAGATTAAGGGCATCAAAAGTGAAAAGGCACCAAAGAAAAACTGGAAACCAAAAGTATTCTTAAAGCTGAGGCTGGGACTTATTTACAAATATAGAGATGGTCCCTCATTGAAATGAGTAAATATTACTATTTTTAAAGCATTTTAAAGCATTACTGCAATAAAGTGGGATTGCTCTGCTTTATTAAAAGGTTCACATAAAACAATGGCACTGGTAGGAAATGTTCACACTCCAAAACTGAACTGAAGCAAAAGGGGAGGGAAGGAAAGAACAAAACCAAAATTAATCTGTGTACAGCCTCACAAAGGACTAGTACAGTTTACAATTAAATACGTAAAATCTTAAAACGTGCTAAATCTGGCAATCTCTGTAGACTCGGATCATGTAACAATTAAAGGCCAGTTTCAGGAAGAAGATGACGGTATCGCTGGAGGCTGAGGGACAGGTTCTTCCTCTTCTGAATCTGTGGCATCCTCTTTTTCCTGATCACTCCCTTCGGTACTAAGTCTGTCAAACCCTTTTCGACTGTAACCTGCACGGCTTGCGAAGAAATTCCCAAGATTGAGGCCTCCGCTACCTTTTCCTGCAATGGAAATCAACTTTAGGACGAGGTTCATCTTTCAGACATTTTTGTATTTATTACTGAATATATTGGCTTCCCATCTTACCACAGAGTAATTCTGGGTGGCTTACAAAAAGACGTTAGTTACCATACATTATTATTTTGGTTTTTCGGGTTTCAACTTTTTCAGCTTATCAGCTCCTTCTAGTCAACTTCAAGGGACACCTTAAAAGACATTGAACTGTCTTCTGATCTCTCAACCAAAGGCAACATGTACCCTCTTCCTATTTCTTGTCAAGTGAGACATGATACAAGCACAAAGCAGAGTTATGACTATGAGGTATAATAGGCTTTGCTTTCTCTTTTCTCTAACCCTTTGTCCCTCCTTGCTTAAAATTAGCTCAGAGATATTTAGAATTTAGGCTGACAGAAACTACTACTATTTTTCTTCATTTTAGATAAAGGTCAGGTCTGGGGAAAAGAAATCAATTTCTTAGTCCTGTTCTTTGCTTTGGCTATGTTCCTCTAAGAAATCATCAATTCCCAAAGGCTTTGTCTGGTATATAAGTAGATGACTCACTAACATCATTACAGCTTTCTCATCAGGAGTAACTGCTGGATTCATTATCAGAGGAAAGACAACGTATATAAGAGAACATGCAAGGGAAATAACATCTAAGTTTTAGAAAGGCAACACTAGTTCTTTTATTGTACTTACCTCTAAATCTGCCCAAAATTCTACCTGAGCTTGAATCATGTTTATGATCAACATCAGCTATAAGATTGAGAGACAAATGTAAATTAAATTTTAAAATGAAATTACATGAAGCAAAACATGGAAGAGAAAGAAGACTATGTAGAATATTACCATTAAGGCTGTGATTTACAAATGATTCTAGTTGCCACTGATTCCTTGAACTATATTTTACTTATCAAGCCAAACATAAAAACCACCTTTTCTGATTGATACTTTTTATGGTGTCCCTGAAAAAATGAAGTCAAACTAGTAAGCTGAAACAATATAAATTGTTTTAATTTCTTTTTATAATAGACACCAGTTAATTCATAATGGATATCCATCTTTTCTTTCTCTCTCACACACAAACACACAGCCTTTTAAATTTATCAAAACTAAGTTGGTTTTTGTAATATAGTATTCAAGCTATCTTAAAAAAGTTAATAAACTTTCAACTTCAGATATTTAAAATACTTTTTTCTGGAAAATTTCATACTTGGGAGAGAAAACTGCATGTAATATTTGTGAATCTAAGCTTGTAAGGTCGATTTTGATTACAAACTGTTTCTTGCATAAAGTATGACTTTCCTCATAAAAATTACACTTACTCAAAACATTTTATATGTTCAGTTGGGGGCAATAATTTTCAGTCCAAGGGTAATATATGTACATTATACAGTGTTTGGGAGGAGAAATACACAAAAAAAGAGCATAAAAAAGGAAAGAGTGTATTTCTGTTACTAATCATCCATTCAAAACTGAAATTTAAAGCTTTAAAAGTAATGTTCAAATTTGGAAATAAACTCTGATGGTGAATTTTGACAACAATTAATGGGTTTTTGAGGCCTATAGGAGAACATAGGAAGAAAAGGCATTTGTGGCCTAATAAAGGCGATGAGAGGATTAGACATCTTACGTGCTTTCATCCCTTTTCTACTCAAAAGCACACTTGAAGCGGCCTTTCCTTAAAGAACTGGTATGGAGTTTAAAAAGGCATTCGTCCACAAATGCAATTCTTAATGCTTAATAATTGCACCAACATGTTTATAGAGCTGGCTAGGGAACAGATTTTAACAGTATGCTTTTACCTTTGCTGCAGCTGTGTGTATTTTTAGTGCACACAAGTTAACTGCTGCTATAATTTTGGAGCCTTGCAAGCACAGTTTTATGAGAGGTTAAAACAGAAAGTAGCTGTCTTTGGCTGGCACAGAGAGAATCAATGCCAGAATAGATTCTAACAAATACAGGAGAAACATCTGAAGGAATGGTTTCCATTCTGTCTTGTTCAGGAAAAGCTAAATAAAACAGCAAGACCATTCCAACAATCCTTTTTATGCAGTAGACATATATATTCCCTTTCATAATAAGCAATGCCATAAACTCATCCCAGATACCACAGTAACATTCATCCTAATTGAAAACTTAACTGAATATAAACGAGAACATTACAACACATCCTGATTTCTCAGGACAAAGATCCCACATTGTGTTTTTTGCAGTCAGTTAACATAATCAGAAATTGACTATGCTGCGGCAGTGGGAAATAAACATTTTTGAAGTTCTTCTACGTTATAAAGGTATTTATATGCTTGTTACCAGGTTAAACACAGATTAATTACCTCCATAGATTCTTGTCTTTCTCCACCAAATAAACATGGCAATTGCCAAAAGGACAACTACTGGAATAATTAGAAGTGTTGTAATAAGAAGAAAAGAAACAGAACTGGTAGCCTGCTGGACAACTTGATGTCTTTCTTCTTTCCTTAAAAATTCTTTTGATGTAGGTTTCTTTGTCAGCGTGCCTTCTATAATTGCCTCTGCTTTTTGTTGGAGAGAAGAAGAGATTAAAGACAGATTAATTCTGTCTTAATTGAGCCATGCAGAATCTGCTACAATATAACAGTTCATTTCAGAACACCTATTGCCGCTTTTAAATACCAGCTTTCAGATACTTGCCTTGAAGAGGGCAAGTATGATAACTTCCTAACAGAAAGTCAAAATTATTGACTGTGCAATCAATTGTTTGCAATTCCTCTCAAGTGCCTCATGTGATTGGTAGAAATTTCTGTTAATTGTCTTTGGTAGATACATGATGGATTTGTAATCAAGGCTTGCTAAACAGAGAGAACTTTACTTGTTAATATTCATTCTTTGTGCGTAAAACGAAAGACTGTTTATTTATCTTCACAATCAATTTATAAAGTTTGTTCTTCAACAATCTGTAGGTGTGGTGAGCTCTACAGTACTATAGATAGGAATGTGTGACTTTGAATCCTATGTTTGTGGCCAGTCCAAAAAGACCAAAACAGATGGAAGAGAAAGAGGATGAATCTTTACCACATGATTCTATGCAAATGTTGTTTTTATGACTACGTAACATGGTGGCTCAGTGGGTTAGGACGCTGAGCTTGTCAATCAGAAGGTCGGCAGTTTGGTGGGTCAAATCCCGAGTGCCACGTAACAGAGTGAGCACCTGTTACTCGTCCCAGCTTCTGCCAACCTAGCAGTCCGAAAGCACGTAAAAATGCAAGTAGAAAAATAGGGACCACTACAGTGGGAAGGTAACAGCATTCCGTGTGCCTTTGGCGTCTAGTCATGCCAGTCACATGACCACGGAGACGTCCTCGGAGAAGCGCTGGCTCTTCGGCTTTGAAATGGAGATGAGCACCGGCTCCTAGAATCGGAAACTACTAGCACGCATGTGCGGGGGAACCTTTACCTTTACCTTTACCACTATAAAATACTGCTGTTACTTTATACTAGATTCCTTTCCAGTGGCCAAATCATATCCTTTTTCAGAGTACTATAAATAATACATGATTAAAACAAACTTCATAAGGATTTTAGAAATAACAGTATTATTCTCTTAATGTTCTCCTCCTTATAATTCATTCATTCTAGTCCATTCTCCTACTGTCATACTTTTTGGACCAAGGACACTTAGTTCCTATCAGTGGTTGTAACTCATTGCCTAAATGAAGCTGATCATTCAATTTAATATTTAACAAAAGCATGTGTGTCAAGTTATATCCTTTTATTTCACATGCACAAGTATTTTCCAGACAAGCATCTATATAATCACAGAATGTCATTTTGCAAGGATAATCTAGTCTAATCTTCAGCAGTGTGTAGGAAACACAATTAGACTACTAATAAGAGACAGCTGTAGATCTCCAAAAATACAGAATTTACAACTGGGTGTCAAACTGCCGGCCTGTGGGCCGGACGCGTCACCCGGAAGCCACGCCCACCCCATTGCTGGCAATGGCAAAACTCTCCTGATACGTTGTGCAACGTCACATGTTTGACATATCTGATCTACATCCTCTACAGCTACAGTAGTGGCCAAAATTGTGGAAACCTTTTGGAAAAAGCGTACAGTAGAAATGCCACCTTGGTTAAGTTTCCACCAATTTTTCTTCTAATTTCTTTATAACTGTAGCCTTGTTCACTTAATAATACTATTTTACATCATTTTCTGGGCAACCAGTCAACTCTTTGCACCATTACTTTAATTTTATTACATTTTAGCTCACTAAATGAAGGAACACAAAAAAACCCAACCAACTTGATAGTGATCACATTACACACTGACAAATGTCCTCCTGTCAGCTTCAATACATGACATCAATAACTGTGATCTGATTGGCTCATTGCCAAAACAAGATGACACCTGATTGGCTCTCTAAACACTCACGCTCATTGGCTACAATCAGATGAAGAAAAGCTACCTGATATCAACCTAAACAAGTTGTGTTTCCTTTTTCTGGTTATTTGGCTTATAACTTTTCATAGAATACAGTACAGATAATTGAGCAAACTATGTTGCATTACATTCTTGATGAAATTAACTTTCCACTGATATAAAAGTTTATGGTGCTACTCCAAAAAAGTGCTGTTATTAACCATCAAGCCTCAAAAATAAACTTTTCCCAAAAGGTTTCCACAATTTTTGCCACTACTGTATACTGTTCCACTTTATACAAGTCTAACATCAGAAGTTTTTCCTTCTTCTTCTTATACTTAAATGTAAATAGCTGCTATTAATTCTAGCCCTAGCTTCTGCAGCCATGGAAAATAATTACTATCGTTTCTGTAACTTCCTTTTATGTACTTGCACATCGTATCTCCATTTAACCATCTTTTTTGCAAGGGGAACTTTCCAAGTTCCTTCAATCTGTTATTCAGTGCAAGACCTTAACTTCCTGTTTTATTTTCCTTGACCTCATTTGATCCCTCTCTATTTAGTCAATATCCTTCTGGAAATGTGGCACCCAGAATCAACACAGAATACTCTTGCTTTAGTCTCACAAGAACTGAGAACAGCAGAATCAGACATCTTAGACATGACGTTTCTTCTAATGCAGCCCAGAACTGTACTCACCCTGTCTCCTACTGCTGGCTCACATTCAATTTATTGTCAGTGAATACACTCTTGTCTTCTCAGATATAGTGTTTCCAAGCCAAGCTTCCCCCTTCCAAACATATTAGAGACTGCATATTTTAGAAGGGAACTCCTGTGTTGTATGTTGAGGCTTTGCTGGCTCTGAGTTTTACAAGCCAATCTCAAGAATTGTGCAGACCAAAGCCAGTCTACCCCCACTCCCAATTGTTGGAAAATAACAATGGAAAGGCTGGGACAACTAGTCTTCAAACTACACTGTCACACATCAACATTTAGTCTTTCTATTGCTCTGCAGCTCTAGTTCAGGGCAATATGGAACACTTAGGGCATTGCTTGCAAACTAGAAAGTACAAAACATTCTTGATGCTTTGGGGATGGATGTCTTCAAAGAGAATTCACGCATAAGTTACAAAACAATTGGTGATCACAATGCTCAGAACAGTTGCAACGCTCAAAGCAATTGTTCTCGAAACAAACAAGTTCCATTTCATGCCTGAGTTTTGTTCCAATCTTTAAATTAAACTCAAAACACAAAATCAGGGAAATCAGAACAGCTTCTTTGTGGTCAGATTGTTTTCAATTACAGCACTTTGCACATTCCTACACAGAAGCAGCATCTTTCCATAAGCCTAAATGGGAGAAATAAAGACTAACCTTT
This sequence comes from Vipera ursinii, assembly GCF_947247035.1. NCBI lineage: Eukaryota > Metazoa > Chordata > Lepidosauria > Squamata > Viperidae > Vipera > Vipera ursinii. The sequence goes on from NC_139513.1 coordinate 250,058,635, forward strand.
TATTTCCTGTATTTCAATCCCAGCCTTTTTAACAGACCGATGCTCCATTTCTGAAAACACAGAAATTGCTTTTGAAACACTGTGATGTCTATGATTCATTGAACCAGTAATGGTCACCAGTTGTGATACATAATTGATGTTCCAAGTATAAGAATGCGCAACAGCTCTAGCATAGCAGGGGTCATACTATAAGTAGTATGCAGTAAGTAGTACATTTCTTTCAGAATAAATAATGAAAGGTTTTCTACCCAGGAAATCAGAAATATAAACCAAAATGTCAGCACAAAACATTTATTCTTGGCGTGTAATAGGTTGGCAGAAGATTTATAACAATCACAAAAATTGTGATCAGGGAATCCTTTTAGTTCTTTCATTCTTACCTATTTCTGCTTTCAAATTTCTTCATTTTGTTGTTTTATTATGCTTTGAAAAAATATAAAATGAGAAAAATATCTACAATAGAATAATCCCTTGAAGACTTTAAGCCAGATACTGAGAGACACTTTCAGCCAAGAACTAGTGCCAACTTCAATGACCAAGTGACAGTAAATATTCCAGTGGGTACAACTTATTTAGGTTAACAAGATGCGAAAGTGGCACAGGAAAATGAAAATCAAACCATTTGCACAGCAGAGTGACTACGATTCTCAGCTGGCCTGTCAATGGACATTGCATGCCAGATGCTAAGAAACAACCTGGGTTGAAGAACTCTCTTTAACAAGATCATAAAGCCACACATGGCAACACAGCATTTAATATTGCAAATCATCTTGGTGAATCTCTAAAAGAGCAAAAGTAACAATCCCCGTTGGTCTTGTTTGGATTTGATTACAAGTTTAGACTCACTTAGTCTAGCTCTGATGATTCAAAGCATTACTTTTCCTTACCAATAGTCACTGAAAAAGAATAACTGTGTATTAACCACATTTTAATTGACAGTAGTTTCATAAGGCTTCTGAGAAATATGGGGAACAAACATTTATAAGCTAAAACTCTGGACAGTTTAAAACATTACAAATATAATTTAAAAACAAAATATGACTGCATGTACAGAACAATGATAACTTTTTAAAAATCATCTGGGGTTTCACAAACACCTTAACAAAATAGAACTTTAGGGGAACCAAAATCCTTCGTTAATCTGTCAAATAGCATTACAACCATTTTACAAGAATCTTGCCCCACATGTATTATTTATTTATTTATTTTTATTTATTTATTTTATTTTATTGAGATTTCTATACCGCCCTTCTCCCTAAGGGACTCAGGGCGGTTCACAGGGCATATATAAATAGCAGTACAAAAATTAAAAGAAAATTAAACCAATGCCCAATTAAAATACAACAATGATAAAATAATAAAAAACCAATTAAAAACCCATATACCCCTATCAGGCCAGACCAGCTAATTCAAATAAATGGGTCTTCAACCCGCGACAGAAGGATCGAAGGTCCGATGCCGTCCGGAGCTCAACCGGCAGTTGGTTCCATAATGCCGGAGCACCCACAGAGAAGGCCCTCCCCCTGGGGGCCACCAGTCGACATTCCCTGACCGGAGGCACCCTGAGGAGGCCCTCTCTGTGGGCACGCACAGGGCGGAGGGGAGTTGACGCCGGCAGCAGGTGGTCCTCGAGGTATCCCGGACCCATGCCATGTAAGGACTTAAAGATCATAACCAAGACCTTGAACCTTACCCGGAAGACAACTGGTAACCAATGTAGCTCGCGGAGCAAAGGTGTAACATGGGAGTACCGGGAAACTCCCAAGACAGCTCTCGTGGCTGCATTCTGTACCAGTTGGAGCCTCCGAGTAGTCTTCAAGGGAAGCCCCATGTAGAGAGCATTACAATAGTCTAGGCGAGAGGTCACGAGCGCATGAGTGACCGTACACAGGGCATCCCGGTCCAGATAGGGCCGCAACTGGCGCACCAGGCGAACCTGGGCAAAAGCCCCCCTAGTCACGGCCACTATATGATCTTCCAGAGTAAGTCGTGAATCTAGGAGGACTCCCAAGTTGCAAGCCCTATCCACAGGGGGAAAGAGCTCATCCCCCATAGAAAGCGATGGAACATTTTGAATGTCCCGGGATGCTGGAATGTACAGCCACTCAGTCTTGTCAGGGTTGAGTTGAAGTCTGTTCCTCCCCATCCAGACCCGAACCGCCTCCAGGCAACGGGACATCACAGCGAGGGCATCACTGGGGTGGTTTGGGGTCGAAATAAAAAGTTGGGTATCATCGGCATATTGATGATACCCAACTCCAAAACCACGAATGATCTCACCCCGCGGTTTCATGTAGATGTTGAACAGGAGAGGCGAGAGGACCGACCCCTGAGGAACTCCACAAGCGAGAGTCCTAGGGGTCGACCTCTGCCCCCCTGCCAACACCGACTGCGAGCGTCCCAGGAGATAGGAGGAGAACCACTGAAAAACTGTGCCTCCCACTCCCAATCCCCTGAGACGCCGCAGCAGGATACCATGGTGAATGGTATCGAAAGCCGCCGAGAGGTCTAATAGGACTAGGACAGAGGAATATCCCCTATCCCGAGCCCTCCAGAGATCATTCACCAGAGCGACCAATGCCATCTCCGTGCTGTACCCGGGCCTGAAACCCGATTGGTAAGGGTCCAGATAATCCGCTTCATCCAGGACCAGAGGGAGCTGATGAGCCACCACACTCTCAACAACCTTCGCAAGAAAGCGAAGGTTGGAGACTGGACGAAAGTTGTTCAATACAGCTGGGTCCAAGGCAGGCTTCTTGAGGAGAGGTCTCACCACCGCCTCCTTCAAGACGGTGGGGAAATAACCCTCACTCAAAGAAGCAGATATAACCGCCTGGAGCCAGCCTCGTGTCCTCTCCCTAGCTGCATAAACCAGCCAAGAAGGGCACGGATCCAATAAACATGTGGTGGAGCTCAGCCTCCCCATAATCCTGTCCACTTCATCAGGGGTCACAGAATCAAACTCCTCCCAGATAACAATGACAGGACCGCCCGTGTCCTGATCGCCAGACTCTGCCCAGCTGGAGTCCAAACTGGTCCGAATCCGAGCGATTTTATCCGACAGATGTTGACTAAATTCCTCGGCATGACCCTGCAAGGGATCCTCCCTCACCTCCTGATTAAGAAGGGAGTGAGTCACCCTAAACAGGGCGGCCGGGCGATTATCTGCGGACGCGATGAGGGTAGAGAAGTAATTACACCTCGCCGCCCTCATCGCTGCGAGATAAGACCTAATGTAGGTTCTTAACCGCAACCGGTCAGATTCAGATCGGCTGGACCTCCAGCGGCTCTCTAGGCCCCGTTTCCGATGCTTTGGAGAACCATGGAGCTCGCTGGGATCTGCACCGGGTCAGGGGCCGCAAGGGTACAACCCGGTCAAGTGCCTCAGTGGCTGCCCTTTCCCAGGCTTCCACTAAGGCATCCGCCGAGTTGTGAGCAATGGAGGCAGGTGGGGACCCCAGCGCCGCTTGGAATCTATCAGGATCCATTAAGCGTCTGGGGCGGTACCATCTAATTGGCTCCGTACCCCCACGGCAGGGGGTGGCAAGATGGAAGACGTAATGTATAGCAGCTTTAAGAATATCTTCTTTTTATTTGGACATATTAATGCTTTGATGATATAAGGCAACAATATCTTACTTTCTGTGGATGTAAATTTCCATACCGTGTTGGCATGAGCATCACCAACATATACCGTTCTGTCTTCTGAAGCAACAATGTCATGTGGCATCTCAAAATTCTGAGGAGGTAAATAGCCAACATATTAAAATAAGGAAGACATTGGAAATTATTCAGTAATTCAAGATGCAGAATTACAGGAATCCGACAAACAGTGTTTGAACTTTTAATCATAATTTGTATAAATTGTGGAAGATTTATAGCAGGGATATGGTTGAGGAAGCAACAAAATATACTTTTTAACTGTAAGTGGAAGACTCTGGAGAGATTTCATTCTGCAAAAATCCTAGATTGCTTCTAAACCATCATTCTTTTGATAAGATAGATGGTGGTTTTTACTAAACAATGTTATTTGTTTCCTATTCTCAATAATCAGAAGAACACATAGGTGGAAAAGGGAATTTATTCAAGTGTGCTTGACATTTGCTTTAAGTTTTCAAAGCAGACGAAAGCCTAGAATACTGATTAATTTTAATCTGATAGCAAGCTGATTCTACATGCATAGTGGCAGCTACAGACAAGCTGAAAATAACAGAAAACACTAATACAGTGTAGTGACTTGCCCTCAGTGAAATCTCTCTTCTCTTCCTACATGAACAAATCAAATTTATTTCTTGGCCTGCACTCTTATCACTTTGTGGCTGTAGCCTAATTAAATAAAAGCCTTTCTATATGAGACAATAAGCCACTGTGTGCTGCATAAACTCTGAGCCAGATATTGCATGTAGTATAGTTAAAGCTAAGTAGAAAATGGAGAGTTCATTGAAATATATTGGAAGACCATTTCCTCTTTCTTCCTTGAATTATTTTGCAGATTAAAAAAAAGCTAAAGAGGACCAATGCATGCACTTCAACTGTTATAAAGCATCAAGTTGAGACTATTAATTTCTATTCTGTATTTTCATATTTCTATTCTGTATTTCATGTAAATCATACCTATAAAACTCGAATCAACAATAAGGCAATAACATCAAATTTGGTCCAGTATTAATATAGAAAACCCCAATTTCCAAATACATTCATGCATGCCCTGTTATGTTTACAATACATTGTTAGGATCCAGAAATCAGAATTCTGTACAGACAGCTTTTCTCTTTGGAACATATTTTTCTCTCTAGTTGGCATTGTCGCTTTAAAGTTTTTCTAATAGTGTTTCATAATTCTCTGGCCACAGGAATTTGCTGATTCTCAGACACAGGTTAATGAAGTAGTTTCATCAATGTATTTAAATTTACCATCTTTTTTTTAGTTTTGGAAAATTCAACTATAAAATAGAAAAGGCAATCCAAAAAGTGCAATACCATCTGTTTCTGGTTTAGCTAACTAAGAATGCTTTCAGAATTTGGCAAATAAAAAGTTATTGAATTCACTGCTCCCCCACATCGAGGAACATCCAAAATCCTTAGGACAACTCTAGATTTAATCCAGTCTTTAGTGCATTACTTATATTTAAGGAAGCATCTTATGAAGCAATTGATGCAGTCCAATGGACCACCTAGTATGAAAATCTTTAAAGGGAAAATATATGCTGATTTTTTATTGGCTATTGCCACATTACTATTAAAATACTATTGCAGTAGTTTGTCTTGCATATTAATTTTTTTGGTTGAACTCTTTTAATAAATAATTCAAAATAGTTTTTTTCTGAAACATCAAATCCCATGCGTTGTTAGGTTAAACATTTTAGGGTCAAGTACCAGATTGCACTGATATGTTATTTAGTGATATTCTATAACATAAGAATTCCATTACATGAGTTAGAGGGATAAATCCATAAAAGATTATTTTAAATCTGAGATTTTTTCATAATGAAATTTGAAATGTGCACAAGATATAGAAAAGAAACAAAAAAAAAGCATTCATGCATTTTTAATAATACCAACTTAATTTTCACAATGTGTTACCTTTCTAAGTGGAATGAAAGTATCAATGATTTCTCCAGTTGAAAAGTTCATCACAAATGCTTGCACTGGCTCCCGGTCTCCAGGGTAAGGCTTCCCATTAACTGCATACAGGAGGCCACCTATAAACATACATTCATACTTTAATATTATATGTATAATGAAAGGTTTATTCTTTCTTACAATCCAGTCTAAGCACAACAATACACAATTGAGAAAAGTTACATATCCGTATTATTACTGTTTTCATTCCCCCAACGCTCAGTTGTGTGTTGAAAGCCACCTGTGATTTGTTTTTACTATTGCTGATTTGAAATACTAAGAATGAGGAGAATCCACCCTGACCCATCCTGCAGATTTTGCAGGAACTAAAAATCCTTTCTTACTACACCATATAAAAGAAGGTACAAGAGAACAAAAAAAAAAAGACCACACTTTGCATTTTGGCTGATCTACTACTATACAGAAGGGGCAAACTGACAAATTTCATGTTCATTTTGTTTGGAATGATGATAAAATGCTAGGGTTCCCCTCATAGGGACCTGAATGTCAGGAGGAGGAGAAATGAAGCAAGTGTTCTCTCAGTTGGAAAAATGGAACCCCAATGCTTCTAAAACCAGTAAGCCAAGCATTGTAGAATGCTTTACTGTTCTGCAATCAGGTCTGGGATTTCAGAACTTCAGAACTCTGAAGTTGTTTCTTGTCTAACAGAATCCTTTTTGAGGAAGTACTCTTAAAATCAACAAAACTACCAATGTACATGAGCTCATTGCTTTTGCAACAGTGAATTAATAGTGACAATCTTGTACCATCACACAAATATTAACTTTTATTTATTTTATTTTAATCCCATTTATATCCCGCCCTTCTCCGAAGACTCAGGGCGGCTTACAATCTAAGCACAAATTAAATGTGCTTAGCAATAGCCTTCATTCTATGTATATGCCTGCTTATTAGGGCTTTTGGGGGCCCCCCAAGTGGCATTATTACAAAGTCAGCTTATTGCCCCCAACAATCTGGGTCCTCATTTTACCTACCTCGGAAGGATGGAAGGCTGAGTCAACCTTGAGCCTGGTGGGACTCGAACCTGCACTAATTGCAGGCAGCTGGTGTTACTTAAGGAGGCATTAGCCCACTGCTCCACCAAGGCTCCTTTTAGCTATGACTATTAGGAGATAATTAGCACACCTTGCAGAGTGCAAGTAGTATAATCTTTAAGGAGAAAAATACATTGGGAAAAAATTAATTGCTGCAACAGGATATTTATTAATAAAATATACACATCACACATCTATCTCTTTGTCTGGGGTCCTCACTAGTATGAATAGAGATAAAAGCTAGACGTTCCCAGAATTTTTTGCCTTTCCAGAGGGTTGAAAAGCATCTTGAATATTAATTATATATATAGGAATGGAATCTCCTACACTGTCCCAAGAAATGTTACAGTTCTGTTATGTTCCTTTTACTTCTTCTCTTTAGGATTCAAGGTATCATTTACATCTTGTAAATGGATAATGTTTAGCTCAGGGCTACTGATAAGACAGTGTTGTGATGGCTTTACAGAAACATTTAGTTCTAAAACAGTAGAAGCAAACACTTGTCTGAAGTGTTTTCCATTTGTCTGAAATGGTATCCATTTGTCTGAAATGGTATAGGGTTTCCTGCCTGAGCAGGGGGTTGGATTAGATGATCTCCAAGGTCCCTTCCAACTTTACTACTACTTTATTATTATTATTATTATTATTATTATTATTATTATTATTATTATTATTATTATTATTATTATTATTATTACAAAAACAATATGCTCAAGTCCAGTATAAAGGATGGACTGGAGCCCAGATGGAGGTAAAACTGATACACTTCCAAGTCCACTCCCCCCCCAACTTTATCTTCTGATTTTTTAACACAGTTTATTTTTCATTAAATTGACTGAAAATTGTAAGCAAAACAAACAGGTTTCCAGTAAAGCACTACCACAAAGAATCTGGTCAGAGTCTTAATCAAGATAAGTCCACTGAACATAAGAGGGCAGCCTTGTCACAATGTGTTCTTACAGTAGAGTGAGTGACTGACAAACACTGTGGCAAGATATTTTCTAGAAATAAATACTGTATAATGGCCTAAAAATTCTTCATGGGATTCAATGATTTAAGTTCTCACCACTACATTCTTTTAAAACTCTTTAATATCACTCACCCCCATTTTTTTTAGTCTTATAGGGATTTTAGGCAGGTAAGTACATAGCACGTTCAACCAGCTATGGAAACCTGTAACTAAATCTCTTATTTAAAAATATAGAAAGGAAGCTAGTATTTAATCTCAAGGAAAAAAAACTTTGTTGAAATGGGAATAGTTATGTCACTAGCTCATTTCTACCCAGGGTAGTTAGATTGTATTTGGATAAATGCTAGGAGATATCTGATATTCAATATCTAGGAGCCTAGATATCTATTCTCTGATAACTTTCTTTAGCCTGAGAATGGAGACATATTAAATGTTTATAGTATGTCTCATTTGAAAAAATAGCACTCTGATTTCTATTCTTCACCTTTGGAGAGAAATCTATATTTATAGATGATTTTTGCTTCTTTGTCAATAACTATTAAGATCTATTAAGGAAAGATCTCAGATAAAGAGATAAAATCATCTCTGTCTTAAAAGAAAACAATCTCCCTAAACTTTACATCATAAAATGGTTAAATAATCAATAAAAGATAAGGTTAAGGGTTCCCTGTTTTGCTCTGCTAGTTGTAGCTGACTTTAGGGGGTGGTACCCATCTCCATTTCAAGGCCATTGAGGCAGAGCTGTCCAAAAACTTTTCCATGGTCATGTGGCCAGTGTGACATCAGACTGCAGAGTGGAATGTGCAGTGAAACATAAAGCCCCATCAAAGTGGTATCTTTTTATCTATTTGCATTTGCATGCTTTTGAACTGCTAGGTTGGCAGGAACTGGGGCAAGTAACAAGAGTTCACCCATTGTGCAGTGCTTTCCAGTCAACAAGCCCAGTGTCTTAACCACTGAGCCATCACACCACCCAAGTAATCAGTAGCTGCATCTTTATGCTTTGGTTTTCATGCAGTAGCAATGTGGTATGAATCCTAGAATCAATATGTATGTAATGTATGTATGTATGTGTGTGTGTGTATGTATGTATGTATATACATTGCTCAAAAAAATAAAGGGAACAGAAAATAAGACATCCTACTATTAAATTAAATTGTGTTGTTTAAGTGTTCCTTTATTTTTTTGAGCAATATATATATATATATATATATATATATATATATATATATATATATATATATATATATATATATATATATATATATATATATATATATATATATATATATATATATATATATAATTACTACTTTTCTTATAGCCGAACGTTGCCTACAATTTGCAACTGAACTTTCTAATATAAACTTAGGAGTTAATGAAATGGCTCAATTAGGTTAAGTTCCTCTGTTGCCCAAGTCTCATTGCTCTACCTTCTGCTGGAGTCAGACCTGCAATTTACATTAAAAAATACATCAAGAATTCCAATCATCTTGTGCAATTTAGTCTTTCTATCTATCTACAGCTGTATATTTCTCTGGTATTTCTAATAAACCAGGATAATGGGAGAAGGGCGGTATAAAAATTAAATAAATAAATAAATAAATAACAAAATAGAAGGACCAGGCTAAAAAAACTAAATGTATTTAGTTCATTTAGGTTGAGTTAAAGACATGGTTACTTGACATATATTTAGTAATTTTCCACTTCTATCACATTACAATTTATAATTCAGCAGGAATAATTTTGAGGGCTCTCTGAGGGCCACATCTAAGACTGGGGAATGGAGGCACAGATTATGCCCTTCTACCAAAATATGTTTCTCTTTTGAGAAATGCAACATTTATTATATCTCAGACTAAACTAGTCCAAACATATTAATGAAACACTATTTAATTTTGATCAGGAGTTTTAAGATACATCTTTATTGTTTGAATTAATGCATTTAGGTTTACACTGTTTATCTATGTACTTGCAAAACGTTTAAGTACTGAATTTTATTAAGGCTGAGTTTCAGAAGAACTGGTCTGGATTTTGTGTTAGGAGTAGTACTTCTATTCATTAAAGCAGCCCAACTTTTACAGGCTTCTACATATTTGAAAAAAAGGGGGTTGTAGCTTTAAGAAATTTAAGGAAACATTTTGCTGAAAGGACAGAATATAACTTTTAAAAAGTAGCTGTGTGTCCCAATATATTCTTAGATAAGCCTGTCATTTCTCTTACCAAAGATATTGTCAATTTCTTTATCTTTATCTTTGAAACAAACGATACATCATAGAGACATTTCAAATCAGATCAATATTTTGAAATGTGTCTCAGAGTAAATACTGTACCATTATCCATAGAAAATTTAGCTGAAAAGTATTGATTTGTAATATAGACAAATAACGAAAGTAACAGTGCTAAGATCTGAATATGACAAAGGTCAAGCAAGATAAATTATTCCTACAAGTATTTGTAAAAACCTCGATGAAGCATGTATTCAACTTATTAGAGGCAATAATTAATAGTCAACTATCTTGAAAGGGAAACAACAAGTCAATGTAGTTAGGATAACCATCTGTGAATGGTGCAGAATAAAATTTATTGAAGGAAACATTCTAATTATAGTATAATAAAGATATCCTCAATTGCTTCCATGCAGTTTGCTTGGTAATGTTACAAAAAAGGTTTGCCATTGCCACCTTCTAGGTTTTTTTGGGGGGTGGGGTGTGTGTTAATTTAGCAGTCTAGCCTTGGAATCTCTATTGGTCTCCCACCAAATACTAAGGGCCTTATAGAATCTCTTTTAAATCTCCCAGAATTCTATGATTACCTCTATTAAAGCAACTCAGGGCACAAACTCTGACATAATGAGAAAATCAAGCATCTATTCTCCCCTATCTCCGTGGCCTTACGGATAACTCTAAATTCCATTGTTAGTTAAGTGAAACCAGCATGCTAACTGTCACACATCTGGGACAAAACTCTGCCAAACTGCATTCTGCTAGCTAGGAAATGTAAAGTCAAAGCAGTGACCTGCATGGATGATGATCAATGTCATAGAAACTATGAGAAAAATGACAGCTCTCCTTTCAAAAAATGAAAATGCTGCTCAAATGGTAACTTTTTTTTAAAGACCAGCTGGCACTGAAGAACTAATGAAATATAATAAATGATGCAAACACGCATTCTGTGAAGCACATCTCCAAGGATATTGAAAATAACAATGACTTCATAAATGAGAAAACAGAGGAATGTTTGGACTACTGAATAACAAAGAAAGAATGAGTTTGCAAATAGGTTGTTAAAGTATTTGATATGGATTGAGAAAGACCCATGCTTAACTTCCTATTTCAGTGTGAACCAAGCACTCTCTCTTTCAGCTCAAATCTCACGTGGCTGGGGTTTTCTTTGGCGATAAATAGGAGAGACATTCTGTTTTGCCTTGAATTAGTAATGAAAAAGTGGTGTATATAAAAGCAGAAATGAATACATATCTTTGCATGTTTGTTATAGAAGATATGGGATGATACTGAAAATAGCAGCTCATTTTCAAGTAAAAATATGTGAGGAACTGAGGCTAGTACTGGTGACAAATTGAAAACCAATTCAGCATTGGTAAAACTTTCCAGTTTAAAAACAGAGAGAAATGAAGCAGTTATACTAATTGTGTGTGTTTGTGTAGTGTGTGTGTATGTAATGTATGTATGTATGTAATGTATGTATGCATGTATGTATGTATGTATGTATGTATAGAGCAGGGGTGTCAAACTCAATTTCATTGAGGGCCGCATCAGCATTGCAGTTGCCCTCAGGGGGCTGGGTGGGCGTGGCCTACTGGGTGGGCATGGCCTACTGGGTGGGTGTGGCTAAAGTGTGTATGGCCTACTGGGTGGGTGTGGCCAGCTCTACATCGTTCGCATCAAAGGTGCCTATGGGGGCCTGGGCAGGAGTGGGACAGATCTGAGGGTCTCTGGCAAAAGGAGGGTCTCTGGGCCAGGGCCAAGGCAGTGGGGGCCATTCCCTCACTGTTTCCAGGATGGCTTCGCGGGCCACATGAAACCACTTCGCGGGCCGCATCCGGCCCCCGGGCCTTGTGTTTGACATGTCTGGTATAGAGCTACTGCTCTACACTCTGTAGCAAGCCATCTAGACAAACCTGGAAGCTATGTCAGGATGCTTTTCACAGATTATAGCTCGACTTTCAACACCATTCTGCTGAGCATCCTTATTGAAAAGCTGACTGACTTGAATTTTTCCCCCTCTATCTGCGATTGGATTGAAGATTTTCTAAGGGACCGGCTACAAACAGTGAGGGTTGGGTCTGTTTTATCCACCCCCCTGAAGCTTTGCATGGGCTCACCATAGGGCTGCGTGCTTAGCCCTTACCTGTACTCATTGTACACATATGATTGTGTATCGTCCGACCCATTACTGAGATAATTAAATTCGCAGATGGTACCACCATAGTGGGTCTTATTACAGGTGGAGATGAAACAGCATACAGGGGGGAGGTACAAAAACTATCCATATGGTGTTTAGAGAACAACTTGCACCTGAACATCAGCAAGACAAAGGAGATGGTGCTAGACTTCTGGAGGAAAAGAGAGGAACCTGCCCCACTTTACATCGGGGTGGGTGGGTGGGCTGTGTGGAGAGAGTTTCCTCCTTTAAATTCCTGGGAGTCTACCTCTGTGAAGATCTTACCTGGAAAGTCATTATAACCCAGGTGGCCAGAAAGGCCCAACAGAGACTCCATTTCCCCAGGGTCTTGCGGAAGAACAGGGTAGAACAACGGCTAATGACCTTCTTTTACCGGTATACTATAGAGAGCGTCCTCCCGCACTGTATTGTGGCTTGGTGTGCTGGCCTGACAGCCGCGGATAGAAAAATATTACAGAAGGTAGTGAGCACAGCACAAAACATTGTGGGCTGTCCCCTGACACTACTGGATGACATCGCCAGGGCTCGCTGCCTTGGAAGAGTGAGAAAAATTCTCAGGGAAGACTCACACCCTGGTCGGTACCTCTACTCTCCTACCATCGGGTAGGAGATACAGGAGTATAGCCAGCCGTACCAACAGGCTGAAGAACAGCTTCTATCCATGGGCTGTCAGGCTCTTGAACGGGAAATAACTTTATGTATGATTGACTTGCAAGGCTGGTGTGTTGTGCAATTAGCTGAAATGGTGTAACAAGATAGTGGGTTTGTTGTCACTGTGAGTTGTGGTGGGGGGGCAGGAGGGGAGGCTCAGCCAATCTCAATGTATACATAGTTGTACTTTGACAATAAAGGTTCATTCATTCATTTTAGAAAGCCAATAAAGCTACTGAGCTCCGGGATACAAAAGAGCCTTTTAATCACTGAGCTTTTGTCAACCTCCTGTTGACATCATCAGAGTAAGGGCTACAGGTGGGAAGAACCTACATACCTCTGTGACAATTTAACTGTCAGGTCATAGAATGTGTAATCAGCCCGCCCACCACCACCTCCCTAAAAAAATAAATGTGTGTGTGTGTGTGTAGTGTTTATATAATGTATAAAGTATACATTATAAATGTACTGTAAACATTACTGTACATCTAATAGAGAAAGTAGCATTGTGAGAGCAGCTTTTCTTTCTTCCTCTAAAAAATAGTACAGCCAGATGTCAGCAAATGAAGGGTGGTTAAACATTTTGAACACTTTGAACATTGTGGATTACAACCTTGCCTCATCGACAATTCTTGGATGCCTCAGACAAAGGATCACTACAAAATAGTGCTTTTAGGATTGGACTCATATTCTGGAACCTATTGGATTACAAAGGCTACACATAAAGATCAGAAAACTAGATGAAACTTTGTTCTACTCTTATTAAGCTTGGTGATAGTAGACAAGACTTGTATTTGGAGAACATAAAAGTTTTGACAGATTATCTGGAGGGGAAAAACAAAATGGATGTTTTACACCCAGCTAAAAGTGGTAAGAAAATATACCTTGCACCTCCACTTGAAGACCCCACCCAGGCTAATCAAGGATCTCCAGGAATGATGCCTCAAGAAAAAATAAACACCTTTCAGAAGGAAATATACTCTCTGCTACAACTAATTCACCAAACAATTGTCACACACAAAGAGGACACAAAAAGAAACCACAATGAAACTAAAAACAATTTAGATAATATAAATGAGCAAATCTCTAAATTAAATCTACAACTAGAAAATTTGTATGAACAAATTTGTAGAAACAAATAAACCAGAAATCAGAAGATGAAGCAGAGGAAATTAACCCAGAGACAGAAAATATAAAAGAAGGGAAATATAAACTGTCATATACAAATAAAATACTGCAAGACAGCCATAACAACGAAAATGGAAAAGGCGTTTTGCCCCTTAGGTCTGCAAAATATACCTGATGATAAGAAAGATTTTAAAAAATAGAATATAGAGCTGTCAGGGGAAATGTCACAACTTGGGAGAAAAAAAAATGAAAAGAGAAATTGAGGGAGAAGGAAAGTAGGAGTTGCTTAAGGAATATAAATGGGCGGAATTCCCCTCCCCCCAAAAAAACCCCAAATACCCTACCTAAATTGTCTTCCTCATGCCAAGCAACTTTTACAAAAATAGAAAGAAAATTCCTGGGTGATTTAATTGCCTTGGCGTGAAAAGCTACTTAGCAAAGAAAGAAAGTGAGAGTTAGACTTAAAAAGAAGAAGATTTGACCTATTAGAGAGGGCATTATATGATTAAATATCTGTTTGAATATGATTAAAAGAACGGATGACCCTTAGATATAATTAGACTTTTATAATGAAAGATGTGATTTAGAATTAAAATAGCATTTTTTTCCTTTTTGATATGGAAAATATTAAAATAAGAGGATGGCTGATATGAATAAAACTCTTAGCCATATAAATGTAATTAATGTTGAGAAAATCATAACTGACAAAGTTATTTCAAATATTGATGGGAAATCAAATTTTAGCAAGAACGTGAAAAACAGCATATTGATGTATGAATTGATACTATTGTTATTTGTATAATATTAGTAAAATATGATGAGGATGTTTATATTTAACTTTGTATGCATCAATAGTAGCAAGAATTGTAACTGTGTAATCGGGGGGAAAATGGAAAAAATACGGGGAAGAAAGGAGGATCAGGGGAAAAAACACTGGATTGTGCAGTACTGAATAGATTTATATTGAAGAAGTTAATGTTAAATATGTGAACCTAGACAACACATTGTTTTACCAAGCACTAAAGATTGTAATTGTTAAAAATCAATAAATTATAAGAAAAATTCCAAAGGCTTAGGAAAAAATGTGCAAATTAGGAATGGTATCAAGCAGAACATATGACTTCAATACTATGAAGTCTTATATAGCTTAGGAAGAAACATCAGTTTAGTTGAAAAAATACAGGACTTTTCTCTTAGGTTAACACCCTCTGTCCTTTCTCTACGTCATATTCATAATCAATTGCAGATAGTCTATGCATTTAGGCTCTATTTTTCTTTCTAACAAAAGTTCTGTTTTGGAGTTCCACTTCTCTCCTTAATAAATGGCTAACAAACATAGTTTTGATCATATATATAGGGAAAGCTCTTCCTGACTACTAGTTTTTATGAAACTCGAGCACTGAAAAAGGAAATCTGCATGTGTTGACAATAATTAAATTTTAATTTTTTAAAAACTGTAGGAAAAAATCTCAAAGAGCCACAGAGACCAAGAATAGAAATGATCGATGCAACACTTTTTCATATTTACCTGGAGTGTAAGCAACTGCAAAAACTTCTCTTCCAAATGATGGATGTCTGATCTCTCTCACAAATTTGCCTGTTTCTGGCTTAAAACACTGAATCCGACCATTCTCTCTGTCTGCTACACATAGCTGATCGAAGTCAGGTGCAAGAGTTAAACTGTGAGGGATGCTGAACTGACCCGGTTTAGCATGACCTATAGAAGTCTCTGAAAGAAGAGATATTTATTTTAAATATGACAAAAATAAAGCTACTATTGATGGTCACATTTGAACAGGGTTCTTCAAACTTGGCCCCTTTATGACTTGTGGACTTCAACTCCCAGAATTCCTCAGCCAGGCATGCTGGCTGAGGAATTCTGGGAGTTGAAGTCCACAAGTCATAAAAGGGCCAAGTTTGAAGAGCCCTGCATTTGAAGAAAAAGAAAGTGAAGAAAAAAATGTGAAGCAACCACTGGAACTTTCAGTCTCTGAACAGATATAATTAAGCACCTTTTCCCCTTGTTCTTGGGTTAGTGACTAAATTTAAC
This sequence comes from Vipera ursinii, assembly GCF_947247035.1. Taxonomy (NCBI): domain Eukaryota; kingdom Metazoa; phylum Chordata; class Lepidosauria; order Squamata; family Viperidae; genus Vipera; species Vipera ursinii. Next base: position 250,074,535 of record NC_139513.1, read on the forward strand.
AGACGGCTGTATGTAAAAAGAATTAAAATATCTGTATCTTGAAAAATCCAAAAATCCAAATGATTAAAAACATGGTTTAATACTTTTTTATTACCCACTTAAATTATCAATGGTAATTTAGGTTCCTTATACAATAAGAATGTGTTAATGTTAAAAATATGATGTTATAAAATATTTTATCAGCCTTAGCAACCTTAAGATGCATGGACTGCAACTCTTAGAATTCCCGAGCCAGCACTGGCTCGGAATTCAGGGCGTTGGAATTCTGCATATTTTAAAGCTGCTAAAGTTAAGAAACACTGCCTTATACCCACAAATCTTGGATTTCAGTGTGACTAAGAGGGCGGGAGGAGGGCAAAATCTGAACTTTATTTTGTATATAGCTATTCTCCAAGGAGGAAAAAAAAAGAATTAACTTTCTATCCAATACCTTCTCCCCACTGCATGACAAATATTCCATTTGGAGAGAACTGAACAATACGACTATTACAGTAGCCGTCAGACACATAAATATTCCCAGTTGTTGGATCCACTGCCACATCAGTGGGTTGGCAGAAGTGAAATTTGTCGCTTCCAGGTTGCAAAGCGCTCCCTAAAGTCAGCAAGGGAGATTCCACACCATTTGATGCCAGTTTGAACACCTAACAATGTAAAAGAATAAAAAGCTTCACTTAAGTGAAACTAATACAAAAATGCTATAGCTTACAGGAAGATCAAACATTTGACCTGTAGAATATATCTTTCTTTAGAGAACAGCTGTATAGACATTAATATTCATAAGAGCATTACAAAATCTATTGTAAGAACTGAATTCACAGGATTTGTATAACATGTCAGCCCATGGGTTGACTGTATTTTACCCAAATACAGTAAAAAAATATTGACAAATATTTTCCTCAAACCACACTAGACAAATATACCCAAAGTGTTAGTTAGAGGCAGAACGACAGTAGATTTAGATTTTCTTGTTAATATAGAAACTATTTCTACATACCTGGTGAAGAGCTACATCTGTCGCCCAGTAGTTACCATTATTATCTATACTCAAGCCATGAGGTAAATAAAACCTGAGAATAAATGAAAGTAATATTAATTAGAGGAACAAAGCAGAATTAAAAACAACTGGTTTTGTTTAGTTGTTTTATTCAATTGTTTAGCTGTTTCAAGAGATGGACCTAGTGTTATCTTATTTTGAGAGACATGTTACAAATACCAAAATTAATAAGAATTTTGCAGCCCTTTTCTTTTTTTCTCTTTTCAATTAGTTCCTGTCTTTAGTATTATACCTGTGACAGATGCGAAGGTCAGGTCTACATATCAAGGTCCAATTAATAAACCTATTTATTACTAATTGTGCCTATGCACAGGAATCCTTTCAGCTAACAGTTAGCACCTGCTTAGATTTAGATAAGGGTCAGCAGAATTCGGGGGGGGGGAGTGGATTTTATTTGCTTGTGGCTACATAGAGATTCTAGGCTGATCTCACTTTTAACTCTACCCCCAGGTTCTGACACTCCTTGTCCTACAACTTGTCATTTGTCGAGAATGGCATAGGGCCGCCTGCTTCAGCAGGGAGTTAGTCTAGATGATCTCCAAGGTCTCTTGCATCTCTGTTATTCTGTATTCTGTAATTTGCAAATAATTGATTCCATTTAGTGTCAACATGGGGCTACAATTACTCCACTTCAAAACTGATAATCAGATAAAAGTCACTAGGAAAGGAAGCATTCCATCCAGGTTATGTTAGAGGCAACCATAGATACTTTCTTTCCCAACTACTGATGGGTGAAAAGGAACAGCCAAAATATCAGGGAACTCTTCATCCCCTGTATAATCCACCAACACTTATTACTGAAACTAATCTGGTAAACTCCAACTGGAATTGACCAGTCATGCCTCCTGCTCCTAAATCCCACAGCTGGTCTAGAAGCATACTGCATTTGACAATATCGAACACTACTGAATTATGGCAAGAACATTAATTTATGGAGAAAAAAATATAACTCTATTTATCTGAAAAGCTTTCTCCCCTTAATCCCGCCAATATATTATAAACATTAGATTAGCTGATAATATGTAAAAGAAGTAGGAAGTTTTTCTAGGTAAGCTAACTGATGGGGTTCATCCTCCCCTTGAATAAACATTGTATCTGAACTTTTTAATTTGGGTTATTAAAGGTACAGGAAACAGATGATTTAAGAAAGTATAATCCTCTGTAGATATTCAACTTGCAAAAGCAATGGTTTTAATTATTTTATGAAAATACACAAAGGGTATGCAAAGAAATCCCAGCCTCAACAATTTTCCAATACATCTTTATTCTTTCAGGTGTTGACAATCAACGTTCCCTGGATAGTAAAAGCATATTCAGCTAAACATGTCTACAGATTTCATTGCAACTGAAAGTCCTGGTAAGATAGGATTCTTGATCACGGGGAAGCCTTGTAAATGTATTCAGCTTAAAATTCCCTAATGAATCTTAATTGACAGTGTATAAAGCTTTGCAAGGATGATGGGCATGCAATAACATTCAGGTTAATTTGCAGGAATGATACAGACTGAAAAGCTACCAAGAGCTAGAACAGTATGTTGCATGTAAAGAAAGGTCAATCTTATCACAATCTTCATCTCAAAAATTCTATTCAATCAATCATGTCACTCAAGTATAAGAATGTTTTGGAACTGCTGTTTACAGAATGCATGAAAACAAATACATATCTAGAGGGAATACAGAAGAGAAACGATTCCTACTTTGCTTACTAGATTGATCCAGGATAGAGGATCACACCTATTTCATGTCTAGAAGGAACATGTGAGATATGTGAGAAAAGTGACTTTTGCACCACACTGAAGCAATAAAATAGAATACAGGATGACTTTCAATCCCATCCCACAGTATGTAATTGAGTGATAGAAGTACATCCATCTCACATAATATTTATAGCCAGGTCAAGTATAAGCAGTCATTTGGCAAACTTTCTGTATCCTTGCTATTTTTCTCCAAGACAGACAGACAGACAGATAGACAGACATATTATATACTTATTTTTGACTGGAGTTGTGTTTATGTGAATCAGTAAACAGTAGAGGCAAAAATAAGAATCATTTCCAAATAGACTGGCCAAATTGAAGAAATTTCAACACAAAAATAGATTATTACAATAAAACAGAATTAATCAATTCAAACTGATCAAAGAATACATCAAAGTTTTTTTTAAAGAGCTTACATATTTCTTCCTCTGGAACGAAGAATTGTTGAAGTACTAGCCTCTACTACAAGAATGGTATTTTCTTTAATTGGTCCAAGTCCTTTTTGTTGATAAACATAGCTATTGTTGAATGAACTAAAGTTAAAAAAAGGAAGAAATATATATTAGTATAAAACTGCCTTCTCAAAATTTGTTGGACCACATTTTAGTTAACATGAATTAGAATTCTGGCCTGGAATATTAACATCTGGCCGTTCACTACTGTGTCTTCAGTAAAAAGCTATTTTATGACTGGCTATGTTCAATGTAGCATTCATTTTGGAAATATCCAAGTAAATATGGCAGCAAATTTGTGAGTATAGTACACTGTAATAATTTAAAGTATGCTTATCAGTTCCAAAGACCAAATAACCATAAGATCTCAATCGACCGCACAATCCCTCAAGGCTTTAATGTTTTTCCCTAAGTGCTTCTTTTAAACCGTGAACATTCTTTTAAGTTCTTTAGATTCTATTAAATTTTTTCCTAGCTCAGACTCTTTCTTTTATAACTATTTCTCACTCAGAGGTTTTTTTAAGAGTCCTTGATACTCTGAGCTTGGCTGATTGCTTGCAGACATTTCATTATCCAACTAGGTAACACCCTTGGTGCCTGGTAATAGCTGGAAAGCTAGGAAGATAGCTTTCTAAAGGTTGATATCAAGTGTCTGCTTCGTTCAGGAACCTGCAGGTCTTTCTATTAACAACCTATATGTGTTCCTGCATTAAAGATCTATACTGTCCTCTTCTCACTGATGTGACTCAAAGTTTACATTTTAAAACTGTATACATTTGAACTTTGTGTTACCATGTTGTCAGCATAACCCTCACCATTATGGAAACGGCTGTCTAGTAACAAACTTCTTTGAAGGCTTTTTTGATGCCTTTTCAAATATTATATCAGATACAATGAAAAGTCATGGAAAAGCCTTCAGAGTAGATTCTTACTAGACACTATGTATACACAAACACACTTACACAAGCAAATATGAACCTTACATTTTCTTCCCTCGCCCTCCAGTTTCTACATCAAAGTAATACCTGATTTTAAATGCACCGTATACACCATAAGATAACCTTTAAGTAATTCAATCTATTTTAAACTAGAATTAGAGTATTTTGAAAATTATTCTAGGATCATTATGAATTATACGCTTGATATAAACACTCATGCCATTATCCCCAGAGAAATTATTAACTACTGTATATATCCCTCTCATTGCAAGTTGTCATTTGATATAAGCATTAGGCATTGACTGAAGTATAGTATTAACTGTATGGGCATATTATTATTCTTTCTCATATATTTATAACTAAAATGCTAGAGTGCAACACAAAATACAAACTACTAAAATTACATGTAAAATAATACTGTAATAAGAAACATATTTCTTACATTCTCCTTACAGAATCAACCCACAACATAGCAATTAAGAAAAATCCACAGGAGCTGAACAATTACAATTTTAACAATTTTACATAAATTAATTGACTTTTAAGTATCTTTTTATTATTACATTAATTAGGTCACTGTTCTTATTTATAGAAACCCTTCTGAAGAAATGCTTAAAATGACATTAATGAATCCAGGGCACATATTCTACATAAATTCAAGAGTACCAAATTGACTTAGTTTATCTATGAAGTTCTGTGAATGAATAATTTCAGTTTTATTTTTTTAACAATGAGTTTTTTCTGGAAAGCCAGGAAAGGAAGTTGGGGGGAGAAGAGCAAAGCAGTGTAAACTGTTAACATATTGAGAAATAAAAGAAACTGAATCTTAATTAACTTAAATAACATTTGTTTCTATTCCAAGTAAGACTAAGTTTAGGATTAACAACAGCATATTAAAATATTTTATTCATCTACAAAAAGTCTTACTATAGGGAAAAATTCAGATATACACTATCAAGATGGATAACAAGGTTACAAGCAGATTTTCAGACTTGAGGCATGTTCCAAAAACATTTGTTTATCTGTTATTTGGCAGGGTTCTCTTGAACTTGCTATCTCATCAGAATAGAGGAAAATTATCAAGCAAAAGAGCATGCACCCCCAAAGGCAGCAATTTAAAGAACAGACTGCTTTGTAAATTTGACAGTGGCTTAACTTGTTTGGGGCAGAACAGCTGATATAGACACATCACATCAGATCCTGACCATAGAACTCTATGGATAATACTAAATGAAGTTGCCTAATATTCTCAAGCAGCTGCTACATTTACTTGTAGGGATGCTTAGCTTTTTATGTTCATGTATTATTAATACAGTGCTGCCATTTTGTACTCAGCCTGAAGCACTGATAATCTGTTTGCATCTTTCTTGTTGTATGATGGGGAAGCAATCAACCACAAAGGATGAACCAAATTCCTAAGGCTAATAATTGAGTGCCTCTATGACTGATAAAGAATATTATACCCAATTAATAATTGTGCATTAATTTTCTGATTATGTGCATATTTTTAGTCAAGGCTGTTAATGAAGGCCAATTCTCAAGGGAGGGGAAGGAAACTATTCCATCTGATAATAAACATTCTTTCTCCTACGTTATTGCCTTCTTCTTAGTAATACGCTCTTATTAAAAAAAATATTTACAAATCTCTGAGGGATTTTCACTGCAGAAATATACAGGGCTCATTTATTTTCACTTACTACTATTTTATGCTATGTTGAAAAGGTAACTCTATTTCTAATCTCTTGATCTACCGAGAGTAAAAATGCCATCCTTGACAAATACTGAAATGCTCATGCCACTGAGGATGGTTCAGGCAAATATAAGCAAAAAAATATTTGCTTATTTATTTTGGGCTTTGAGATGTTCAAATTAACACCATCAGTTCAGATAGGCTGGTTGTTTGGAAGACAGGTCCACTTGGAAAACTTAAGCTACGATAAGGATATTTTAAAATAAAAGCAAACAGCCAATAAATTATAGTGGTTAAAGTGTTAAAATGTAGATCAGGGAGAACCAGAATTAAGCCCTGCTCAGTCATGAAGCTCACTTAGTAATTTTGAGCCAGTTACATTTTCTGAACCAATCAAACAAGCCTATTTTGGAGACAATATTAGGCAAGACTCTTTGGATTTTCAGAAAAACATAAATGGAAACCACAAAGTAAGTACATTGGTAATGAGCATCCATCTATTCTCTTACAACTTATAAGTCATTCATTAAAATTATCTATCATGCTTTTTCTACATTTAAGCAGCACTCTGAAATACTGCAAAAGCCTGGTTTACTGCCTTTTACTACATGGTTTTACTACATGGATGTAGTACCTGGTTTAGTATCTTTTCTACAGGATACCTTTTGAATTATTTGCATAGCTCAAGTTTAAACACAAATTTGTAATGATGGCTAATGAGTTTCCTTTTTGAAGCATAACTTGTTTTTCAAAATGTCATAAAGCATTTGGAATATATACTCTCAAGAATGTTCAAATGCTGAGGTTCCTTTACTCTGTTATCACTAAGAACGACCATCATAACTTCCACAGAAAATTGCAACTTCGCTTAAATTATGAAAAATGAAAATCCTATTAAATAAATTATGGAATAGAGATAAATGTCATACCATTTTTCTAGTTGTATTTAAATTAACAGCCATTGAACATGATTATGAAAAAAAAATCTTGCTCTTTTAATGTGATTTCAAATAAAACCATCTGCTTAAGCAGCTGATGTAACTTGATCTCACACACAAAGAGCCAGGAAAGAGTGAGATTAAGGGATAAACACGAAAGCATTGAAGATGGATATATAGACTTAGGTTTTCTTACTTTGCATCCCATACATGGTCACCTCTATGAAAGATGACTAAATTGTTATTAGGATCCAGGGCCAGCCCAGAAACCTGGCCTAGTTTCAGGGTTATGCCTGGCCAGTCAGCTACTTCTTCTATCTTTAAACCTGAAAAAAAATCAATGAGGAATATATTTATTCTATATATTATGATAATGTATGTGCTTCTTACAAAACTTGACCATACAGTAGTCCTTAACTTACAACCATATGTTTAACAATGGTTCAAGATTAGAAAGGCCTTAGAAAACATAACTTACAACCCACCCTTAAGTTACAATTGCTGCACCACTCCCAAAAGTCACTTGATCATAATTCAGGCTGGTTTGCATTTACAACAGTGGTAGTGGCTTCTGATCATGTGATAGCAACTAGATTCCAGTTGGTTTCTGACAAGCAAAGTCAGTGGAGGAAGCTGGATTTGCTTAAGGACTGTTTGATTTCCTTAACAATCTTGCAATTCACAAAAAAGTGGTAAAAATGGACATAAATCAGGCCTAGTAATGTGATGACTTGCTTTATGACCACAGCAATGTATGATGGAAATTCCAGTCTTAACTGGGGTCATTAAGTTGAGGATTGTCTGTACTTTTGCATGTCATGGTATAATGCACATCGTATAATTAAAAAGGTAAAGGTTCCCCCGCACATGCGTGGTAGTCGTTTCCGTTTCAAAGCCGAAGAGCCAGCGTTTGTCCGAGAACATCTCCGTGGTCATGTGGCTGGCATGACTAGATGCCAAAGGCGCACGGAACGCTGTTACCTTCCCACCATAGTGGTCCCTATTTTTCTACTTGCATTTTTACATGCTTTAGAAGTGCTAGGTTGGCAGAAGCTGGGACGAGTAACAGGCGCTCACTCTGTTACGCGGCAGTCGGGATTCGACCCGCCAAACTGCCGACCTTCTGATCGACAAGCTCAGCGTCCTAACCCACTGAGCCACCGCGTCCATCGTATAATTACAACATAGCTAATCACAAATTTTCAAAGATTTGCTGCACAACTATAATGGACTAATACTTAGGCTGGTGAGGGGCCAAAACTCTGCAAGCTATAATGTTGTTATATAACTGCAATGAATGAACCTGGCCAGTGTTTGTTTATTCTTAAAAAAAAAAACCAGCCTCAGCATAGATCTCTCAGGCATGTTCCCCAGCAGTTTCCAAAGACATGAAAACCGTATCTTCTTTTAGAAGCGTAATGTAAAATGAACTCATCTCAACATTCTTTCTATATCATCTATGCTGTAAATGCCAATATTTCATATTCCAATAAGTCAACTGTCAGTAGCATTATGCTTGCCTACAACAGAGGGAGACAGCAATTGCTCATTCCATCAATTTGACAGAAATAGCAGTAGCCACAATTTGATGACTGCTGCTCAGACTCATTTCCAAACAAATTGTCTATAATAACTGTATAAAATTATGCTGAATTTTATTTGTTTCTATTCTCTTCCTACTCCCACTCTCAAACAAGAGTTTCTTGTTTGAAACCTTGCATACACAGAATTAAAACAATTCCAAATATGTTTGTGCAAAAAGTTATTTCAGTACAAGACTTGCATGCTTCAGTTAGTATTTCCTTGATTGCTTGGTTAATGCCATTATTTCAGGATTCTGGATTTTTTTTAAATTACTGAACTTATTATTCTTAGGAAAACCTTAGCTGCAAAAGTAGAAATACAATTTGTTTTCTACTTACAAATCAAAAGAAAAACAAACTTTCGATAAAATAAAGCACCAAACAGATAATAGTGATACTAATTTTAAAATAAGTCCCAAAGATTTGAAGTAAACATATCCAGGAATGTAATGAAATTCTTTAATTTATTATATTTACAAGTAATTTATTTACAATATTTGTTAACCAATGCAATCAAGTGCAACATAATCATAAAGCATTAGTGTTTGTGTGTGTGTGTGTGTGTATACAGCAAAATAATAATAATAATAATGACTTACATATTCACTATACCATAAACTCTTACATAAACATTCACAACATTTTCTTTCAGCCTTCTATCCTTGTTAGGGCATGATGACTAATGAAAAGGTCTGGTCTACTGTTTCGATCACTTGAGCTAATTTTGGTTTCAATTTTGATTGACAATTAAAATTTATAAAATTTACTTATATACCTTTTAAGACAGGGGTGTCAAACTGCCGGCCCACAGGCCAGATGCGTCACATGGAAGCCGTGCCCACCCTGTTGCCGGCAATGGAGAAAAAGCTCCGATACATCACGCAACGTCACGTGATGTTGTGAATTTGACATGTCTGTTTTAAGACATTCCTGCCCAGTTATCTGCATGTAACTACCTAGTACAGTAGCTCAGTTTCTGAGTTTATAGAATATAATAAGCAAATAGATGAAAAGCATGAACAAAACCCATAAAGAATAGGGTTTCCTGCCTGAGCAGGGGGTTGGACTAGATGACCTCCAAGGTCCCTTCCAACATTATTATTGTTGTTGTTGTTGCTGTTGTTGTTCTTATGATCTCTACATTGGCGTAACACCACAAAAGTTGTTATTTTACTTTTCTGTGAAACAGTCTCCAAAGAGGGGCTGCAATTAGGGTTAGTTGTGCTGCAGTTAGACTAATATTTTGTTCATCAGGTTACAAATAACGTTATTTTCCCTAAGTAATTATGAAAAACTGATCTAATTAACAAGCATTTTTGCCAGCTGCTTTTCAACAGAGTAGAGATGCAATAGCAAATGCTATTATTTTCCTGTGCAATGTCAGAATAAATCCTACGGCACGGGTATCAAACTCGATTGCATCATGTGATGTATTGTGATCTTTTTTGCCTTTGCAGAGCCAGGGTGGGTGTGGCCTGTATGTGATGCATCTGGCCTATGAGCTGCCAGTTTGACACACTTGTTATATAGAATGGAAAATATTTTCCATATATAGGACCATAATGTCCATATTAGCAATTAACCCCCTGTCCCCAATTCCTTTTTATAATCTGAGGAAATTCCTTTAGGTAACAAAAGGCATTGCTGTTTTAAATCAAGAGTACAAACACACAAATTATATACATCCCAAATAGGAGGCAAGTGATGGCTTCAGGAATTTTAAGTAACAGAAGAACAGTTGGAAGGGGCCTTGGAGGTCTTCTAGTCCAACCACCTGCTTAAGCAGGAGACCCCATGCCATTTCAGACAAATGGCTACCCAATCTCCTTTTAAAAGCCTCCAGTAATGGGGGAATCAGAACTTTTGAAGGCTAGCTGGTCCACTGGTTTATTGTTCTCCATGTCAGGAAATTTCTTCTTAGTTCTAGGTTGCTTCTCTCTTTGATTAGTTTCTCTCCATGGGAAACTTAGTAAACTAAGTAAATAAATAAGTAAATAAAGCAGAATTTTTCGCACTCTTTTGTTTTTGCATTTTTGGGTTTAACTGCAGCTCTTAATCTTCTATTGGGAAATGGAAGAAAAATCAATACAACTTTTCTAATCAGAAAAAAGAGTTGCTGTTTCATACATTTCCTTTCTCTGATTTATGCTACTACAGCATCCTGACTTATTTCCATAGATAAGCTGGCACCAGCAACATATGCACCAGCTCTGGGCTTCTGGAGAAAACAATATTATATATAGAACAATAATGCTTACACTTCTGGAAAGGTAACATATAAATAGAAATGCAGAAAATGCAATTATATATTTCATGTAAGCGTGAAATAAACATCTGTAAGAAAAAAAAATCTGGCACTTGTCAGGTTTAGCTAGCTTTCTCACTTTTTAACATTTTCGCTTTTTATATCCATTCTTTCCCTTTTTTGTTCTTTTTTATTTTATTTCCTCTTGAAATTTAATAAAATTGTTTTAAAAACAAGCTTTAGCTTGCTTTCATTAAAATAAAGAAATATTTTTTCCAGTTTGGTTTTCCATCGAAATCTCAAAACAGTATCTCCGTTTGTAGTATCTAAATGGAGTATTTTCCATTTAGCTACCCAATTTATAAAGAAATTATCTACAGATCATTATATGATGAAATAAAATTATGACAAGACTACACAGCTTAGATGTCTAGTAAAAAAAAATACTAGTCCTCTGGGACAGAGAAATACAATATGAGCATCGTTTCAATAATTCCTGATGACAGTACTGAATGGAATGCATTTTTCGTTTAAACATTTGAAACAAGGTGTGTCAAATGATACATTTTTAAAACTCAGCCCCAAACACATCAGTTAACGTTTCCTCCTCACCTTGCACAATATGGAGCACAGTACTGGATAATGAAATATATATATAAAAAATACTCCAAACCTACCTCCTGTCTGTTCTTTTTCCCAGTTCCCTACATTGGGTTTATTTTGCTGCAAAGCAACATGCCTGCTTTCCGGTGGCCTCAGAGTTGATTCTAATCTGTGAAACTTGTGGATTCTGTCTCTGACAAGAATGGTATTAGCTCTTTTGTCATTCTTGGAAAATGCTCTGGCATCAGACCAGCCAAGATCCTTCTTCTGGACTACATTAGCAATCTCGGCTACAAAATCTGATTCAGCATTTTCTGCAGGGTTATACTTGTGCAGGTGAACCACGTCTTCCCTTTCTCCTAGCAGCCTGGAAATGAGGGAATAGAAATCACCTGTGTAGAGAAAGAGAAAGACGAGGAAAGAATGGCAGGCAAGTCAGGCAAGGTGCAAGATGCTGCAGCAAAGCTGACAAAGAACAGATGGAGAAGCAGCAGGAAATGTTTTCTGCAAGTTCAGCAGGTTATTCCTCAAAGTTCACTTGGGTCACAATTGTTAGAACTTTACAAATTCTTGGCATGAACCAGAGATAGATACAATATTTACATTGACCAAATAAGTCCATGTAAGAACCCAGACATGGGAAGACTTTCTGGAAGATTGTCAGGCGAGGAAAAGAAGCTAGTTACGTAAAGAGATTTTATAAGGAATATTTGATGTAGAGCTACACTTACCTTTGAAACTTGTTTAAGCTAAACTGAATTATACCCTGAAATACAATGACCATTTTTTACATTCTCCAGAAATTCATGAGAAAACAGTTCAAGAGAAACTATATTTGCTTTCTAGTAAATACTGGGGAGAAGTCATGTATATGTAACTGAGCATATCTTTAGTTTATCTGTGTTGTGGCACTGTGTTTAGCAGATTGTTATTGTTACTATTTTACTAATCTGATCTCTCCAACTGATATAAATTCTTTCCTATGTAGTTAAGGGAATATCGGTTAAATTCTCAGTGATTTCTAATAGTATTTGGTACTAATCTGTAGATGGGGACTGGCGGGCTCCCGAACTCATCTTCAGGGTTCCCCAATGCTTTTGGTGGAAAATGAAAAATAAATAAACCTTAGAATACATATATAGTAGTGTATTGCTACGTTTGAACTTTGATGTTGGAGCGACTCCTGAAAATACCCTGGACAGCAAAGAAAGCAAAGAAATGTATAATCAAATCAATTCAGAGTTCTCATTAGAGGCATAAATGATGAGGCTCAGATTATCCTACTTCATACTTGTCACTCTGGAGAAAGCTCTAATGCTGGGAAAAATGCAAGGAAAGAGAACGACCAGCAGCAAGGTAGATAGATTCAGTTACAGTGGCAATGAATGCACCAAAAGACCAGGTTAAGGATAGATCGTTGTGAGAAAGTTGGGGGTTGCTGGGAATCAACCATGACTTGATGGTGCATAATTTATCACACATTATTTACTGAAATTTGGGAGTGGGGGAAACCTTTCTTGAAAAATGCCTGTGCCTACTTACTTGTCTTAGCCCAACTTCTGTTATTGAGGATCTCTTACAGTATCCACCCTGCTTTTACTCAAATCAGTTTCCAATAAGCTAAATAACAGAAATATTAGCAATAACAGTCATTTAGTCTAAACCTTAACAGCTATCTTTTTCAGTTTATTGGCTTTTAATGGGTTTGGCTACAACTCTCTGCAACTTGGAAAATTCAAGCAATTTATATATTATATGAATGTTTAATATTTATGATTTATCTACCATTTGAACAGCATCAAATATGAACAAGGTACATTTCCCTTGAGCAATCCGTACTGCAGTAAAATCTTTCATCACAAATTATTTGCAAATGAATCACTGTTTTTATACTACCCCAGGAGAAGCATCTTGAGGGATAGGTGTAAAAAATAATAATAATAAAAAAACAGTCATAGCCATGTGATCAAAGCTTTGCTACTTTTATGTGTATCACAGATAAAAGGAGTAGCCCTTTGATCAAGTGGTTGTGATCGCTATCTTGAGTTCTTTGACACGTAAAAGAAGAAAATAAAATGCACTGGGAATAATCAAGATTTTTTTAAAGCACAAAACCTCAGTAATATTTTGTTCTCTTTAGCAGCAAAATTCAAGGCATGTGAATTGCTAGATTTGTCCTAAGCTTATTTCTCAGTTCTCCTATGTATGAACTGGAATTATCATCATTATCAATGAGTGTATGTTTTACTTCTGCTTTGAACTCTAAATGTGAGTAGCGAGGAAGAATGCCAACTTCCCTAACTTCACCATAGCTTCACAAATATGCTGGTTCAAGGCACTTCTTTAAGATTTAAAGGATAATTAAGGGAAATGTTAAATATTCCTAATAGTCTTTTTTTTAAAAAAAAATCATTTATGGAATTATAGGTCATAAAATATTTTAAGTTTTGTACAAAAACAGTAAATGCAAATAATAATGAGCTAAGCTCAAGTGTTTTGTGGAAAATATATTATTAAGAACCAGCAAAGAGGAAATTTTTTTTAGAAACGACCCTAAGGAGGGATTGTCAAGTTTATAAACAGTCTTGTCTCAATGCTTTCTACTAAATTTGCTGCCTTACTCTTTTGACAGGGAATATCCCAAGTGAAATCTCCTGTCAAGAAATAATTATCAGTTAATATGGCCAATTTGATGAAATTAACAAAGCAAATTGGAGCTGAACAAAATGTGTTAAGCCAACCTTGATAACACATTTGACAGTGTTAGACAGCTTCCTTTCATTAGCCCTCTGGAAGCTCTGATTTAAAGCATGATATTTGTTATTCTGCTGCAATACTATGTATCACACACCCACAGTCCTATACATGAAAACCGTAGTGGTTTTTTCCCCTTCTGTTTTCCCTATGTTTCCTACTCTAACTGGAATCATCCTTCTCTGGAATAGCTTGCAATAAATAGCAATCAGGATAAAATAAAGAATTAAATGCTTATTCAGCAAGTCAGTCCTAAAAATTAGATTGGTAAAATAAAGAACATAGGAACATAGTTTCTGGTATCAGGCAGGTGATAGGTGTCGTTATTATCTCCCCTATCTGAGCAAATTATTTAGGGAAATTAGGACAGTGGCATAAAGCCAGCACTATCAATCTCCCTCCCAAATCCTTCTTGTTTCTTTAGAGCAGATCAAATAGGAAATAAGTCTAAGTGGCAAAGGAAGAAAAATTAACAAACCATATTCATCAGAAAATTAAATATCCCACAGAGAAAATAGACTCCCCGAGTCTTACTGAATGGAACATGGAACTATTTTCAGTATTTTAATTGCAAGTGTTTAGTGTCCCCTATTCCTTTGAAGAGGCCAAGAAAGTTGGGAAGCTTTCCTGACAAGTGGGATGACTATTTTTAGGTGTAGAGATTCATCTCTGAAATCCTCTGCCAAATCATCAGGCACGACTTTTAGAAAAAATAAAAATGCTTCCCCTTCCAGTTTTTGCTGTGTCTTATAATATCTTAATTGCATTGTAATGTAGCTACATTAGGCACATTTAATTAAAAGATGCAATGCATTTTCTTTTAAATAAAATATTAATTGGAAGTATCAGAGAATCCCTATATGCTTTCCATATCTTTCTGGTATTATTGGAGTATTTCCTCAGTTACATCAAGGATTTTACATCAATAAGTAGCAGTGGTGGTGCACTGGTTAGAATGCAGTATTGCAGGCAAACTCTGCCCACAGCCTGGAGTTTTATCCTAATGGATTGACAAAGCTCAGCGTCCTAACCCACTGAGCTACCGCATCCCTTTAATAAAGCACTATGGAGTGGTGTATAAGTCTAACTCAATGATTTTCTCCAGGAATAAAACTAGTATGTTTTTTTTAATTTTAGTTTTGTCTCATCTCAACAGGCAAACATATCTTTTGTATAGAGATCACCCTAGTATTAAGTATTTAATATAGCTGATTCCACATTGCTTCAACCCTTAAACAAACTGCCACTACAGCAAGCTCTGTTTCTCATTGAGCACTGTATTTATACATCTCATCTCTCGCACTGAAAGGACAGAATATGAAATCTGATTTAGAAATAATGAAGCAGATGGCTAGGAGATTTTTAAAAATGTTATAAGGCTTATGCATCAAATGCTAGAAATTTAACTTTACTGATGCTTTTGTAGGCTTTCATAATCTACAGTCCCAATCCTACTGAATAAATTTATTTATTTTATTGAAAAAGTTCAGTATTTTTCAGATACTGCATACAATAGGGCGTGGCATCACTGGTGTTTTATCTGAAACTGGAAGTGTACCATGGATATACTTTACATTCAATCACAGAATTCTGAGTCAGAGTGGAATAATTCAGAACACACAGGACAGAACAGATGGATCTGAACTCAGTCCATTGTAGATCAAGATTTTTTTTTCAAATAAGATTATCTATATAAAATAATTACTTTTATTTTTATAGTATTTTGTTTTGTGTATAGGTTTTGTAGAGTTGTATCCTTTTAACATTGTAAGCTGCCCAGAGCTACTCTGTGATAAGATGGGCGACCAATAAATTTAATAAGTAATACATAATAATAATAAAAATACCATGAAGGTGGAAGAAGTGAGGAAAATATTGGATTCAGGGACTAAACAGTCTGTCCTCAAAAGAGATTGATGCTTAAAATCAGACCTCACTTGGTGAAGAGATCCTCAAAAAGTTATTTTTAGTTTTTAATATTCATTGGTACACAGTCTCTCTCCTAAACAATTGTGTGATAAAGCTGTGTAAACTGTGATAATTAGTTGACCAGCATAATGGCTGCTTTATTTCATGAAAAAGAACAGTGAGTTAATCTCTTATTATTTGTCTCTAACAGCTCTACCATACTGAGAAAGAGCATAATGCTTTTGTGTGCTATCTTTCCCTCTGAGTAAACCATAAATCTGTCATGCTAAATGTAACACAGGTATACCTCACAATCTTATATTTTATCCCAACTTTTTTTAAAAAAAAATGTGCTTAAAATGATTTTTCCTGGTACTTTAATTAGTACATCAAATTGGTTCTCAGTTTCATGTTGGTGACATACAAAATAGTTATAACCATTTGTGTTTCTAAATGCTTTAGAACTCTGGAAAAAAATATCTGTCACTTTCCTGTCAACCTACTGCTTGGGAAAGACATTGATGGATTATAAAAAATTGGAAAGAGGGCCCTGACCAATTTATGGTTCAGTTATACCAGAACTGTCATCCTACTGACAAGAAGTTATCTGGAGGAAATATAGCCTTCGCTAGAAAAAAAAAGACTGCAGCTCCCTGAATTAGACAATATATTGCCAATAAAACATTCAAAATCAATCCATTAGCTAACAGGGGCCTTATTCATGGAAACGAATTATTTAGAGAATTATATTAATATAATATCTTTGTCATTAACATCCTAAGTGAAAATCCAATATTGGTTTTATTTTTTATTTATATATAAAATTAAAACTATTGCAATAAAATTCAGCAGGAAAAAATATATCAATTATTAAAAAATTATAAAACTCATATACAGTCTTTAGAATTTTGAACTCCTTCTTAGCCAATAACAGTTAAGGAATATGTTGCCATATAAACATTTTGGGAGCATATATACATCCAAGAAGCAGAGATTTTTATTGAATGAAATAATAACATAGCATCTTCTTGAATGAAAAAGAAAAATCCCAGAAGAAACTTTCTAATGTTTTTTTTAAATGCAACATGTTCCTATTAATATCAGATGCCATACTGAGAGTACATTAACTGCTACATTAAGCAAGCATTCCCAAGCAAAAAAATGTTTCCGAATATCACATTAAAATCTACAGGATTTACCTCAGAAGAACACTTGCAAACAAAGGCCTGTTGGGTAATAATACTAAGCCAGTGGAGAAAAAGAACACACATGTGTTCAATGCCTATGCATGGTATCCAGTACCAGTTCAGCGCTAAGTTATAATTTATAGAAAACAGCTGACTACTTACTCTCCCAGCTTTGATGCCGTATTTCATTGTATTGTATACTGCAAACTGCAGTCTTTCAACAGTATACAAAAGGTTAAGGAGGACTGTCCCCCGCCCAAATTGTTGTGTTTGGAGTGGAGTTGGTATTTTGCTGAGCATACAGCACATAGAATATTATCATATGAATGAGAATGAGGAAATGGGGAGGCAGCACAAATAATGAACGGCATGCTTGAAAGAGCTGTCAGAGAAGAAAAGCTGCTGCCATTCCTTCAAAGAGGAAAAAAGCATGTATATCATCGGCATGTACATGTATAGCAGTATTTCTAGCAATCATGGTCATAACTAAGAATTCTTGGAGCTGATACATATCTGGAGATTATCCAGGATGCAAAATTCTGGAATAGACATTGTTTATCTCAGAAAGCTTCCCTAAAGGCTGTCCAAGCTAATAGAGATTCATGAAAATTAGGATCATTAGTTACCCGAGACCTTAAAACTGAAAGAAGTGTCTTCACCCTTTCGATATGATAAAAAAAAGGAGGAGAATAAGCCTTAGCCTCATATAAATATGTTCCTGGAAGGAAGAGCCATTGAACTCCACCTCTCCTTTCCCTATGGGAATTATTATGTTCTTCTATTTACTTATGAAGATGACTGGATCTGTGGACTTTAATGTACTTATGTGTGTGAAAAGTGATTGTTAGTGATATGATATGTGATATACAAGTACGGTAAGTGATTAGATAATTTTACAAATACTTAATTTTCATCAGTAGTCATATAATTAATATATTTTTTTCCTCTTGGCGCTGCTCTTTTTGGGATTGACTTGATCAACACATATATAAACATACATTTATTGAGGTGAGGTGAGTTCTAAAAGGCTGCGGTGGCTGAGGTGCTTAGGATGCTGAGGCAAAAAAAACATTGAGACCAACCTGGACATAGCCTGGATTGATTATAGGAAGCCTATGTCTTGGCACTACACAAAGTCAATATGACGTGAAGGACCTTCCTCTAGAACTCAATGGGATTGTGAAAGACAACACTGAAAATCAACTCAAGATAGCTCACACAAGTGGCCAAGGGCTCTACACAGTATCTTAGCTGTTCCTAACACTGCACTTTTCTGGATAGAGAGCTCTGATGTGGGATCTGTTGGAGACACAGCTCAAGAATCAGAGCCCTAAGTGCTCCTACCACCTGAGACCACTTTTTCCCCCACATCCTGTCTAGTTCCTCCTTCAGGTCCTGGTACATCTCTAACTTGTCATACTTCTTCTTGATGTTGCTGTCAATTGGCATCACTACATGTATCATCACCGTGAGGATCCAAAATTGAGGAAGACACATACCACTCATAGGGGTGGGAGGGGAATTTTTAAATTCATTTATACACTGCTAACTGCCAATGGACTTTGGGAGACTGTGCACACTAACATGAGTTTCTGAATGAAAAGGTGGGACATAAATCTGCTAAATGATTAAATAAACCATGTGCATATAAATAAATAACTAGATCATATGCATGTATCTCAGAGCAAAATATCTATATTGTTGGTTTCAGTGGACATTGAAAATCCTGGCTGATATAGAAAGAACATGGGAAGTGTACAGGAATTTTGTGTCAATTTGTAAACCTTTCCACTCTGATTTTCCTTTTTATCTGTATGTCTTTTTCCCCTTTAGTTCAACTTTGCCTTGAGTAGAAATGTACTTTTCCATTTTTTATTAGCCCCTTTAGCAGTAATACAACTGCTAAGAGAGTTAAATATTTCAAAATTCTACACAAATGGATATTCACTGAAAAGCAAAAACATTAGATAGAAATACCAACTTGTTGAAATGTCTACCTACAAAAGTAGCATTTTGTTTTCTAATTTATAGGAATTTAAACAGTACAGAATTTTGACAAAGAGACATATCAGGGCAATGAAGCATGGTTAGTCCTCAACTTATGACGATTGACCCCAAATTTTCTGTTGTTAAATGAGACATTTGTTAAGGGAGCTTTGCCCCATTTTACAATCTTTCTTGCCACAGTTGTGAAGTGAATCACTGCAGTTGATAAGAGTTAAGTGAATCTGGATTCCCCATAGAAAAGTTGCAAAAGGTGATCACATGACCTTGGGACACAGCGACAGTCAGAAGTATGAACCAATTGCCAAGTATGTGAATGTTGATCACATGATCATGGGGCTGCTGCAAAGGTCGTGTGAAAAATGGTCAGTCCCATTGTAACTCTGAAAGGTCACTAAATGAACTGTTGTAACTTGAGGACTAACTGTACACATGTATCAGTTTAAAGACATTAACACTTATCTGCTAACTATCCCTGATGATCTCTGGAGAAGGGTGACCAGCAGTCTAGGTTGCCGAATGCACAATTAATCATTGAATTACCAATAGAAAGAAAATGGGTAGCAAAGACTTCATCAGAATAATTTGGTCAATCTTTTTCTACTGAAACATTTCACAGATGAATAAATAAAGCCTAAAAATAATTATTAGTTGCGGATGCTTTTTCCTAATACACATATTTTATATGACTTCATCTAACAGACACATTTTGCAAGCAAAGTTCCCATACATAAAAGAGATAAACACCTTCACAAAATAACATTTGCAAACATATTCAAGGTACTGACTGAGAAAATACAAGCTAATTTCCCTTTGCATATTGAATGATACCTGATTATGTATACACATGTAACTATATATACTATATAAATAAAGAACCTATAGCTATATTTTTGTAAGTAAGTATTATATAAATTCCATTAATTCCATTAGCCATTCTTTGGCCTACAGTGAACCACAATAAATCATGTTCCCAAAGAACACTTTAATAAAACCCTATAGATACTAATGTTCAATTTGTTTAATATAAGCCTTGAAAAACATGCAATTAAACCTATTTCATACATTTACACTGAAATAAAATTAATATTGATCTGAAATATTAAAATACAGAAATATACTTATTTTGTGTAGATTTTGAGTTTCTTTACAAGCTGTTCCACATTAGGGCAAACATACTAAAATTGTTATATTACAAATATCAGTGTCAAAATGTACTGCTTACAAAATATATATGCATTATTTTTCTGTGCTTTTGTAACTAAAAGCTACAAATTAAGTGTTAACTCAATTTGGAATATAGTAAAATCTAATAATATTTTTCGTGGTGTATACAGACAAATAAGATTATAATTATACAAATCAATTAAATAAATTAACTTTGAAAAATCAAATTAGGTTCTGATAATGGAGGCATTTGCAAGATTAGAGGTTGGTAATAACTGCTTTTTCTTAAAATGTTTGGGGCACTACAAAAGAGTGGCAAGGATAGCTTTATGTGTTAGCAAAAAAAATGCTTCAATTATGTTTATAACACTACAACAGCTTTAATACTAGAATTATAAAATATGTATGTAAAGGGATAAGTATAATACATACCTTGATCTAAAACCTCCTCCTCTTCTCTTTTTGGCTGCTGTATTATAGTACCCATGTTTTCATTTTTGATTTCTAAAAAAGAAAATGAAAGATATTTCATCAAGGAATTTCATATTACAAATACGACATAAATTACTAGAGAAATTCACAGAAATTCTTATTCCTCTATTTAATCATATTTATATAGATATTCAATCACCATGAGTTGAATCTAGATATAATCACAAAAGGCAAGAGCTTGCCTGAAAAGATACTGGCAAAAGATTAGGCCCACCGGATTTGAGCTAAAAATCTAGAAGACCACTAGATGGGAACAACAGTTGAGTTTGTTGCAGCATAGTGATTGCTTGGAATTTTGTAGTCTAACAGGACTCTTATAAAATGAAGGTATGCATACCTATTTTACAGGGAGTCTTCCCTTTCTATTTAGATAAGAGCCTGTACAGTTCAACCATTTCTTGACTGTAGTCATACAATTTGGGATTTCTGGAGATGTCACTATAAGGAGGAAAAATAAGGAATTCTGCTTCTTCTGGCTAATCCATATGCACCTAAATTTAGGTTGAATGCCATGAAGAAACAAAGTATTAATTTTTGGAAGAGAATCATTACATTTGGGGATAAGATTTAATTAACTAAAAATATATACTGTATCTATAATTGAAGAGATTGGAAACATCCATGTCCTATTAACCTATTGGTTATTTAATCTTTATTTTAGTCCCTTAAAACTATGATTTATTTAAACAGACCTAGTTTAAAAAGTATCTTTCAATCCTCAGTACCACATTATCTTTGTTTGACACAGTTTCAATATAACAAACTGCAGTTACTTTAAATCAGAGGATTGCTTTTTTTGAGGGGTTTATGTTTAACCCAGAAGAAAGGGGAAACACCGGATATGCGATAATCAAGCAGGTTGATTTCCATAAGATTAAACTTTATCTTATGTACATATTCAAGTGCATTTACTAGTAAAACAGAATAGTTATATTTAAATTGAATCCCTTCATTATTTTTTTAATTTTTATGTCACTTTTCCATCCAATCTAGATAACAAAGAAAGCTAATCCAAAAGTTAAGAAAAAGATAAAGGAACAGAATTAAAACTCAATCAATAAACATTAACACTATTTTTAATTTCACATAGAATCAAACCTATTGTAATAATAGATTTTGTTTTGAATCTGGTCCATTTATTAATATTTTTTTATTTTGCAAATAGTAAGATTTAGAACAAAGTATGACAATTAACTGTTAAACTATTAAATACTTCATAATGCCCTACCAGCTGAATGTACTTTGACCACCTGCAGGGCTGTGTTGGATTTTTTTTTCCACATTTTTTTTTTGGCTCCATATCTAACTTTTGGCATATTTACAGAGATACCTCAATCACCTTGGTTGACTTCTCACAAATACTCTATATACTCAGCCATATCATTCTTTCCTATAGTGGTATTAGCAAAGGAATAAATATTTTTACCTTCATTATGTCCATGGGCCATCATAATCATATCAGGCTTGACCGGAATAGGAATATTTGCTTCTTGAGGTATGCTTTTGAATATCTCTGGCTTAATGTTCTGTGTACAAGTCATGGATGAAACTGCATATTTGGCTTCCATGTAATACATAATGTAGAAATTGCACATTTCATCCCTGGCTGTGCCCCTTCATCACAATATGAGTAGAGAGAAAAGACAAAATATAAATTTTAGCTAGAGAAGAAATATACTTGTAAAGATTAATATAAAATGTAGAAGAGGGAAGGACATCTCCCTCCAATTACAAAGTTAGACAGCACTGTTCTTTAAAAATATTTCACATTAAACATGCATGGAGCTCTTGAAATAAAAGCTATTATCTCAACTGTTTGCTTAGCATTTATTAAGAACATTGTTTTTCATAGTTTTATGAAGTAGATTAGACCTTAGTAGAAATTCCTAGCACTTTCAGCCTTCAAAGCAAACTTTTTTCCACTGCCAGCTTCTTAGTTATCACTCAATCCTATTAAGTCCGTGTCTGCTTAATTGTGGCTTCGATACAACTCGTTTTTGTTTTATTTTTGCAAATATATTTCACAAGCTTCCATCAAAATGCATCCAGCAGTGCAGATTTCAATCAAGATCACTTATATGGAATGCAACAGTATAAACTATTTATTCTTTCTTGCAGTATTCTCCCCCACTGTCCTACCACCCATCCTGATGATATATTCCATTTACAAAATCATTAATAATTTACTCTTTTAATTTAGGGCTCTTCTATTTAATGCACGCCAGATTCATTGTATTGCCTCTCCCTTGTTCTGCACTTCCACAAAGTATAGATCCAAGTAAAAAAAATAGTTTCATTATGTTATTATGGGACACTAATTGTAGCATCTTTTATTTAGATTAAGTGATGCTATAATAGTGATGCTGCAATTTTCCCTCAAGTTTAGATTGCAAGCTTTTTTCCTTTTCTTTTAAAGAATTAATGCAAAAGAAAATTAATGAATACAGTACCAGTGTTTTCAACATGATGAATCCATTTATTTATTCATTACAAGTATTTCCATGCCACTCAGCTCAAAACATGCTCCTGACAGTTTACACAAAATATTAAATATAAAAGCTAAATGCAATTCAAGGCAAATACAAATCAGTGCCCACCCAAGTAACAGTCAACCACTAATCCACAAATGACAGCTCCAACAAACTTGTCTGCACTAGATCTAGCTTGCAGAAAGCTAGCAGAGAGGATGCCAAGTGCACCTCTGGGAACAAGGGATTCTGTAATATGGGGACAGACAAAAAAGATTACTTAGGATCTGTGTTGTTTGCTATTTATACAAAGACAGAAGCATGAGCATTATTCCTCTGCCTGTCCAAACATAGCAAATTTCATCTAGAAAAGATGAAAGGAACCCCAAGCCACATAGGGCTATATTAGTTAAATCCGTAATCTTAAATTGGAACTTGAGATAATCCATACAGCAGCCAGATAATAGATATAATACTTACACAGCAGCACTCACTCACTAATCACCTTAGTTGCCTCATTTTGTACTAACTATAGCTTCCAAAACAGACTCATGTGGAAAGTGTTATAGTAATCTAAGTGAGTAAGTAATAAGAGCATTGCTAGACTATCTTGGTCCAAACTGAGCAAAAATTAGTATATAAATCTCAGCTGGAAATAGACCATCCAGAGTTGTTGCTCTTGCAACAACTCTATGGAGAACATAAGAATATGAGAATAGCCTGATTGGGTTATGCCTAAAATCTAGCATTGTTTCAAACAGTGCACCCCAGATGCACCTACAAGTCCACAAATAGGAAATCCAGACAGCTGTTCTCTCCCATTGTTGCTCCTGGGTATCTAATATGTGAAGCCAAATTGCATCTGTATTTGGAGGCAGCAATCAGTAATCAGGGCTAGTAGAAAATTCTCTAATCCCCTTTACCGCCAATACCGCTAGGTTGATTAGATGCTAATGAAGAAACTTTTCTTCTTATCAATATTAAATTTTCTATTAGTCATTAGGTAATTTCTAATTCTTGTTCCAGTATTGTCAGTGATGCAGAAACATGTTCTTTGCTCAATTTACCATCCATAATTCTATAAATCTGAAACATTTCTAAGCATTTTTTGCCAATGTAAACAGCCCAAATCATTGTTTCCTATGCTTACATGAAAAGTATTCATGCCTTCTGATCAACTGACTTTCCTGTTGTCCTCTTGTATGCTTTTCAGCCCCATGGTATCTTTTCTTGACACATGATGACCAGAACTGTACCCAAGATACTAGATTTGGTGTAACATTTCATAGGGACGTTAAAATATTAGCCGACTTATTATCTATTTCCTACTGACCTTTATCAAGTAAGTTGTCTTCTTTACAAATGCATAAATGATTTCATTTATTCCAATATCTCTTTCTTGGTTAACCACTAGTAATTCAATCATCATTATTTGATTACAGGAATATGAATTCCTAGCCCTAATGTGGATCACTTTGTACTTCCTGATATTGAATTGTACTTGCTTTTAACGTCCTAGTCAACAAGTCTAGAGAGAAGCAATTCATGGTCTATTTGTTTCTTTACTCCTTAAATAATTTTTATCTCCTCAGAATCAAAAACTGAGTTGTAAACTGTATAAATTGAATTAATTAAACAAAGAAACAAAATTTTGCCACCTCACAGGGTAGACTAGATTGATTTCTATAACAACCTATTAAATAGCACTAGGCCTGAAACAGATGTAGTGATGCTTACTTCTTATCTCTTTCCACTGTGAAAACTACCAATTTATTCCTATTCTTTATTTTCTTTTGTTTAATCTGTTAGTGACTGCTCAGCTGCCCCAAGTCTTTGATGAGGAAATTTATGAAAAGCTTCTGGAAAGTCTAAATATACAATGTCAGCGACCTTATCCAGAACTACCAATGAAGCAGTTGTGAAACCAGAATGTTTGTGAACAAACATTAAGTCTATCTTACTGGGATTGACTTGAAGCTTGTTTCTAACTCTTTAGTCCCACATAAAGTTCCAGATATTAGGCTTAGATACTCATAGACGCTCTGTCCCAGTGTCACCCTGGGTATAATTGTATGCTACTTCACTCTGGAGTGATGAAGTAGCATACAATTATATCTTGCACAAGCTAGTGTTGATCTCTCCCAGCAGATGTATATAGGGGTTGAAAAGCAATGGGGACAAAGCTGAATGTTTACCCATCAGTATAACTGCTCCTTATCTATCACTGCTGTCTACTAGGGTAGGTAACTTTGAAGAAGGAAGAAAATTGACTCTTTTGAACTATGATATTGGAAAATATTTCTGAGAATACTATAGGCAGTCAAGAAAACAAACCAATGAATCACCAGATGACTCACCCAGAGCTCTCACTTAAAGATTTAATGACAAACTCAAATTATGCTATACTGGACATAGTATACAAAGATGTAGCTTCTTAGAAAAGGTTCTAATACTGGGAAAGATGAAAGGAGAAAGAACAGGATGACCAGCAGCTTCCTAGCTGAACTCAGTTACCCATGGTGGCACTGTTGGAAGATCTGAAAGACCAGATTAGGGACAAATCATTCTGGAGAAAATCTATCTTTGTGGTTGCTAGGAGCCAACATTAACTTGATGCCACTAATCAATTAATACAAACTAAGGTAGAGTGTAACCACTACAAAAGATATCTCCAACCTTCAATCCCCATAGGCGATCCAGTACCATGGTTGAAATATTGAAATCCACAAGAGGTCTAAAATGATTGCTAGGTCCTGAAAATATTATCCACTAGAACAGCTAGTACTATTTCTATTCTGTGCCCAGGCCTGAACTCAAACTGAAAAAGATCCTATAATTTGTTTCATCAGGAACCTTGCTTCTTAAATAAGAATTAATGATATAGAAGGGGGAATGAAGACCAGTGAAAAGCTTTGTCTCTCTCTCCCCCTATCAATTATTTTTCACAATTAAATCAGTTAGCCTACACTTATAAAATGATGTGGGGGTGGACTATTTGCAGCTTCCAAAGACATCAGTGCTTACTCTTATCCTGTGACATCATGCAGCATTCATTTATTCACCATAGCAACAATAATGACATTTGTCAGGAAGCAAATGAGACCTTCCCAAAAGAGAATTGGTATCCAGTCTTTTAAAAATATGGAACCATTCCAGAAAGCTGCTTTGCCTCAGCAAGATTAGTGTTAGCCTCCTCCTTTTTCAATTCATTTCCTCTCCTTCCAGTTGATTTAGATAGCTGTCAGAAAACTGCCACCTCTTTAAAACATAAATAAAACACTGAAGTGTAATTGAGAAATAAAGCTAACTTTCCTACATGTATTAACAATATCCAAACATTGTCAATATTTTTAACATAGCACATTTGTTTTCCTTGGAAGATAAAGAAGTAGGTTATTTGTTATAACTTTAGTTATTAATGAGAAACAAGATATCAGTGGCAGATAAAACTGCTTTCCTTTTTTATTTGTTGAAAAATAATGAGTAATTAGACACTGGTTTGCTCTACACATATGAATGGGGAATCTTTTTCAACCAAAGGGTTATTTTTTGAAAGCAACTTTTCAGAAACCGTGTGTCAATTGTTGAGAACAGATGGCAAAAAGAAGAGCTGGACATGACAAGCCCTGCCATTCAAATATTTGGTTTCTCCCAAATTTTTCTAAGAATTACTGATGGATGCAGAACAGTTGCAAAATATTGAGTCTGATTGAATTATTGTTTAGGTAACTGTTTCAGCTTCTTAGGTATTATTGTAGGCAGCTTTTTACCTATTCTATCTGTAAATGTGTCCCATTTTATTTCACACTAGTGGTGTATTTGCCTATCATCCACAACAGTTTCCTTTTTTTCTACGCAAATCAAACAAAGAGACTGGGCAGTGTACCAAAGTCAACTACAAATTCAAATCCCAAAGAAACAAACACAATACATTAAAGACAACTCATACCACAAAATCATTACTAATCTAGAACATCCAACTACTCATCAAGACCAAAGACCTGGGAAAAGATCCAGGATTTGATTACCCTTCTAAAGATGTGCAAGATCAGGACCAACTATACATTTGGAAGCAAACTGCAGGGGTTACAAACTTGCCTCCAAGGTCCCATAAAGTGGCATTTTGTCAGTGAAAAGACTTGGGTGTCGTCCTTCCTAATGTATATGGGATGGATAGATACCGAGAGAACGGGAGGAGTCCTGCAAATAATTCCTTTTTATGTCTATTTATTTAAAAGATTTGTTTGACCACCCATCTTATATATAATAACCCTGGGAAACTCAGAGCCTGGCTATAAAATGTAATAACAAACAAAAAATACCATCAACAAAAAAGTATGGTAGTGTGGTAGAATCTGGTGTATGGTAGAATCTGGTATAGAATTGCTAGTGGGAAGAAGTCTTTCAGGAGGAACTAAGAGCAAATCAATTCGGAATCCTTGCTATGTAGGAAGAGGTGCACAGTGGACCCTTCCTTAAGTGTTCACAGGGTATATTTGATAGTTATGTAGATTGTGTTTTACTCCTGCAGATTCCTTCTATAGCTGAATGACAATAAACAAACTACTCTGAGTAAAATATCATGTTGTTGTGCCTGACACAGTACCCACAGGACACCACTTCTCCATGCATTCACTGGATTCCACTCAAATCTTAGCTCAATGCTTGGGAGAAGACCAGGTTTTTATAGTTTTGTCGATAGCCAAGATTACTTGGGATCTCAGAAGGAAGCTGATCTGAAGGGCAGGGTCAGTTATGGAGAAGGTAAACTTCATCAGACAGCATTTAAAGGGAACAGAATGCCTACCCTATATGACTGTCATTTCATTTCATTTTGCCATCCTATAGGTCAGACATGTCAAACACAAGGCCCGGGGGCCGGATCCAGCCCGCGAAGTGGTTTCATGTGGCCCGCGAAGCCATCCTGGAAACAGTGAGGGAACGGCCCCCACTGCCTTGGCCCTGGCCCAGAGACCCTCCTTCTGCCAGAAATCCTCAGATCTGTCCCACTCCTGCCCGGGCCCCCATAGGCACCCTTGATGCAAACGATGTAGAACTGGTCACGCCCACCCAGTAGGCCATATGCACTTTAGCCACACCCACCCAGTAGGCCACACACACCCTGGCCATAAACACCTGGCCCCCTGAGGGCAACCACAATGCTGATGCGGCCCTCAATGAAATTGAGTTTGACACCCCTGATTTGACACCCACGCCTTGAATTGCTTCTAGAAATTTACTGTGAGGTATCAAAGATTTATAAGAGGTCATGGAGGGCTATTCACATCCAGAGTCCATAACTAGTCAAAAATAAGCACAACCAAGTTGTCTCAGTCTTAATTTGCTTGAGGACCACAGTGGAATGGACACTATATGAAGGATGGGTTCATGTGATTTTTCATTTAAGCATCTTGCTTATCAATGGAGTTGCCAATCTCAATTGCGGCCTATATAGAACCGGATTCTATACATACTATATATTTTGAGTAAAAAAAGCTCTTATATGGGTTTAATAAGGTACTCAAGCAAGAACTCTCTACTCTACTCTGCTCTGCCCTCCCCTACCCTACAAGTTTTATAGTTGGTGAATTTGGAGATGAAGGTGATCATTTTTGTGCCATATTACATTAATTCTATGAACAAGGTACAGATACTGTATTTTAGAAACACTATCTTCATCATGCTACATGTTCACCACTAGAACAAATTAATTTATTCCTTGAAAATGAACTAATTTTCCATAATCACTATGAATGGTAGCATATAATGCCTTTAAAAATGATCATTTATACATCCAAATTTCATTTGGATATGTAACATGATATACACTAATTGATCCTAGCTGATTCTACTAAATTGCAGAATAGATGTCACTGTAATGGCTTCACACAAATACTGTGTGTACTAGATCAAATCTGTCAGGCTTCAGAGGGCTCAGCAACAAATGCTCACTCTGCAGACCTACAACCCCTTATTCACTGCTTGGCTAATCTTGGCAGACGATTCTTAGAAACCTCAGCTAGATGAGAGTCTTTACTGGAAAAAGATTAAATCCTGTAACACAACAGTTAACTGTCATAGCACAATAAGGAATTCTGACCATATTATGTCTACTCTCCAAGATTTAAACATTTGGGCTTTCTCAACCAACTGAAATTTGGCCAGTCTCTTGATAGCTTTGATACAAATGGAATACATTTTCACAATGCTACTCGCTAACCTCAAAACTGATGGTTCCAGATTTGTCAGTTACATTATTAGCCACAACAATGATCTGATTAATGGGAAGATAGAAAAAAAATATCTTTGGGGAGTCTTCACCTGTAGTATCAATATCCGGATCTGTTTTCACTGGCAAAACAGGAAACATCAACAGTTAAGACGTTCTGCATGGAATAACCATTTTGATTCTCAGACTTTTATATAAACACTAACTTAATACAAATATTAACACACACACCCTATATAAGTTTCTGAGGATCTGCCTTCACCAGTAAAGACGCATCTTGCAGCCAGAATATCACCATACTTGACTTCTACAGGATTTTCCACAGGATAAAATGCCTGAGAAATGAAACAACATGAATAATAATTTCAAGCTGTTAGAAAATTGTCTTTCCTCTATTATCTTTATTAACCATTAGAAATGAATAAAATGTATCATTGGAATGTGTTTTGTATTTCATATTTTGGGCTTCTTTGGTATACAATTTAAACATATTTTCTTTTTTATGGATGAAAATAATTTATTTTATATCATGAAATAAACTTAATTCTCTTTCTTTATTAATAAAAATTTATTATTTGAAGCTTGCCTAAAGATGGAAATTCTGCTTTTCTGCCACTTTCATAAGATCCTGTAAAAGGAATAATGTTGGGTACTGTAGTAGCACTGATGTTGGTTGAATTTTGTAAACCTGACTTATTGGCAAGTCAGAGACTCACTGGGTATGTTCTTTACTGTGTCAAATGATCTATAACACACAGCATGCAACCACTTTAAAACACACAATTTTTTCCTTCAAGACAAAAAACAGAATAGACTAGAGACTACTCTTTATAAAAACAGGAGAGAAAAGAAATTATGCCTCCACGTTAGTTACCTTAAAAAATACTTGTTTAACAGGTTAGGGCATTCTCCATCTGTATTAGTTAATTATACAATATATATGGCATTAAATTATATAAATTAAAATGATTAAAATGTTACTGATAAAGTTTTATCTAATTCTGTGACAGTAAATTGAAGGGATGTTATGACCTGTTTTCAACAGTGTAGCTGAGTGCTGTCCCCATTTCTTTCTATTTGCCAAAAATAGACATAGTAAAAGAATCCGATGAAGTAAATTTAATACCAAAATGTAATACATGGTTTGTACTTAACTGTACAGTAATACATATTATTTAGTATCAACTACAATATTAAAGATATCTGACTGCATATTACTCATTGAATCTCTCCATTTTTTCACGTGTATAATATTAAATATACATTAAGTGTCTGCGTATATGTATTAAAGAAGCTCTCTATTTTCACCTGCATTAGAGTACTTTATAGCATTTTATATTCTATAAGTACTAAGTGATGGTTATTTCTGAGTAGTGACAAAAACAGTTTTTCTAGCTCAAAATTTGGCTACACAAATAACACACACACAAAAAAGGAAATACTGCAAAGTGTCTTACATTGCATATATATTTTTCTTGGGTAGCTTACTCATATACCCTCTGCAAAAATGGAAGTAAGCAAAGCAGAATGAGAGATACAGACATTTGTAGTATGAAAAGGAAAAAAAACTCTAGTGTTTGGTCTCTATTTTTCTTCAGTGATACTCATCCATTTTCCCTTATCTTGGAGCCTGATGTAAGATAAAAGGTCAACTAAAACGCTTGAGAAATTATTAATGTATATTAATGGCTGCCTGTGATATTATTTTTGTCCATCTTTTATATAAGGCTGCAATCAATTCAAACTACTTATCTAATGTGCCATTTTAATTTTTTAGGTTTAACCTGCAACTACTGATTTAGTGACATTAGTAATAATAAAAGTATTTTTATTGGGTAATGTGCTTATATTTAATTTTGTCTTTAGGCAAAGTCCTTGGTCAAAGAAATTGACTCTGTGATCAACAAGGCCAATGTCTGCATCTCCACAAAGCTGAAAGACTTCAGAACAGTGGTTACCCTTTCTCTCACATGTGGTTGTGAGTCCTGGGCACTGTAGTAATGACACATGACAAATTTCAGATGTACATCCTACATTCCGCTCTTGGCATCTGTTGGCATGATCATGTCTCCAACCTGGAGGTCTTGAATTGCATGGAGTTCACCAGCACTGATTCCCTGATTATCAGAGACCCAATGTGGTGGGTGGGACACATCACTGTAATGGATAACTATGTATGCCTCACCAGTTGCTGTATGGTGGACTGGAGATTGAAGTGATCTAGAGGTCATCCATAAAAGTGCTACAAAGATGTTATGAAGGAAACAGTTTTCAGGCTGGGACAGTAGAGCCACCTCAGTGTTCGCAAATGAATTGTGCAAGCAGCATATCTTCTTTGAATCCAAAAAACTACTTATTATAGGAACAAAACATATTTTCTTACCACAACATTTCTGTGAGATGAAAAGGGCTGAGAAAGGGGCTTCCAGTTTTTGATCGTGGCGCTGGCAGACAAGTGGGGAGATTGTTCCCTAGACCGTCTGGTTTTCTCCTGCCGGGGGACTCTGAAAAGGGTCAAAAATCGCCCTGGAGGGGTGACGAGCATGAAGAGGATCCCTCCCATTTGATCCCAGGCAGCTTTTTGAACTGACGGGGAAAAGATCGGCCATTTATGGCCCATCATTAAACTGCTGACAGCCAAGGCCAAACTTACTAACAAGCACTTCAAAGCAATGTGAAGAAATTGGGTGAGACTTTATCTTCTCTGCATCCCAAGTATTTTTCCTGTTAAAAACTTCTTGAAAATTTATTCTCTGCCAAGGAGAGAGGGAAGGAAAAAATTTTTCCCACCCTCTAAAATGGCAGCATTTGATTACTTAGAAGAAACAAAGCTTTGAAAAAAATCAACTTAATACAACTGGATATTTATTTTCTGTCTGGAACTTGGCGACCCAAAAAATTCCTATTCTTATTGGAATCTGTCACTTTTGTTTTATTTGCAAAAAAGAACTTAAAGTGGATAAGATTTTAGTTTGGGATTTGAAAAAGACTCTAAATGCTATCGGTGATATTATGTGGCGAGTTTGGCATATAACAGTTTTATTACTTCTGACGAAGAGACTTGTTTACAGCCCAGGTCTGACCTTGGTTTTATTTACGACAAACCTAGCTTTGAGACAGCTGGACAGTGAAACTGGCTTTTAGGAATGGTGGAGGTGAACATTTACTGACTCTTCCTTAATAAATAGCCTCCACCAGAAAGATCATTTTAACTGCATCAGAAATGGAGGACGGTTTCTGGATTCGGGATATGTTTAAACCTATACTTGAAGCTATTCTTGCAAATATTGAGAAACTTAAAGCTAATTTGAAAGATAAAGGTGACAGCTTATCTCCAGAAGGCAGCTAGAAAACTACTAACCCAAAAAACAATAGAAGTAGAACAAGTGAATGCCAATGCAGAGCTCTACAGAACAACAAGCACGGTCTACCAAAAATCTAGATAATGACACAATAATTTCAAAACTGAAAATAACCTTCAACGAAAATCAGAAGAAACCTGAGAAAGAAAAAGATCAGATCGAATTGAAGACAACCATACCAAAACAAACATGGGGACCTGGGAGATCAAAGCGACTTAATGATTATAAATGGGCCAGACCTCTTAGAAAATTACCGGTAGCAACTAGATGGTCTCCTTTAATCCACATAATATACACAATAATGAAGAGAGACCTATCTGATGATTTAAAAGCACTGATATGGAAACCTGGCTGGCAAAAGAAGAAAGCTAGAATTAGGTTGAAAAACTGGGGCCCCCTAATTTATTAGAGAGGATCCTAAACTGTCAGTTAGTGGGCTAAAGGGAGATTTTGAAATAAAAGGAAATTTGAGTACTAGATTTAAAATAGTTAGAAAATAGTAAAAAAACAGGGGATTAATTGGTTGAATATTAAAGGTTTAGATTAACAAGAGAAATTTAAATTAACTATAAGAAAATAGGTTTGAATTATTGATTAGCCCAGTGTATATAGATGATGGATCTGAACTAATAAAAGATACTCTATTATTAAGGCGGTGATCTATTAGGATGGGAAGTAGAAATGTTTATGGAATAGAATAAGAACATATTTAAGTTTTAATACGTGTATTTTAGATATTAGAATTTTTATGAAATGAGATAAAGAAAATTTAGGTTAGCTGAAAATTAAATACTATGGTTATTAAAGGTTAAATTGGAATACTGTAATTAAAAATGAAAATTGGTAAAATTTTATAACAGGACATTGATTGTCTATCGAGATCTATTAAGATATGTATAAGCAAAAAGAAAAAAAATGTATTTATAAATGTGATAATGAAATTTTACTGAATTTTGATATAATTAGAAATTTATTAGCATAAATATGAAATAGCAAATGTCAAGGGAAACTGAGAAGCAATATTTGATGGTGTAACCTGAGATATTCACTAATGATTGTATTACTGATATATTGTTTAACTCAATTACCACACTGCCTTCTAAAATGTTCTTCTTAACCCTATAATATCTAATAAAACCTTTTTTTTTAAAAAAAAGGGCTGAGAAAGGAGGGCTGTTTCAAAGTCTTCTAGTGACCTTTCAAAACTGAGTGTAGAACCTTATTTTCCCCATTCCTTTTCCAACATTTTAACCATTCTATCATGACGATTTTCCTGTTTACTTTTATATTCTAACTATTCACCTGTCCGTTAAATTTTAAGAAAACAGAGTAATCCTTTCACAGTGAAGCACATTAACTCAAGATAGCTTTAAAATGCAAATAAACATACCTGTGGCAGTTGAGGACTTTGGTGGCCAATCGGCGTCCATTGACCATCTCTAACTCGATACCCACTTACTACTTTTCCTGCAACAAAATTTATTTATTTTGTAAATTAACACATTTTATGGACTTAAACCTTGTGTGGTACCACTGTTTAGCAAAATAAGCATGCATAAATAACAAAAACACTTCACAAGTTCACCGTTTAAACCATATGACAATGGTAAAGGTTTGGATCACTGATTTTTTTTCTCTACATTTTCCTCCTTAGAAATGCACAGATCATCCCCACCTACTTATATTCATATTGCAGTGCATAATATTTTATAATATGATAACATTTAATAGATTAACTTATAAAAAGCTATGTAATTAATTGGACAAAAAGTGTATTATTATACATCAGTTATATAGTAGTTGTTTATACTTTTATGTTATAATTGTTTCAGAGTATGGCAACCTGTGTTCAAAAAATCTGCACTATCAATATTTTGAATCATCTAATCACAGTAAAAAATTCTAAAAGAGTTAAATTGGCATTTGTACCATTTGTCTAAACCTTATACTGGCAGAACTGCATTCGTGGAAAAATTCTGGACCAGCCCAGTGAGGGTTAGTTTAAGTGTAACAAAACAATGAACTCATTATGTAGTGATTTTTGTGGCTGACTCTAATAAAGTACTATCTCACTTGGCTTGATATATCGTTAGCTTCCCTCAGTTAGGACAATGGTATCTGGTGCAAATAACCAAACAACCAGTAGGATTTTCTGCACAGCTACTCCTCACTTAATGACAGTAATTGGGAGTGAAATATCTATCATTAAGTGGTGTGGTCATAAATCTTAGTGATGGCAGTTCTGGCAATCCCCATTAGTTACCATTATTAAGCAAATCACTGTGAGTTGTTAAGTGAAAACTTCGCTTAACAACTGACAGTGAACAGGACTGGCTTCCCTACTGACTTCGCTAGCAGAAAGTTGGCAGAGAAGACCCCAAATTATGGTCATGTGATTGTGGAATGCAGTGACAGTCATAGATCCCGTCTGGTTATCAAGTGCCTAACTCATAATCACAAAACCACAGGGGTGCACAACAGCTGGAGCTTTAATGATTGACTATAAGTAGCACTTCTTAAACATCATCAAAAATTTGAATAACCACTGAATGTTTAGTCATTAAATGTGGGCACTCATATCACTTTACTGTTATTTAGTGTTTATCTGGATTTCTGCGGCCCAGATATGGAAACTGTATACTAAGTAATATGAAAATCTATCAATCTGGACCAGATAGTTAGCAGATGTATTTAAGAGAATTCCTGCCCTAACATTCTTCAGTTTTAAGTAAAATTAATATACATGTACAATACACTATGTGTGTATGTCCGTGTGTGTGTGTGTGTGTGTGTGTGTGTGTGTGTGTGTAGTGTAGATATTATAGAATAATTTACATTACAGTTAATAATAATAATCCAATTCCATCTCATAACATTCAGTAGGTATTACTATCTCAATCAGGATGTCCAAAAGTGGGTATAAGAATTAGGCCTAAACTACTAAGGAAAGAAAATTATCAATTAATGTAAAGACTTACCTAAGTGATGGGTGTGCACTCTATAAGCAAATGGATGCATCGGATACATTTTGTAATGGCACGCAATATCTGCATTAACCACTGTTAGAAAACAGATATGAAGAACATTAAAAATTATGCTTACATGTTGAAGACAATGAGAACTATGGTTGCAAAGTTAAATGAAATAGTTGGCAATATACTAGTACCAGCAGGGCTGTGGGCAGAAAATTTTCTTGCATATATACACAAATATCTTTGCAAGGTGTTTCATTCACGCATTGCCATTAATGGCTATAGTGCTTGATTAACTGAAGAAACATGTATTCATATATTCATATGCATAATACTGTTCTTAACATACAGAGTCATTCAATCAATCCACAAGTACATGGAATTATATCAGCGGGTTTGGGTTAGGGAGGATTCTGTTTGCAGATAATGTTAAACAGATATTTCTTAGCAAAGTAAGCTGTTTTGAGGTTTAAAAACCCTCAGTATTTTAGAAATATGAGTCCAAGATTAGGAAATGTGGAGTAGGAATGGGAGAGAGGCTGGAGAGTTCAACAAATCTGGAAACACCCAGAATAAGGGACAGAAGTCTAAAATCTATGAAACTGAATTGATTCAGAAACTCACTGTAAATATTAAGTATAGTTTCAAATATGGGGTCTATGATAAGGGTACTTAACCATGGAAGTGAAAATCTTCAGTCTTTTGCTTGCAACCAATGAGACAAGAGAACCCTGAAGCTGAGCCATATTAACTGGAAGCTATAGTCTATTGTGAAACTTGGATAATAATTAAGAGAAATTAATGATAGTACATTGTACACTGTATGATTTGTTCCTTCATTATTTATTTATTTATTATTTATTTAGTTACATTTATATACTGCCCTATTCCCTGAGGACTCAGGGCGGTTTACAGGGAATTAAAAATCCAACATATAAAAGTTAAGAACCAAATTAAAAAATATTAAATTGACCCTGTACTCAATTAAAAAGAACCCCAATTAAAAATTTCTCTTCAGTCTGGGCCCGAGAGCTCGAAGAGCCAGATCTTCAGGCCCGGGCGGAATGATCGGAGGTCGGGGGCAGTTCTCAGTTCCACCGGCAGCTGGTTCCAGAGGGCAGGCGCTCCCACCAAGAAGGCCCTATCCCTGGGTGTCACCCGCCGGCAATCTCTTACCGGCGGGACCCTGAGCAGACCCTCCCTGTGGGAGCGCACTGGGCGAAGGGCGCTTGATGCCGGCAGCAGGTGTTCCCTCAGATATCCCGGACCCAGGCCATGTATGCAGAAATACTTTCGAGGCTCACTAATTTCTGTGTATATGTGTGTATGGAAAGTCAGAGAGAATGAATATGATGACTTAAAACTAAAATAAATACCTAAAACGTTAGAATTTTAGTAATGCAACTCCCTTTATGTTTGATTGCAAGTGCGTGCTTATGTATACATATTCCCATCATTAAAAAAAAACATGAAAATTGGAAAAAGTACCGATTAAAGCAGGGATCTTCAAACTTGGCCCTTTCATGACTTAAGGACTTCAACTCCCAGAATTCCTCAGCCAGGCACGCTGGCTGAGGAATTCTGGGAGTTGAAGTCCACAAGTCATAAAAGGGCCAAGTTTGAAGACCCTCGGATTAAAGGAATATTTTTTTCCGTTTTACAACCCTGTAGTCCCTATGTAATAATAATAAAATGCATTTAGATGTCAGTAATTATCACAATTTGATACTTTTTTTCTTAAATTGCAATGTTCATGTTCTGATATGATAATCAAAGAAACTAGTATCATAACTAATTCTAATATTCTTCTAATAAAGCTTTTAGTACAAAAAGTCCACACCAGTAAGTGTTACACTGTTTCAAATGAAAAGATTGCAAAGACTGAGGGACACTGGGTGGACGTATTTATTCACCTTTTTCTCCAGGTGGTATAACAGTATCCACGGACATCATAAGATACATGCCAGCAATCAGAGGCTGTCTTTAAAAGAAAAAGAAGAAACCTGTATCAAATTTACATATATTGCCCTGATTTATGACTTAATATATTTTTGCTCTACTAATAACAAAGCAACTTTAACTGAATCTACCTAATCTGGATGGATGGCTGTTTATTTTAAAAGAAAACAGCTATTTGGCCACGTTATATCATTAAAGAAACTGGGATTAAAGAACAATTCATAATCAAGCAGCAATGAGTAGTAAAACTAGATTTGTGCTAAATAAACTTTTTTCACTGAAAGCTAAAGATAAAAAAGTAGTAGTTGGTAATCCTTTCCAAAGAATATTTACTTTGGTTACATATTAAAAGTCAAACATTTATTTTTCAAGATGGAAAAGACAACAAATATACTTTACTCAAAATTGCCTTTCTACAATTTTAGTATTATATTATCAAGTCACTTTGAAGAATGTATTCATTAAATAATCTGTCTTGTTACAGGATGTACCTGAACTATCACTAGAATTTTATTTTGTTAAAGCACATATTAATCCTTGCAAAAGAATTGGAGAAAATATTTAAGAAACTACATGAAAGATATTTACTTTTGATTAGTCAGATGTAAAGTCACTCCAGAACAGTCTTTGTGTTTATCTGCAAAAATATTAAAATGGAGCTTAAGCATAATATTTTTCTTGTTAGTATTGAATAGATGACTAGATAATTGCTTTTTAGAAATATCAAATATGAAGAACAAATGTTTATAGTCTAAAAAGACAAGAAGTCCAAAGGAGAGGACGAAAGAATCTTTTTTTTAGTCCCTACTTAGGGCTTCTTGTCTTTTTAAACTATAAACTTTTGGTATTTCTCCTCATCTTTTAAACATGCGGATTGCTTTAGGAGACAATATTTTTTTAGAGAAAATACTTTAAATACCTAGAACATAAACAGTTAACTAGTTAGAGAAAAGCTTAGAAAAGCACATGAGAAAGGAAGATCATTACAGAGATATGGGAAATTAGAATTCCTTTTAGAAAATGCAGATCACATTATAACTTTTCTTATTTCATCCTAAAACAATCCTGTGAAGCATTTAGTTTCATTTTACTAAGTCAGAGATGTACCATTGACTGATTATAATTTGCCAAGAGCAATTTATTATCTTTAGCCAAGCAAAGAACTGGATTGTTTTTCTAGATCTGGTCAGGCATTGTTGATCCAGAAAGGGCAAAAGGTATGAGAAATAGAAACAGCACTAGAATAGGGAATGTTATACATGCATTTTCTCTAGATTAAATGGTCTTATAACAAACATTCATATATTTCAGTTCTTAATTCATTAAATAAATTCAAAATAAACACAGTAGTTATAAAACAACATTGTGGGAGATTTCTAAGGAGGTAAAAAAAATCATACGTTATTGCTATTTTCTGAAATTTACTTTTCCCAAAATTACAAGATTGCAGAATTCACAAGCCACCATTATCACATTTTCATCTGTAGTAAATAAAAACAATATGTGAATAAACTAACATCACAAGTCAAAAACCCAGGGAAATAATTGCTACCTCTAAATCCATATAGCTTCCCTACTTCAAAAAAATTGCCTGCTGTACTAATGCAAAATAAAATCGTCAGCTTTGCGTAACAGTTTTTTTATTTTTGCAGATAACACATTCCTATATTAAATAATATGATATATAAATATTCTAACAGAATTTCAACATATGTACCATTTTTTTTAGTTCCTATGCCTCTATTTTCAAAACGGCAATGTCTAACCAATTTTGTCTTGGAAAAAACAAGATCATAAAATTTCCTTTCTTGGCAAGTACTACATATGCTATACGGGTTGCCTGAACATAATGAGCCTTATAGAGCATACGTTGGTCCCCATTTGCCTCTCAGTCTAGGATAATTCCTTTGATTTTTGCATTTCAGTTAGACAGCAACAATATATTCTATTAGAACAAGTGAATTATTAGCTTCTATTTGCCCTATGGCAATGAGTGGAAAATGTATTCAACCTACTCTCGGAAGCAGATTTCTTTCAAGCTGATTCTCTAGGCAGCGTTTCCAACAGAGATCAAAGAAGAATCTATGCTTACTACTGTGGATTTAAAAGCACTTCTGAACTGCAGACTCTCTATAGCAAAATCCATTGTGATAGGAGTATCAGCTCCTGATTCTTTGAAAAACTAAAAAAAATAAATGGTAACTGCCATTCAAACGATACATTAAAGGCTTATAAAACTAAAAAATCCTAAAACCCACTTATTGTACCATGGTTATGTTTTTTAAAAAGCCCAGAAAAAATAGAAAGCAATTTTCCACTCCTAACTTATTTGTGAAATATTACACATGGAAATAGTGATAAATGTACCCAATGTTAATAAAATCGTTTGTTACTGACTATTCTAAACTAGACAAAAATACAGGGCAAATGTAGTCACAAATAAGAAAATGATAAAAATGTTTACTTAAAAGTTTATCTTAAATGTCATCTCTTGCTACATAATGTATGAAGGCATGTGCAGGAATGCTTGTAGATACACATCTAAGATATATTTATAAATGCACATTTCAAAGATTAGGAAAGAGTCTATATATCTAAATAGGAAATGGCCATTTAAAGCAAAACTAACTTTTTAATTAAGTTAATACTTATGATAAAGAATACAATAGATTTTGATCTTGTTTTGCAGTTTTGCCAATGTAGCTTATGACGAAGACCTAATGAATCTTATGAAGACCTGCCCCTGAATAAAGAAATAGTGTCTTGTGCATAACAAACTTTGTTAAATTAAACAGCTGGAAATATTGAGGTGATGTCCCATGATGACTGTTTCACAAACTTTGTTAAATTAAACAGCTGGAAATATTGAGGTAATGTCCCATGATGACTGTAATTTTCCTGGCAATAATATCAAAATGGTTATTTTTTTTAGTCTAGCCTAGAAGTTCCTAGCTGTTTCTCATTCAAACAATAACAATTTCAACATTGCCTAATTTTTTTTAGGAATAATCAAGATCATTTCTGGCAAAAATGTACTGAGAGTGGAAATTAAAACTAATTTTTCCAGTCCTTTATAAGCTCTTCATTGGAATGTATTTTTACTATAAACAAATTGGAGCTTTTAAAAACAGAATAAAATATAAACATCAAAATGAACAGAAAAAAATAATCAGATTATTTTGGAAGAAGAAAATCACATGTATGTTAACTAGGTTTAATTACATGGATCAGAGAACATGTTGAAAAGAACAATAAAGACTCTACTATAAACTCCTCAATGCAATTTAGCCTTAAAGAGAATTGAAAGGGGGGAGAGAGAGATAAGTAATCTACAAAATATTATCTAAGTGCAGTTAAAATTAATTTCAGCTGAACTAACAGTGACTACGAATTACTAATTTGCTGCTATTATCAAGCAGAGGCCTTTGGCATTTATAAATTTGAATCCATTTTCACTTGCTAAAAATTAAACCCACAGACACAAGATACAATCATTACTGGAATGTGTTGCAACGGCATGCTGTTCCAACTATGAGATTTACATGAACGAACTACCAAAATGGTCTATAATATTTGTAAAACTGAAATAAGATTCAAAGAGTCTAATAGAAATATAGTGAATAAACATAAACATTTATTAATTTAACATCAATTTGATTTTATTCAATTTAATTAGTCTACCATCATGATTTCAGAAGACTAGTTAACAGGTTGAAAAAATAAAAGCACTGTAATGAGTACTTAAATTTTATCTTTCTTTTTAAAAAATGTTACTTAAATTTACCAAGTCTAACATGAAATGGATCCATTCTGTCCTGCCCCAGTTCCAAGAAGATATTCTTGCTATCTCTCCTGCCCAAATCTCAATGTGGAAGAGGATAGCAGGAAGAAGCTCAAGAGCTTCAATGGAAATCCTCAAGGATTATGTGTTTATAGATATCAGAGGAGGCCATGTTAATTAGCACTCAAAACTGAGTCTTGTTGTATTTTTAATTATGCAGAGAGATGTGCAAGACAGAAACTGTAACATCACCAGTTATAAAAGTTCCATTGTGAAACCAAAGTAATTTTGGAAATCTAGTGTATTAGACTATTGATAGATTTATTCTAAATTTAATAAAGGAAGCTTTGCCATCCTAAAGTAGGCACATTTATGACTTCATTACTGATGGAACTTCAGTGACAAATTAATTCCTTTATTTATCTTACTCATAACAGCAAAAGTAAAGATTTTACATACCTTTGAATGCACCAATATCCCCATAATGGACTTGGAGAACAAAATATTTGCTCCCTGTTTCTCCTCCAACTTTAAACCCAACACCTTGAGGAGGAAGAAAAGGTGAAACTCACATAATCATACTCAAGCATATCCTTAAAGGAGCATGTTATTTTAAAGATTTAAGATACAAAGCAACATTTTGCACCTATATTCTCTGAAGAAGCTTAAAGTATGTCCTTCAAGGAAAATAAATTCTGCAACAGATAGTTCTGCTTGATAGTTCTGTATTGTCTCAATCTTAAGAAGAACAAAAATCAACTAGAAATAGTGAGATATCCTAGTTCATATATGATTTATTTATTTATTTGTATTTGTTTTATAATGTGAAAATATGAAAAGTTACTGTTATAACACAAGATTTTGAAAACCTTTTTGACATATCCTGCTGCAAGCCAAATGGATTTACTAATTTTTCAAATTTATTAACCATAAACGATATTGGCAATTGTAGTTAAAAGAAAAAAATTAGCAGGAAGATGTACTACATAATGCATTCAGCTGTACATTAAAAGTAAAAAAAGGTGGAAAAAATCCCCAAACACCCCTTTTTATAGTAAATTGCTAAGTGAGCAATATGATTCTCTGAAAGCCTAATTGTCTAAGTAAAAATATTCACTACTATCAGAGTAATACCGAAATTAGTGCAGTAATGTAACATAAATTGCTTTTCCTATTATTATATCTTGTGTAGAATGCTATATTACAAAAGATCTCATACCTTTTGGTAATCTTGTTGGTGGTGCATTTCTTGCCCAAGCATATAAAATATCACTTGTGTCCATACATGTTTCTCCATCGCAATTCCTAGAAAAAGCAAACACAAACACAAACATAGAATCTCTTTTAACTTGTGTTCCCCCAATCTCAGATCTCTCATTTCACATGTCATTGGAAAAGCTGCTTCTATAATTATTTATTTATTTATTTATTTATTTATTTATTTATTTATTTATTTATTTAATTCCATTTATATCCCGCCCTTCTCCGAAGACTCAGGGCGGCTTACAAGCTTAGCAGTAGCCTTCATTCTATGTATATGCCTGCTTATTAGGGCTTTCGGGGGCCCCCAAGCGGCATTAATACAAAGTCAGCTTAATTGCCCCCAACAATCTGGGTCCTCATTTTACCTACCTCGGAAGGATGGAAGGCTGAGTCAACCTTGAGCCTGGTGGGACTCGAACCCGTAATTAGGCTTCATTTTAAAAAAATGCTTCTGTGTCATGACATGTTTTACAACCTAGATTCATTTAAAATCCTTTTCAAGGTATTAAAGCATTTTTGTTGTCATCATTGTCAGCAGCAGCAGCAACATGTCCTGAATGTGGTATATTTTATTTATTATATGTGTAGTCTTCCGTTCCACCATAATATTTAATACAGTCTATATAGCTCTATCCTTTGAAGCAACTTCTGAAGTAGGGTAAGATAAAAAGGCAGAACCTGATATAAGATTGTCCCAGGAAATGGATAAGAACTGGAATCTTTCCAAACAGATCCCCTAGCTGCTATATCATATTGACCCACCCCAATCAATCAATAAGTCATACTTCTCAGTCACAGTTATATGTGTCTCTTGTTTATATTTAAATATTAAGATACTATAATATTGGTAGCAGTAAGGAATTCAATAAGAGAAAGAAAAAAAAGACTGGTTCATGTATCTGTCATGAACTGTGTGATAATTTAGCTGACCCAACTGATCAATAACCTGAACAATGCTAATAACTTTACTCTGATAGCTGAAAGTACAAATAATCTGGGATGTTTACTAATGAAAGTCAGGGTATGCTGTGGAAAACGGCACTAACATTTAAGGTACAAAAAACCAAATCAGTGAGAACAGGTAAAGCAACCAGAATTAAAATTTATACTGATAGCTTCTGTTTTTGAAGACTGCCTTGTGCAACAGTCAAGGATTACGCCATAGACTAGTACTAGGTAGGAATGCAATGAAAGCTTTGAAAATGTATTTACGTCAGTTGATATGTATATACTTAGGATAGAAATATATATTGATCGTTTGAAGTTTGAGAATACCATGGTAGCCAAGAATTCAAACTAAAGGATCACTGAATAAGTTCTAGAGTTCTAAATTTAAGGTACAAATGACT